>NC_139147.1:125625323-126222823 GCF_964270905.1 Leucopleurus acutus | reverse complement strand
CCTCTTCAATAATGAGGGAAAGAACAGAAACCCTTGGCCATGAAACTGAAATCAGGACACTACATCTGTTCTCCTGAGGCTTTAGGCAGCTCAGCTTTAGTTTTCAGATATGAAGGAGCATAATTAAAAATTGTGTTGTTGGCATGGGCTCCTGGGAGAGACAAGACATGCCTCCTCGAAGCTCTCCAATACTTCTGGAAATAGAATAATGGAGTTGGGACTACATATAACTAGAAATAATCCACTGAGATTTGTTGGGTGGAGGTTTTAGTCATTTCTCCTTTTGGGACAATGCTCCTTTAATTGCTATGTTTGGTTAGTAGTTGGAACATGACACAGGTGGCAAACTCTGCCTGCCTTGCTTTCTGTAAACGCTGCACGTTAGAAATACCTGGTCAAACTTTACATGTATCAGCGTCAGATGGCCCATCCTAACTGAATTAAATCAGAATTTCTAAGGGTAGGACGTGGACATGGCAGACCTATGGTTTTAAAAACTTTGCAGGTTATTCTAATGAGCAATCAGGGTCAAGCATTGCTGTTGAAGGGAACAATGGCATAAGTAAACAAGGTCTATAGAGAGGGAAAGTATCAAATGTTAAACAATGCTCCCCAGATGTCTGAAATTTTCCTCCAAAATATCCAGTGAGAAACATCACTGGTGTTCCCTTCTCTCCATTTACCTGCTGGTTGAGATGACAAAGGTGACTGGCACAGTGGACACTCAGCACAGATCTGTTGAAAAATTGTTGGGTGGGTGGCTTGATGGGGGTTAAAATGACCTAAAGGTGGGTCATGCTAAGGGAGAATGAGGTAAGTGGAATGAAGTTGGATAAAGAGTATCTAAATCCTCATGAGTTAGAAAGTAGAATACAATTCCCTCCAGGTAAAATGTATTCTTAGGTTTTTGGTAACTTTAAAGTCAAATTATATTCCTAGATCCAACCTTTTTCATACAATTAAAGAAGATATTACACCATTAGATAAGCTCAATATCAGTGGTAGCGTCCCAACAATAGTGTTTTCGAGTCAGGGCGCACCAAAATAATTCAATGTGACTGTTGTGTACCAAAGAATGTTCTACTAGGAATACAGAAAAGAACTTAACTAGAAGAGAGACAAGAAGTCAAAAAGTTGCCTGTAACTTTCAGCTGTCTGGAAGCCTAAGCCATTCTCCAAGTATCACAGGTTAGTGAGAGGTTGCCAGGGTGATGAGAGAGTAGGAGGCCATTGACTCGATAATCATTACATATTTATGCAATGCTTTATCTTTGTTGCAGTGCAAAAAACTTTGCGAATTTGGTTGTCTCATCACTTCTCCCAGTATTCTCTTGAATAAGGAAATTTAAAAAATTATAGTATGTATATATAGAGAGAATATTCATATGTCCCCAAATATATGAATGGCATGATTCCTCCCCAATGTTTAAAAAATAACTCTATATCTTGAGATGCTTTGGATATTTTATTTTTGCATCTAGCATTTTAAAAATTTGTTAAAATATCTAGTAAATTTACCATCTAATTTACTTATAGAGGTACCTGCACTGTATTGTATTTATATTTATTGCTGGTTTTTCACTGTTTTAGAGTTCACAGTCCAGGGCTGGCCTCTCCTCCTCCTTTCTCTGGCTGGTGGCTTTGGATCCTCACCTGTCCAGCACTAGTGACGATGAGAAGGCAGGCTGGGGTGATGAAATGTAAATCCGGGAACTCCGTTCTCTGTTAGGTAGCCATGCTGGCTAAAACAATTTGGCTTATTCGTGAATTTCCATTTGCCATGCTGGCCTCTCCCATTCCACCTGAGGTCTACTCACCGAAAGCTTCTCTTTGGGGTTTTTTGGGTTTTTCTTCCCAATAGGCCTAAGATGTCTAATCTTGGCCCTAATTTTAGAGGTGCCGTAGCTGCATGAGCCCCTGGGATTTGTCACCAGCTCTTGTGTCTCTGGCTGGCCTGGCTTGTTGTGAGCCAAACTGGAGCAAGTCCTGGGGCAGGAGGAGAGCCTTTCCTCATTTCTCTGATCCTGGCAGCACCAGGCCTGGCAGGTTCTTACTGGGAAAGTGAAAGGAAGGAGGGTGTGAAATACGGGAGAGACACCCATCAGAAAGTTCTCTTTTTGCCTTCCACTGCAGTTTGTGCTTTGAAAACCAGGCTTGAGAGGCATCCAGACCCTTTGAGATGGAAACTCCCGTTATTTTGCAGGTCCTGGTGGTGGTGATGGGGGTGAGGGAGGCGGGGAATAAATATTTTGGATGGGTCAGCTCCTGGTTTGCCCAGGTGTCTTTGGAAACCACCTCTTGTTAAAGAAAAGGAACAAATAAAAAGAGAGAAAGTAGGGGGTGGGGGAGGGAGAAACAGAAACAGAGAGAGGCCTTTGCTGAGCCCATGCCTTTGTGCACCGCATTCAAACTGATTTGTACCCTTTGTAGTCTTAATTATTTGTGAGAGCGGGATAACAGGAGTACCCAGCTCACCCATTATTTTCTGCATAAAAAAAGGCACACAGAAGCCACTGATCATTTCTGAATTAGCAAACATGATACTAAAAAAAAAAAAAGCATAAAAAAATTCATTAATACCATCAGGGATTAGGAGGCTGATTAAAGTGTAGCTGTTAGCGTATGCAAATGAGCGATAGGCATTTATCGGGTCCTGTGCAAGCTGTCTTGGAGCTGTAAAGCCCATGTATGTTTTTCAGCTGATTAAAATAGTTTTAAGTTCTGGAGAATTTTTTTTTTTTTTTTTTTGGTAGGGAATTAAAAAAAAAAGAGACCATCATCTCTACTTTCCCTTTTGGCGAAATTTCTCTAAAGTATACTCCAACCATTCCACTTGACTGCACTCTCTCGTGCCACCTCCTTTCCTGTGAGTGGTGAGGATACTGCATCCCAGTTACTGCGAACTGAGCTCTTTCCGATATTTCTATCTCTACGAGTTTCTCAGAACTCCTGTGACAAGCCAGATGGGTCCTTAGCAATGGCCCAAGGGGCTACAAGGACTCCAGGTTCTCCCCCAAGATGAGCATCCCCCCTTCCCAGGATGAAGGCATATGAAAAGGTTTTTGTCACTCAAGCTCAGGGTATCAGGCGCTCCCATACATGAGGGGAGACTATGCTCACTCACTCCAGAGCCTTGATTTTGTGAAACAAGGAAATGGCGTGAGTCAGAAGGTGGGGGCTGAGAGATCAGGACGGATGTACATTGACACAGACACAGCAGTGATGAGCACTGGGTGGTCATGGCTGACCTTGGCCTTGAAGCAAAGGCATTGTGGGAAAAAGGAAGGAGAGAGGGACTTCCCCACTTTGGGTCCAAATCCGAATCCCATTTTCAAGACTTTCTATTAGCATACGAGAGTGTTTTTTTTACACTTCCAGAACTACAGAGGACTATCTGCTGACTACTGGCCTGTGGATAATAGTCATAATTATTATTGTTGTTTATTGAGCAATTACTATGTGCTAGCCACCATGGTAAACTCTTTTCCTGTTTAATCTCATTGTCCCCACCACAAATATAGGAGTTAAGACTACTCCTATCCTCAATATGGAACAAGATAAATCCAGAATCTGACCCCTTCTTAGCGTCTATACTGCTAGCCTGCTGGTTCAAGCCACTACCTTCTCTAATTTGGGTCTTGTGGTATTTTTTCTAACTGGCTCCTTGCTTCTATTCTCCTCCCCAACTCTGTCCAGACTGTTCTAAGGACAACAGGCAGAGGGATGCTTTTATAATAGAGTCACATCCTGTCAACCCTCTGCTCAAAGCCCTCAGTAGCTCCCCTTTTCACGTGGAGTAAAGGCCAAAGTAAAGGCTGTTGGAGGATGGAGGGAATGAAAAGTGCTCACCAAACTGAGAGGGCATCTTGAGACTGAAAAATGAGGTAGGCAGCTCTATATAGTCAATGGATCAGTTTATTATAGGGTAACTTACAGGGTGGGATGGGAATTGGGTGTACAACGATCTGGAAGCATTCGCAGCTGCGCTCTGCACCGCCAAGTGGCTATTGGGACAATTTAATAGTTAACCTAGGGCATGGGAGTAGGTGCTTGGAAAAGGACATGTGGTGGGTAAATAGTCTCATGGGCATGGGGAAAACACCAGGGAAGGTTTTTATTTTTGTTTGGGGACTAATACAGCATAGAGGCTACCTGGTCCTAATGATTATTAAGCAATGTCTATTAACTACAAAGACCTTGACAACAGAGAAGTGATTCACTCCACAGTACAGGCCTGGGTAGGGTCAGTGGAAGAGCAAAAGGAATTGTATGGCCCCAAAATGGCATCAGTTACGCTAACAGTCATACAAGGGCCCACACAGCTACTCAATCTATTACTTCTCTCACCTTACTTCCACTCCCTCTCACTCCACTCCAGACATGCTGGCTTTCTTAGTCTTCCTCTAAAGCTCCAGACACATTTCTATCTTGCTTTACTTTTTCTTCCTTCCATAACACTTATTTATTCTCATATCATTTTTAAAGTACTTATTTATTATGTTCATTATCTTTTGCACCCAGCTAGACTCTAAACTCCCTGAAGGAAGGGAAATTTGTCTATTTTATTCACCAGTGTATCTCATATATCTAGACAAGGCATTTATTGTGAGCTCAGTCAATAATTACTTGTTGATTTAAAGAGCTCCAGAGTATTTGTAAAAATTCTCATAAATAATAAAAAATGTATTGTCAAAGTCCCAAGAAGTCAGGAACTATGTCTGACTTGGTTATCACTCTATTCCTAGCACTTAACCCATGGAAGGCAATAAATAAGTATTCACTGAGTGAATAAATAATGGGACTAAATTGGGCAACCAATATTTTTGTGCAGAAATATCCATTTTCAGTTCTGGTCACACAGTTTAAAAGAAACCTTATCTGGGGAGGAGAGGTGGGGGAAGGATAGACTGGGAGTTTGGGGTTGGTAGATACAAACTATTACATATAGAATGGATAAAGATCAAGGTCCTGCTGTATAACACAGGGAACTATATTCAACATCCTGGGATAAACCATAATGGAAAAGAATATAAAAAAGGATGTATATATGGGTGTAACTGAGTCACTTTACTGTACAGCAGTAATTAACACAACATTGTAAACTGACTATACTTCAATAAAAAATATATAAAATAAAATAAACCTTATCCATTTATATTGAAAGGATGATTCTTTTTTTTTTTTTTTTGCGGTACGCAGGCCTCTCACTGTTGTGGCCTCTCCTGTTGCGGAGCACAGGCTCCGGACGCGCAGGCTCAGTGGCCATGGCTCACAGGCCCAGCCGCTCTGCGGCATGTGGGATCTTCCCGGACCAGGGCACGAACCCGTGTGCCCTGCATCGGCAGGCGGACTCTCAACCACTGCTCCACCAGGGAAGCCCGAAAGGATGATTCTTTTAAGGCCTAAATATTTATTTAAAAAATGGTTTTTTCAGTCTGACAAAATAAGGGCTGTAAGAGAAGCATCAGATGGTGTAGAAGGGTTGACTGATTCCAGCTGGAGTGGTTCTGTAAGGTGGTGGCAACTGAATGGAGCTTTGCAGTATGATCTAGTTTGACCAAGCCTAAATAGTGGAAACACTGACTTGGGTTCAAATCCTAGGCCTGCCATTCACTAGCTGTGTTACCTTAGGCAGATCATTTGACTTTTCTGAACCTCATTTTCCGTATCTGTAAAATAGGGATAATAAGTTTTCCTCACAGGGTTGTCATGAGGTTTACTTAAGATACTACTTGTAAAGCCCTCGTATGGTACTGCCAAGGATTGTTATCAGTAATAATATTTTACAGTGTAGTCACATCATAGTTCACTTATCAAATAAAAGATAGTTCTATAAATGAACACAGCATTGGAGAGTCTAGCTTTCTGGAATGAAGTGCAGCCATTGTCAAGAAGCAAACGGGGGACTTCCCTGGCGGTGCAGTGGTTAAGCATCAGCCTGCCAATGCAGAGGACACGGGTTCAATCTCTGGTCCTGGAAGATCCCACCTGCTGCAGAGCAACTAAGCCCATGTGCTGCAACTACTGAGCCCATGAGCCACAACTACCGAAGCCTGTGCGCTTTAGGTCCCACATGCTGCAGCTACTGAGACTGCGTGCTAAAACTACTGAAGCCCACTCACCTAAAGCCCGTGCTCCGCAACAAGAGAAGCCACTGCAATGAGAAAGCCCGTGCATTACAACGAAGAGTAGCCCCTGCTCGCCGAAACTAGAGAAAGCCTGCACACAACAATGAAGACCAAATGCAGCCAGAAAATTAAAGAAAAAAACAAAGAAGCAGAAGGGCTTGAGGAAAAGCCAGAGTGATGTCTAATGTTAGATCTTGCAATTTGACTAAATTAATCAGTGAATCAACTATTACATGCTTATTATTACCTGTTATTTGTAAAGTAGGCATTGTGAGTGACTCAGAGAAATGTAAGACATGGTCTTCGTCCCCAGTGCAGCTTAGAGTCTGGTAGGTAAGATTTGATATAATGGACATCCATTATTTTGCAGATCACTATCCATTTATGCTTCTCCTGGTCAGAGTATCTGGATTTTTCTGTGGGAAATCACCCTGTCCCTCCCTCTGCCCAAGACAGTTTGTATAGTGTTGGCACCAATCCCACTCCAGGTCCTGGGTGGACCTATGGCTCAGCCTCAGCCAGTCAGGGCATTGGCTTTCCCTGGCCTCCTGATTGGTCCAGGGGTGGGAACATGACTCAATCAGAGCCAGTGAGACTCAGTAAGACTTTTATTGGGCCTTCTGTTTTTTCCCACTTGACTTGACCCCAAGAGGAGGTAAGGCCGAAGCTGGAGTAAACATCTTGCCAGCACAGAGAAAAGCCATTCTGAAAATGGGACCCATTACAGAGCTGAGAGAGGGAGAGAGAGAAAAATATCCTAGCGATTATTTGAGCCACAGAACCAAACAGTATTTGAACTTGGATTGTTCACTTATTGGGCCAATAAGTTCTCTTCTTGTTTAAGTCAATTTGGGTTGAGATTTCTGTTCCTTGTGACACCAAAAGCATCGTAATGGATGCACTTAATATTAATTCATGAAAAGGCAGAGCACCAAAAACCAAACAATCCCAGTATGCCCCCGAAACAAAGTCCGTATAAATAAATAGAAATCTGTCATGATTTGCTAACAGGCAGTGTGGACGCTAATGACGACTGTGAGCTGACAAAGCAGAAGGTCCCTCCTCTGGGAACTGGTGGCTGCAGGAGGTCACTCCTCTCACTCTATCTTCCTCTGCAGCTTCCCGTGACCCTTGTAATTGGCAGGAAGGGCTGTCACACAGCTTTGGAAGCCGCGTTGTTGGTCACTTAAGGCTCATGACAGCTCTCAGATGCCTTTCCTTTCAAACAGGAGGGACATGGATCCAGATATTATCTGATGGTGGCTTAAATTGCCGTCTTATGAGGTGCAGTAAGTTTTGTCCAGCTTCACTGCTCTCTGACTTCCCTTTTCCATATAGGTCCTATTCTCAACTCCCATCAGCATATGTTGTTTGTCATCAGTCTCATGCGTTTCTCTCCCAGTGGTCTTGGGCAGGCTACACAGGAAGAGTAAAAGACCTCGCAAAATACATCCTCCACTTTCACATGTTCCCAATGAGAGGACTTTTGGTTCTATTCAGCATACATAGCTAAATTCTTATGTCATGCTGGGGACAAAATCTAGCCATTGGCCTATTCAAAAACTTAAATTTACAAGATATTAATACAGCCCCTTAAGGAGTCTTACAAAGTACAACCAGTACCTCACCTTCATTTTAAGTTTGTGTTAGTTCCCTCCTCATTTTCAAACCAAGGATCTGGTGGGATTGAGTTAATCAGTGAATCCTCCTTTTCTGCTTACATGGCTGGATGCTCCCTGTTGGGCACACTTTAGAGAACTAAACACCAAAAACCACATTTCTCTATCATTATTCTTATGGATCATATCTTGTTAGTGCTGCTGACTAGCTATGCTGGGCCAGAACAGCTAAATCCTGCATCAGTTTTTAGCAAGGGTATGTCAGGTGCAGAAATGAAATTATTGGGGGGTTTCCCTGGTGGCTCAGTGGTTGAGAATCTGCCTGCCAAAGCAGGGGACATGGGTTCGAGCCCTGGTCTGGGAAAAGTCCACATGCCGCGGAGCAACTAGGCCCGTGAGCCACAACTACTGAGCCTGCGCGTCTGGAGCCTATGCTCCGCAACAAGAGAGGCCGCAATAGTGAGAGGCCCGTGCACCGCGATGGAGTGGCCCCCGCTTGCCGTGACTAGAGAAAGCCCTCGCACAAAAACGAAGACCCAACACAGCCAAAAAAAAAAAAAAAAAAAAAAAAAAAATGAAATTATTGGCCTGGGAAGGGAATTGATGGCAAATACCTTTTCTTAAAAAATTGGGTTCCTTGTGACTAGTCAGCATGTTGGCACATGTTGAGCCTCATGTCACATTTGAGCACACTCCCTAAAAATGAAATGAATTTTTGTTTATGGTAAACCTATTTTCTTCTTGTCAGTACTTACCTATAACAGGTGAATTTGAACCCGATGTTGGTCTTAAATTTTTCAGAGAAAGTATAGTGAATGTTTTGTTAAGATATTTGAACCAGTTCTCTTCCCTGCGACAATAAATTTCATTCCTGCACCTACCATACACTTTCTAAAAAGACGTACAATTTTTTTTTTTGGCCTTGCCGTGCAGCATATGGGATCTTAGTTCCCCAACCAGGGATCGAACCCGTGTCCCCTGCATTGGAAGCGTGGAGTCCTAATCACTGGACCACTAGGGAAGTCCCAAGACATACAGTTTGTATGATGCAGACAATCTCTGAAAGAAGATAAATGAGTGTGAACAAGAGATCTGGCTGTTCTGACTCAGCACAACTAAGGAAGCCTGCTTTGCCTGAGGTGAGAGCTGAGGCTCCCACAATTCACCTGTCATGACAAATTGGAATGAGAGAATCTGTCCTTTGTGTCCAATTCTGTGGTATAGATTAAGACCCAGCCATAAACCAGCACTGGTTTCTGCTCCTGATGACACCATTATCATTTTTAAACTTATCATTTCTTCATTAAAGCAATCCCAGAGCTTATGGGGTTGTTGACAGAACATAAATACAAACATAAAAATAAATCATACAATCAAAGTCCTTGAGAGCTGGCTGGGACTTCAAAGTCAACTGGTCCAATCCCCTGTTGAAGTGATATAGCCATCAGATTCTTTACCTCTGTCCCCATGTCTTTGTTTCTAAAATCTCCTTTAACATGAAGGACCCCCATGAGGGGCTCACTAGGTCTTATGCTTTTCTCTGGCCCCAAAGATAATGTGTCCTACGGTTTGCCTTACCTTTGTTATACCTCAGCTGAGACCTCTCTGTTTCAGGCTGTGGGGTGTTTCTCCCTATAGATCTAACATGCTCTGGTCTTCTCAGATCCAGGCTGAATCTGATGAGTCCTTCTTAGCTCTCTTCCTATGTTGAACTTGCTGGTTCTTGGGCCATTGACATCACCTAGCTGGGCACCTTTTCCAAAACATACATGCTTACCTTTAATTGATGTATAGTACTGAACAACATGATAGCAAATAATGGTATTGAATAGCAAGATGAAAATCCTTTCACATATACATATCCTAGTGCAAAAATACATACACACACCTCTTCAAGTTACGTGACCTTGCACAAGTAACAACTTCTCTGGGCCTCAATTATTTTCCATAAAATGAAGGGTTGAATTAGATGAGCTCTTACATACCTTTCATGGATCTTCCCTGATAGATGAAGACTAAATATTTACTTATATTCTCAGAACGAATATAGGAAGCAATTGTACTCAGATATTCCCTGACAAATGAAAACATTTGAGTAGCATGGAAGAAAATAAAAGGTTTTAAATTTAAAAATAAAAAGTTATAAATCTCTTCCCTGAAGCAATTTGCCTGTGTAGATTATGAACTTGATTTCCCCTCTTTCAGGAAACTTTACTTGTAGGCCTTGGACATACTTAATTGGTCAAGTAAAAACTCTTGTTCAGCTGGAGAGCATGTTAAGAAATGACCTAGCTTAAGCGCTTTAGAATAGGAAGCTTGATTTTAGTTCCTGCTGCCAGTGTTGTCTTTGATGCAATTCACTTCTCTTTGCCCTGTTTTTCCAGCAGTAAACAGGGATCCCCTGCAAATTTACAGAAAGTTTGTAAACCAGATGAAGTACTGGATTTGAATTCTACTACGTGTGTAGTAGTAGCTAGCTTTGTAGATCACAGTGTTTTCTGTGCATGTGGATGTTCTGAACTAGATTCTATCCTCTTGAGAGTAGCAGTGAAGGCTGGCATTCCCCTCTGACCTTTGCCCTAGTACACAGTAAGATTCAGTAAGGCTTGGTGAGTGGTTGACAGTATGCCAGAAACCCATGCACGGTCAAGGCATTCACCCTATCCCAGCATCAGCCTTAAAACAAACAAATAAACAAACAAACAAGGTTTCTGATACAGAACTTGAGTTTTATTCATTTTAAATTTTTTTCTTTTGCTGTCAACAATCATGGTGAACAAACTTAACATTCTACTGATATCTGAAGCAGAGAAAAAAGGGGAGAGAAGATGGACAACACCCAGGGCACCATATATGAAATACAAATGCCTGGGTAGCACTGTTCTTCCATCAAATTCCAAGGCGCAGTTTTCTAGCTATTTATATTTTGTGACTATAAAAAAAAAAAAAGAATAAAGTTTCAGATGAAAAATGAGTGATGAGGCTATGGAAGATGCTTACAACATTATTTTCATTGTTCAAAACACCAAAATCAGCCTAAGCTAAAATGTTTTGCTGATGTCCCTAAAATATTCCACCTTTGGACAGAACCATTAACTATTTTTAAAAAGCCAATAATCAATAAGTCTTAATTTGTTGCACTGACATTTATGCAGGTTTCATCTAGATGAAATTAATTAGAAAGAAAATGGTTTCTCAGCGATTGGCAAGAGGAAGGGAGTCCGTGGCAAGATAAGTTTGACCCTGTGTCTTGGAAACATTTTAATGAGGTGAAGCCTCAGCACGTTTGGATTTGGCTGCCTGTGGAGTGTGCACTGACATTTCTAATGGGCTACCAGAGGTTTCTAAAGTGGACCAATGACTCTGAAGGCATTTCATGGCTCACGGGAGTTCTAGGTGGATAGAAACAGTACTAAGACTGAATAAAATGTACATAGTATGTGAATTAAGCATCTGGGATAAAGAGCTGCGAAGAACAGTCTCAGCAAGAACACAGCATCCCTCCCTCCACATTCTCGGCTGAGATACTTTAGTTTCTGAGCACCATTCACTGACTATTCCTCTATGAGGGGGTCCTCTCCCTAGCCCTGCCTGTGCCATTCACCAGGTTCTGAGAAGAGTGGGGAAGGGCTATTCATCCCAGAGCCCTTGGGGGATAGCACTTGCTTTAATTAGTTCAGAACCCTTCGTATCAATGAGATTAATGGAATTAGACAAGGAAAATACTAGCAAGACTTGATCAAATACATTGGATTTCCCCCTCAGCACATAATTAGGTTAGAGGAGTGATTCAGAGAACACCCAAGGTACTGGCTCATCATTAACGTAAGTCTCCATGGGAGACGAGAAGGGCTTGGACACGGAGGTTTTCAGCATTGGGGTCGCATGTCACTGGGAGGAAATGCTGAGTAGCCTGGCAGGCCAGTTCCGCTTGGGCCCAGGGCCTGAGGAAGGGTAGCGGGGGCTGAACATGGTAGATTCCCTGATCACAGCACGGCCACTCTCTTGCATCGTCTTTTCCAATGCAGGGCCTCTTTCTCCTCCTTGTGTGACCTGCTTTCTCTCTTGGGCAGACTCAGAGGGACGCTTCCTGTTGGGCAAGGCCCCTCCAAGCAGGTTAGAAGATGACAGCAGCTAAGTGAGCAAGGAGGAGACAAGAAGCCTTTAAAAAAAAGAGTCATAGTCAAGAATATGTTTTTTCCTGAAAGCATCTAAGATTTATGTAGAGCCTTAGGACATGAAGGCAGCAGAGAAGTGGCCACGGGCATGAGCAGGGTGTGCGCTGACTTTGGGTTCCTGTTTAGAGTTAGTTACCACAACAGTTATGAGAGCAAACATCTCCTTTGCAATCACTGTGTACCAGGTACCGTGCTACACATTCTACGCTCACTGTTTTCTTTAATGCTCACAGGACCCTCCACAAGACATTTTACAGGAAAGTAACTGAGGCACAGAGTTTTAGGAACTTACTGAAGGTCACACAGTTGGCAAGTGGATGAAGCCAGTCTGAGTACATTTTGCTCACCAATTACATCTGCTGTGTGAAGTCCCAAGTGGCCTTACTGCTAGGGAACATCGCTCTATGGTGGAGTATTAAAGGGATGAATAATGGCTAGAGAGGATAGTAAATAAACTGAGTAAGAAAGTTAGAAAGAAAAAGAGTCCATAAAGATGAAGGGAAATCAACATCAATGTTGGTGACACCTGACTCCATAGAGAGAGGGGGATTTCTGCATCATTAGAGCTACACAAACAGGAGATTCTTCACAGGGCGAATCTGTCCCCTCTAATAAGATCCCTCCAGAGGCATGTGGAACACCAGGCAGGCATTGGGGTGACAGGACTCTAGATACTCCACCAAGAAAGAGGTGTGTCTTGCAGGCTGGGGAAGACGTGAGGACAGTGCCACGTGCAACTGAATATCAACCAATCAGAGATGGGTTGCCCCTGGACTCATAAACGCAGAACATGACAAAATGGACAGCAAGATTCTGAAAACACACGACTTCCCAATTCCGCTGATTTGCATGCCTTCATTCAAAAATATTACTCAAGGCCCCCACCGTGTGTCAGGAGCTGGGAAGACCAAAGTTAATAAGGTAGCAACTTTACCTTCAAAGAGATCAAGTTTGAAAAGATATAAACCCAAGAACTGCAACAGAAAGAAACTGATGATTGATGTTAAAATGGAGATATAGGAATGTCACAGTTCAGACTCAGAGGAGGCAGAGGTCAGCTCCACGTGGGTGGTGTTTGAAGTCCCTCAGAACATGTAATATCTATGAATGAAGACAATCACCAGGTAGAAGCAGAGAAGAGGGGAGAATATTTTCGGAAGAAAAAAAGAGAAATTCAAGACCTCTAAAGGATTTGCAGTTCTGGAGAGGAAAGTCTTGGGAGTAGAGGGAGAATTTTCTGCTTCTTTGTTCATCTTTAAAAGAAAGGAGGCCATTGTCAATGAAGAGTAGATTATTGATGGTCTTAAAGAGAAGGGTTGGTTTTCCCACTCCACTTAAGAACTGACGGATAAGGACCAAGGACACATTCAAAGGCTGTGTTTAATTAAAGACACACATGCTCACTATTGAGCCTTTCAGCCTGAGCAGGAGAGAGAAACACCTAGACAAGCTGGGGAAGTTGGACAGTCAGAAGGACCGTGTATATGGTCCTCAAAGAAAAAGCATCCTGGTTCAGTGGAAGGACTATGTGATGGGGAATTGGATGTAAGGTTTTAGCTCAGATTTTGCAATGAATTAGTTACGTGAGCATGGACAACTGATGTCTCCTCTCTGGACCTCAATTTCACCTTGCTGTCTGTAAAATGAAGGGGTTGGACTAACTGGCCTCTATCTTTCTGTTCCGTGACACACCTGATTTTCTTTTATTCTAATTCTCTGGGAAATGGATCAAGAATAACATAGCCTCCCTCGGGTGTGGGCAAAAAGTCAAGCACACTCCGAAATTCAACACAGAGAGGGAAAGGCATTCACCAGGCATAGCTGAGACCCGCGGCTTGATTGACGGGGTTCACAGGACCACACGTGGTGGGAGAAAAGGAAGGGGAGGAGCCTCGCGGTTCCAAAAGAAAGCCTACTTCTCCGTGAAATCCAGGGCAAACTGGATTGGAACTTCCAGGTGAGTTTCTCAGAAGAGAGAGCAGGATGCTGCTTTCACCAGCAAACTCTGCAGCTTGTCCAGTCAAAGGGAGGCAAGGCAAGGCTCTACAGGGCAAGGCTTGAAATATGCCTTCCGAGGCTGGTGAGTGCAGGGTTGGGGGCTTCACCAACTCCACTAAAACCTGAATGCCTGACAGGTTCTTGGCTTGATCTGCTATTTAATCTCAGAGAAAATAGAGAAAGCTGGGAGAGGATCTGCTCCTTTGAACTCAGTTCTGACTCCAAGTGTCCAAAACAAAATGCTCAAGGCAACAGGATAAAAAAAATTTTTTTTAACATTTTTGTAGAGCACAAAAGTTCAAGAAATAGATAGTGGGGTGAATTGGTGTAATAGCCTTAAACAGTACAACTTTTTCAAATGAGAGTTTACTCCTATTTGTTTTCCCATTTGAACCTCACCACAACCCCATAGGTTGGGTTGATTTTGCAGATGAAGAAGCAAGCCACAGAGCTAGTGGCTGGAAATGCCTGGCAAGAACCTGGGTCTTTGATGCTCCATGCCCCACCCTTTCTGGGGCATTATCCTGCTGCCTCACTGGAGGAACTTGCACCAATAGACACATTTTTATCCAATGTAAAGCAAAGACTTTCTGTCCTTGCAGGAATATTTGCAAAATACAGAAAAGGATAAAGAAGAAAAATGTAAACACCCTCTCCAGAGATAACTGGCATTGTTTTTTAAGATTCCCTCCAACCCACTTCTCATTTTGAAAAATCAAAAAGTTGAAAGGGAATGAACCTCTGTTAACCCTTCACCCAGATTCACCAGTTTTCAACATTTTTCCATGTTGTTTTTATCCATCTTTGCTATACTATTTGGAGGTAATTTGCAGACATCATAACATTTCATCCCTGAATATTTCAGAATATGTATCATAAGAACAAGTTCATTTCCCTACAAAGCCACAACCACATTATCACAACCAAAAATTTAATATTGATTGATATCATCTAAGAGTTAATCTCTACTCAAATTCTCTATAGTCATCTAAATGTCCTTTGTAACTTTTAAATTTTGATCCAAGATCTAATCGACTTCCACATTTTGCATTTGATGTCATGTCTCTTTAGTATGCTTTAAACAAGAACAGTCCCCCATGGGTTTTTTTTGTTGTTGTTGTTTTTGTTTTTTTGTTGTTGTTTTGGTTTTTTTTGGTCTTTCACAACATTTACATTTTTGGAGTGTCCAGGCCAGTCATCTTGGAATACTTTTCAGATTTTGTGGTCATCATGAGATTCACATTAAACATTTTTGGCAAGAATACCACATGCTTTGTACATTTTGGAGATTTAATTTTCTATACTGAACCTATATGGTTTCTCTAATCAAAAAACTGACTAATACATGTTATTGTTTTTAAAAAAGCTTTCAAAAATATTCCAACAATAGCATAGCACTTGGTGCCTGGCACTATGCCTAATACATTGTTCAATGAATTTATAAATGAATTCAGGCACTGCCTGAGGTAATGAGCCTCTTGTGCTTGGGAGTATTCAAGCAGAGGCTGCAGCAGAGGCTGCATTACCCCTGAAGAAAAGAGTTGAAGAGGGGGTTTGGCATTGAGAGGAAGTCTTCTCCTTTGACTCTAGTGGAGTTCTCTGGAGAGTTTTTTTCCTCATATTTCAAATTAGAATGTAACATGAACATTACTGTTGGAATTTTAAAAAGTTCTTCCACATCTTTCTCTTTTTCTTTCTCCTTCTGTCATTAAGTTCCTTCTTTCTTTCATCATTATTTTCTTAATTGTAAACCTCTCAGCACTTTACAAGTCTTTTCAGCCTGTGATACCAAGAATGCCCTCTTATGCTCTTTTGGAACCAGTGAGGAGTTGAGCTGTCCCAGAGGAAACCAGACCACAGACCTGGCCTAGGGAAGAGCTATTTGTTCTAGAAAACTATTTCAGGACACCCAAGTGTGCTTCCATCAGCCGAGAGATGTGCAGAGTCCTAGAAGTGGTGAGGTGATGTGAGGAAGTCACCTACACCAGGTTTCTTAAGAGGGTGCTTCTATCACATTTCCTAGTTTCATCAACAAATTCTGTACCCTGAGTTGTCTTTAATTTCAAATGGTCTTTTTGGAGTTTGTGCCTCTACATAGTACATGGAAAGAATAGCTTCTATCCACCTGTGTGGGGCTGTTGCATTATTCCACTGGCTTTTTTCTTCCTGGGCTTGCTTGGGTAATGTTCTTCCCTTACAAATTTCATCTCACTGCACTGTGCATTGAAATGACACAGTTATGGAGCGCACAGGGAAAAAAATTATAATGCCATTAAAAGTTATCATAAATTTCAGATCAGCATCACTTCTAATCCGATACACAATTTTACTGCCTCTATAAAGTAGGTGATTTGCAGTGGTCTGAGGCGTCTCCTGGAGCATTTTACTTCTTTTTAAATTAAACACACCAACTTTGTGCTGAATTCAGAGTGTGGACATAAAAAAGGGGGTAAAAAGGAGAGGGAAGGGACATCAGATGGGAATTGCAATTGAATCTTTATATATGCCATCTTGGCACTGTGGTACTAAATATAGTGCCAGGTAAATAGATGTGCTGAAATATTCAGAATAAAAAACAAATGCTCCAATAGCAGAAGCAGTGAGCCCCAAGAATGTTTCCACAGTGGGTGTGCTTAAAATAATAAAATACTGTTGTTTAAAACCACTCAATCCTAGAAAACCCTATGTTGTAAAAAAAATATATATATAAATATATATAGATAGATATAGATATATAGATAGATAGATAGATAGTGCTGGTATATATGTGAGGGGCTATGTATGTTGAACATATATATGTATATAAAAACTCCTAGGACATTTTGAAGAACCTAGGGGTAAGACAGGAATAAAGACACAGACCTACTAGAGAACGGACTTGAGGATATGGGGAGGGGGAAGGGTGAGCTGTGACAGGGCGAGAGAGAGGCATGGACATATATACACTACCAAACGTAAGGTAGATAGCTAGTGGGAAGCAGCCGCATAGCACAGGGAGATCAGGTCAGTGCTTTGTGACCGCCTGGAGGGGTGGGATAGGGAGGGTGGGAGGGAGGGAGACGCAAGAGGGAAGAGATATGGGAACATATGTATATGTATAACTGATTCACTTTGTTATAAAGCAGAAACTAACACACCATTGTAAAGCAATTATACCCCAATAAAGATGTTAAGAAAAAAAAAAACTCCTAGGAAATTAAATAGACTGTAAGGGGCTTGATTTTACTGGTTGGAAAGTTACACTGATTATTTCTTTGAGGTGCATTAACTCCTTCTGGAAGCTTAGGACATCAGAAGTTGTCTTTTACTAAATGGTTACCAAGTATTCTGAAATGTGATGTCCCCAGCAAGGACTGATGAATTAGCCCAGGTACAGACATGTATACTGTGTACATAGAGAGAAGTGGCACATGCCCAAGTGTTAGTACAAAAGAGAACTCTGTTCACAAGCTTTCTGGTTGAAAGGATTCAACTGAATAGTGACATTTTTTTCTCCACCACACCCAAATGCAGTAGGTTAAAAAAAAAAAAAGTTTCCTAAATGTTTATGCAATACTCTGAGCTAAATACTGAAGATACAAATTAAAAAAAATCAAAAACAAACCGTACATAAGTCTGCCCTCAAGAGGAAGCTCTCAGTTTAGAGGGGGGACTTTATAGGAAGTCAACTAATAATTTCAGTAGAACGTGTTCAAGGTGGTGATAGGTGTCAGTGCGCACTGGGAGTGCACAGAGGAGAGGAAGCCACATGTCCATCATGATAAAATGAAATATGGCAACTTATATCCCTTTCAAATTGGGTCTACATTGTCCAGTCCAAATATTTTCAGCAATATTAATTGATCAATCAACAAATAATATATTAAACAAATATGTATTCAACTCTGGCTACTATATGTTGTTTATTTCCATGCTTATCACACTGCCTGGAATAGTCAGAAATGAACTGAATATTTTTTGAATTAATGAAGCTGGTGGTACAAAGATGGATAGTAATACCCAGCCCGAAACACACTTTACATCTGAAAGGTATTCTTACTTAGGTTATGTCATTTAATCCCTTACAGTGAGGTAGGTACTATTTCAACTTTACAGATGGAAAAACAGAGACTCTGTGAGGGAAAGTGATTTCCCCCTAAACATGTGTTGGGCTGGACGAATCTGGATCATCTTGTTGCGTGTTCGCCCTGGTTCTGCCCATGTTGGGCTGTGTGTGATGCACATGTACAGTCATCAGTGTGGATGAGTCATGTGTTGGGCCCGACTCCCAGTAGAACCAGAGGACCTGTACACGGTTGTCTGTGAACTGTGGTGACGAATGGTTGCTCTTGGGATGTCCTGTGGATTGACTGTCACAGATCAGATGGACAGAAAGCTTTGATCACAATGTGATGCTAGAGTCAGGTAATAATGAATAACATTTATGAGACATGTAATACCTGTCAATTCACTGTCATCTCTTTCAGTCCTCACTACAGTCTTGTAAGGTGGGTACTATTATCATCATCCCTGTGTTACAGATGAAGAAACCAAGGCAGACAGAGATTAAGAAATTTCTCTAAGGTTATACAGGTGAATATGCTGGAGTTAGGATTCTAGTCCAGACAGTTCACCTCCAGAGCTTGTTGCCTGGGATAACAGGAAGTCATTTATACATCTCATTTGTGTTGATGGGTGTCCTCGTTATTACTGGAGACAGGGTGCTGTGCTAAGAGATAGTTAATGGATGTGGAACATACCTTATCATAAGAAGTAGTTGCTATTGTGTGGAAATGAATGAATGAATGAAGTTGTTTCTAGGGATATTCTATCATTGGAGAATGATGTACTGCTGATCTCATGAAGGACAATCAAAAAGCAAATAATCAAATAATATTTTGTATTTAGAAAACAGGTTATATAAACAGCAGTGTCAGCAAAGTTGGACCTCTTGATGTGAAATACAATCTATTGTGAACTCTAAATATCTATTAACTAGCTAATTAATGCATTTAATAAATTAATTAGTGAACATTTGTTAAGTGCCTGCTAGTGTGTTAGATACTCTGATAGGAGGTCATTTATCATATCACTGTTGTCTTTAAGTCAGGCCATCTTACCTGAAACATACAGATGTTTAGCCTTTAAATGAAATAAATACCAAGGAATTGGTGATTCTTCATTCCCAACAATATTGGGTGATATTTAGTGAAGATTCTGTAGTTAAGATTCTGTTTAAACACACACTGGAACTGGTTGAGTTGGAGATAGATGTGAAGTCTTTCATCTTGCCTAGTTTGGGGGGACTTCTTGAACGTGATGAAGCTTTAATGACAGAGGTTAGCTGACCTTGGGGAAAGAAGAGCAGTTTCAGCTGTGGGACTGTGTCCTGTGTCTGGTCACTCATTAGAACCCTTAATACATGCACATTTGCCATTTTACTCAGGAAGCCTGGGGCTCATGACACCCTGAAGTCAGGAGCTTAAGTAAAAGTACAATTGGCAGTGATGAAGTTAGGGCTGGGAAAAGAATGTGTCATTAATGAATGATTTTATTAATTAATAAATCATTTTATTTGTAATGATTACTTTAAAACTAGTTTTAAATAAGCTTTCAGATACTTTGGTGAGATGATCCAACTGGGCTTAGGGAATATGAATAAAATTTTTTAAATGGCATTTTGGGATCCAATTCAAATTAACAAAACTTTTCAGTTAGCAACAGATACTAGCATTGCTTCATAGTGGAGACCAGAAATTTTATTATATAAGAAATTGTGTACAACAGATTGGATCAGTTAGGAAGGTGTTTAGTTGCAAGTAACAGAAAATCTGACTTACAGTGATTTCAATACTGTAAGTATTTTAAGAAACATTTACGTTTAATATAAATAGATATCTCAGATGTCTGGAGTTAGGGGGCTGAAAGTCTTGGTTAAATGTTTCAGGGGAAGCAGCTTGGTTTTTATATTTCAGTTTGGCTTTCTCATGGTTGCAATATGGCTTCACAGTCAGAACCTAGGTCCCATTCAAAGATGGGGAAAGAGAGGTGGAAGCCAGCCACACTGTGTAAAGAGAAAAGGTTTTCTGAGAAATCCCAGCAGACTTTAGCTTCACTTCATTGTGCAAAGTTGTGACTCAAGGGACTCCTAGCTGCAAAGAATGCTGGGAAAATGATCATTCACATGTTCCAGCCTCTATGTAGTCAAGGGAAAAGGGGTTGGAAAAGGTGTTGAGTCCATTAGCCCCCAGTGAGGCCTCATAGATGCACTCCCAAATCTTATTCCAAAAGGAGTTAATCTATATAATTAACATATTATCTCTGAAATATATTATGGAAAATTTCAAACATATCCAAAAGTACAGACAATGATATAATAAATCCCCATGAACACATCACCCATCTTCAATAAATATTAACTCATGGCTAATACTGTTTCATATATATCCCTACTATTAAAAATATCTCTGGGGGCTTCCTTGGTGGCACAGTGGTTGCGAGTCTGCCTGCTGATCAAGGGGACATGGGTTCGTGCCCCGGACCCGGAGGATCCCACATGCCGTGGAGTGGCTAGGCCCGTGAGCCATGGCCGCTGAGCCCGCGTGTCTGGAGCCTGTGCTCCGCAGCGGTGAGAGGCCCGCATAACGCGCGCACACACACACACACACACACACACACAAAATCTCTGGATATTTTAAAGCAAATCCTAGACATTATATCATTTTATCCATAAATATTTCAGTGTATGTCTCCAACAGTTAAAAGGACAATTTAAGAAGAAAATAGAGCCATGTTACCACTAACACACCAAAATTAAATAAACAAAAATTCCTTAACATTATCAAATATTTAGTTTATATTCATATTTTTCTAATTATCTCATCATTTTTTAAGTTTGTTTGAATCAAGATATAATGTTGCCTTTTCTCTATAGAATTAACTATTAATTATTTTGTTCATGATTTTAGAAAAATTTTAAGTTGATGTATTTAATAGTAGTGTTATTTTCCCCCTCATTGTAGACGAATGCCTATGCACTTAAGTATTTTGAAGTACTTATGAAAGTCAAAGATTTATTGTGGCAGCCCAAGGTTTGACCACCTGTACAAAAAGGGTCTACTGGATTTGAATATTGATTCCTAAAGTCCAGCTTGAAGGCTGAGAGATTGAAAAATAGGTGTATTCCTTTGGAGCAGTTCTGTGCATTAAGAAGTCTTAGACTAAAGCTCTATGTAAACTTCCAAGCTTGGGGATGACTTGTAGCATGTGTTGGCGGGTGGCAGCACAGATGCAATGCCCTTTCTAGTGCCCGCTCAGGCTCTCAAGTTTGTTTATTCAAAATCAGCAGTTAGGGGAGGCCTTTCCAAATATGACTCAAAGACCAGAAGCTATAAATGGAGAGACTAATAAATTTGAGTACATAAAAATAAAACACTGGTATATGAAAGAAAGAAAACATCAAAACATAAACAAGTTTAAAGACAAATGACCAACTGGGGGAAATGTGCACCTCATATCATAGACAAAAGTCATTCATCAAGCAAGAGATGATGGTGCTTGAACTGTGGTGGTATTGTGGGGATAGAGTAAAGCAAACTGACTCGGGGTATACTGTGGAAGTAGAGCCAACAGGGTTTGCTGATGGGTTGGAATTAGGACATGAGGGGGAGAGCAAAAGAGGGATCAATTCTAGGAAAATTGTTGGAAATTGGGCAAGTCTCCAAATAAGAGAAAAAAGGAGGTAAGAATTAGTGGATTAACTGTTCCCCTATGAATTTTGAGAACATAAAAATTCAGTGATTATACTGAAATACTTAGCCCTAGGTGATGGCCTTGCCATCCCAGGTCATGCACAAAGGGTAGAGTCAGATATTAGCTGTGTAGGAGATAATATTGATAGTTCTGGAGTTAGGCGGCTTGTATGAGGGTTCTGACTCTGCCGTTTGCTACCTATGTGATCCTGGGCTAACTTGCCAACTCAACCTCTCTGAGCTCTATTTCTTCATAGGGAGAACAGGTCTAATAATACCCTAATCATGAATTTGTTCCAGAGTATAGGTATAGACTTTTGTTATGATTCCTGATTATGTAAAATTTATCTGTTGATCTATATCAACTAACAACTTGGTAAAAAACGAGTACCGTATTTATAGATTTAGTATTCTCTGCCTAAATATTACTAAATAAAAACTTTTTTCTCTACCTTTCCAGGCTGGACTGCTTAGAATAGTCATTTGTCAGGGACCTCACATGATGATATGTTTACATCTTTAATGCCAATTCTGATGATCTCAATGTCAGTCTTTTCTTAATTGTGAAAGACTAAGAAACTACCACTGTGGGAGATATCACACCTTTCTCTATTTAAAAATAGCTTTACTGAGGTTTAAACTGCACTTATTTAAAGTTTACAATTTGATAAATTAGACATATATATACACCCATGAAACCATCACCACAATTAAAATAATAAATGTATCCATTGTCCTCATAAGTTTTTTTCTGCCTCTTTGTAATTCCTCTTTCTCCCCCTCCATCTTACCCCTTCCATCTCTAGTAAACCAGTGATCTTTCTGTCCCTATAGATTAGTTGTATTATGTAGAATTTTATATAAATGTAATCATATAGTATTTACTCTTTTATTTTCTTGCTTCTTTCACTTAGTATGATTTTGAGATCCATCAGTATTGTTGCATGTGTTACTAGTTCATTTCATTTTATTGCTGAGTAGTATTTCATTGTATGGATATCTTGAAATTTGTTTATCCATTCACCTGCCAATGGACATCTGGCTTGTTTCTAGTTTATTACAAATAAAACTACTATGAACATTTACATACAAGTATTTGAATGGTCATATGCTCTTTATTTCTTTGTGTAGATCCAGATTTCCATCTGGTATCATTTTCCTTCTGTATAAAGAATTTCTTTTATTTATTTTTTTGGTAATGCTGATCTGTTGGTGATCAATTCTTTCAGCTTCTTCTCAAAAAAATCAAAATTTTCCCCTTCAAATGTACTTTGTTTCTGAAAGATATTTTTGCTGGGTACAGAATTTTAGGTTGACTTTTTCAAAAATTTTTTTAAAAAATTGAAGTATAGTTGATTTACAATGTTGTGTTAGTTTCAAGTGCACAGCAAAGTGATTCATATATATATATATATATATATTCTTTTTTAGATTCTCTTCCATTATAGGTTATTATAAGATATTGAATGTAGTTCCCTGTACTATATAGTAGGTCCTTGTTGTTTATCTATTATGTATATATTAGTGTGTATCTGTTAATCCCAAACTCCTAATTTATCCTGATTTTTTTCTTCAGTACTTGAAAAATTGACCTGTTATCTTCTTGCTTTATTGTTTCTGAAAAGAAAGCTACTGTAATACTTATCTACATTCCTCTGTACAGAGCTTTTATCCTCTGTTTTTATGGATTCTCTTTATTACTGATTATTAGCAAATTGATTGTGAGGTAACTTGGTGTACTTTTCTTCATGTTTCTGTGCTTAGATTCATTGAGCTTTAGGATCTGTGGGTTTATAGTTTTCATTGAATCTGGAAAATTTTCAGCCATTATCTATTTAAACATTTTTTTCCTTCCCCACACCCCAACTTTAGGGACTCCAGTGACATGTATAAATAGGCTCCTGAATTTGTTATTCAGAGGACTGATGCCCTGTTTTTTGTTATTATTTTCTCTCTTTATTCATTTGGGATAATTTCCAATTGCTAATTCTAATATCTGTGGCGATCTGAGTTGGTGTACATTGATTGACATTTCTCCTCATTTGGGTTGTTTTTTCCTGCTTGTAAAGCGTGCATAGTAATTTTTGATCTGATGACAGACATCATGTGTTTTTCCTTGTTGGGTGCTGGGTTCTTGAATTTTGTTCTGGGATTCAGTTAAGTTACATGGAAACATTTTGATCCTTTTAGGTCTTGTTTTTAAAATTAGTTAGGTGGAATTAAAGCAATTAACCATATTTGTTGGGGCATATTTCTGGACTATTTATTATGTTCCATTGATCTATGTGTCTATTCCTTTGCAAATTTGTATTGTCTTGAGTTCTGTAGCTATGTAGCAAATCTTAAAATTGGCTAGTATGAGTACTCCAGATTTATTATTCTTTAAAATATTGTTTTAGCTCTGCTAATTCCTTTGCCTTTCTATATACATTTTAGGATCATTTTGTCTATATCTACAAAGACTATTACTGGGATTCTGAGTGGAATTATGTTAAATCTATCAATCAATTTGGGGAAGGATTGACATCTATAATTTGAATCTTCCAATCCATGAACATGTTTTCTCCTCATTTATTTTCATCTTCATTGATTCCTTCATTAGCACTGTAGTCTTTTTCTTCTCCTTCTGGGACTTGGATGACAATAACTTTTGTTATTGTCCCTCAGGTCCTGAAGTTCTTCTCTTTTTTTTTTTCAATCTTTTTTCTCTTTGTTTTTCTGATTGGATAATTTCTATGGAAATATCTTCAAGTTTCATGATCATTTTCTCTGTCATCTCCATTCTGTTACTGAGCCTATCCATCGAGTTTTAAATTTCAGTATATTATTTTTAAATTCTAGAATTTCCATTTGGTTCTTCTTGATGTCTTATGTTTCTTTGCTGAGACTTTTTATTTTTCCATTTGTTTTAAGAGTGTCCTTTTTTTTTTTTTTTGAGCATTAGAGAAAAAGAGCTGCCTTAAGGACTTTATGAGATAATTCTAACATCTGTATCATTTTGTTGTTGGTCTCTTTCATTGTCTTCTCTCATGTGAGCTGATATTTTCTTTGTTTATCATATGCTGAGTAGTTTTGCATTGCATCCCAATATTTTAATTATTATGAGACTCCAAGTCTTGTTAAGTCCTGTGGAGAATTTAATATTTTTGTTTTAGCAGGAAATCAACCTGGTTAGGTTCAGGCTGCTAGTTTCAATCTGTCTTCTGTGGGCTGTGTTTCTAATATTTATTAAATTTTCAGAGCATTAGCAGTACTATTTACTGCTGGCCCACATGTATGCCACCCAGTGGCCAATCTGGAAGCTAGGTGATTGTCTATCTGTCCAGTTCTCAGATTATTTGGGATGCTGTTTAGGATTACATCCAATTATGATTAGAAGTGTGCTCAGGAGTTTGTAAACAACTTTATGGGTTTGTTTTCCAAGTTCCTCCCTCTTTGCCATCTTCCTGGTATTTTTGTTTGTTTGTTTTCTGGGGGGCTCCTCTTTTCAGTCCTCCATGCAGAAAACTGGGGCCTTAGTTACCCTGCCTTCTGCCTGCTGCTGCTCCTATGTCCAAAATCAAGTGACAAGGGCAGGAAGGAGAGAGAGAGAGAGAGAGAGAGAGAGGAGAGAAATGGGAAGTTTGCCTCATTCTCTTGGGAACACAGCTCTGTTGGTAGAAGAAAGTTACCTGCCATTCATAGTTTTGGCTCCTGGGGACTTCTGTTGCTGCTACCACTGTGAGTTTGCTTGGAGGCTGGGAAGCTTGAGAATGGAGCAAAGAAAAAGAAGATAGGGATTTCCATAGTCTATCTGAGCATTAGGAGTTCTATTTCCCACTTCTGGAGCCAGAACTAGGAAGCTACCACTAGAGCATTCTCTGTACCTGGGTGCCAACTTCTGGGTTTGGGGCTTCCCTGAGATCAGGTTGGGGGATACTGGTGGGATATCACTGCTTCAGTGATACTTTGAATTCCAGTCTGCATGCTCCTATATAATTTTCAGAGTTTTCTGTCCAGGTTTTAAAGCTGCATTCAGCGGAAGAGCAAGATAGAGTATGCTTACTTCACCTTATCCCAAACCAGCACCTTCAACCCTATTTTTATATTATCTGGTCCTGTTATTTCTAAAACACGTATAATTCTAACATTGTTTATCCTATCTCTGGCTTCAAAGCAATAATTGTCTCTTTTTTTGGCTGTTTCCTCTACATTCTAAGAGAGCTTCCTAAGGTTTTCTTCTACATGAAAGATTTCATATTTTAAAAGAAGTTCTACTTTTTATTGTGTCAAAGGAGATTTTAATGCTGTTAATTAATTTTTGGTCTCTTTTCAATAATTCCTCACCTTACTTATCTCCCTTTTGATCTCTTCCTGATTCACTTGTACCTCCTGGGTTTCTATTCCTGTTCTATAGAGGTTCAGTCTTCTTGTATCCAATTAAGAATGCTGAACAATTTTCTAGGAATGTATTCTAGGTCCTACAGGAAATCATTTTCATAGTCTTCTCTTACTTTGGATCTTCAGGAAGCTGCTTTCGTTTCTTTTTTTTTAAAGTTTCCTCCTCTAATAAGGGGAGATTATTTCAAATCTGTGTTACCAATATGTACAACATATAAATTCCAAATGGCCTTGGTCTCTACTCACTCTTCAGTCATATTCTCTTCCTAAACCTTCTGTTTAAATTTCTAGTGCCCAGTGGGTTTTTATCCAGGGTTGGGTTGCCAGATTGAGCAAATCAAAATACTTTATACCCAGTTAAATTTTGCATTTCAGAAGTATAGGCCATACTTCTACTTAAAATTATTCATTCTTTATCTGAAATTCAAATTTAACAGGATGACTTGTATTTTATTTGACAGCCATAATCCAGAGTAATTGGGCCAGAATGAAATAGAAGCATCTTCCATTTTACCTTCCTAACAAGGGGATCAGAGAGAGTTCATGCAATGTCACCATCTCCAGGATGCATTGCCACTCAGATCTTCCTGTCTCTTTCTTCTCTACAAGAGAGAAAAAGCTCTTATGGTATTGTTTCTGAGCAGTTACAGGTGGTCCAGTTTATACTAATGAAGAAATAATTGTTAGGCTCCATCCACATTGACCATGCTTACGTATTTATGGCCTTCGTGCCATTCTTAAAAGATCCTACTTTAAAACTGAAGATTAGGCAAATAACAGAGCCAAGTTCCTAGAAGAGTGTTTGGAAATCATGGTTTCTGGTATCTAGACTAGAGAGGGAACAGTGTGAAGACAGAGAAATAATTGGCTGTTTGTTAAACAATGGAGATAGCAAAAAGAGAAGATTTAGATGGTGTATTATATTCAATGAACTCTCTAGTTTGGGAGGGGTAGGATGTGAACAAGCTTAGCGCAAAGGAAACAATTAGTAAATTAAGATGCAAATCATAATATGCTCCAGAGCTGTAGGTTTTGTGTGATTGGGAGCCAGGGCACAGAGCGTGGTTGGCTTATTTCAGTTTGTGGAAATCTGAGTTGAACTTTAAAGAATGGAAAAGATGATGTGTTTGAACTAGTGTTTAAGGCTGTGTCAGCACCTCTGACAAACGAAGGGTTAATATCCTTAATCTATAAGGAACGCCTACCAATCAATAAGAATAAGATAAGCCTGGAAACTAAAAAATGGGCAAAGGACATGAATAAATGACAAAAGAAGAAATACAAGTGGATAATAAATGTATGAAAAGTGCCTAACCTCATCAGTATTCAGTGATAAGCAAATAAAAACAAGATACAATTTTCTGCTTACTCAATTGGGAAATACTTTTAAAGTGGTTTAAATGGAAATATCCAATATTGGTGAGAATGCAGAAGATGGGCACTCTTACTCTGCTTTTGGGAAGGCAAATTGATTCTATATTTCTGAATATATATTTAGAAATACACACCAAAAACTTTAAAATGGTTTTAAACTTTTGATGAGATAATAACACTTCTGGGAATTTATCTTTAGGAAATAATTAAAAATGCACACAAAAATCTATATACAAGGATATTCTTTGCTGTATAATTCATAATACAACAACAACAAAAAGGAAAGTACCTAAATGTTCTGTAGAGCAGGGATGGAATGGGGCATGTAGAGGGTGAATGTTAGGGAACCATTAGAAGTTATACTGTCAGAGAATGTTTAGTCACACAAAAATGTTAAATGTTCATTGTAAAGATAGAAATGTGGGTAAAAACACTAAAATACAGTATATATATTGTAAATCTAATTCTGTGCACTAAATTGATAACTGTATAGAAATGTACTGGAAGGAAATATATCTAAGATGTTAACCTTGGATAACTCTGAGTATCAGGATTATGAGTGATTTAAATTTTCATATATATGTGTACATATATAAAACTAAACACAGAAATATACATATATAAATGTTTACTAATACATAGTAAGCTATATTAATTTTCTACTTTTTTCCAAAGAACAGCATTACAAATGGGAAAGAAAAGCATAAATGTTGTTTTAAAATGTGAATATACTATCAAACATTATTTCAATGAGAATAAGCAACAAGTAAAATAATTACTTGACAACTTGTGTTGAACAGCTTAAGTTAATATTTGATCTGTTCACCTTATTGCTAAGGTGTTTTGTATACATGGTTCAACAGGATTTTTTTGCCTTTGGGAGTTTTGAAGCTGCTGATTAGAGCCAGCTAAGAAATTACTTACTATAACGTGTATATTCTAGGAATTCCTACTCAACCTCCAGTTCAAGTAGAACCCTATCTTTGTGAAGGTACTGTCTTTCCTCCTCTGTGCTATCCTTGGGTCAGTCTGCTCCACATGGCTCTGAGCACTTTGTGTCAGGAACCTTGACTGATTCATCCTTGAATTCAGTGTCCTACCTCTGTAGATGCCCAAATGACGCTGATTGGATGGTGAATGAATGAATAAATGAATATGGAGGAATGGCTCTCATTTGATGGTGTCTCAGCAAATGAAAATGTAATACCTTAAAGGAAAGGTGGTGACTCAGTTACACTAGACATTGGAATCATCCAGGTTTGGGGTTAAATATAGGCTTTATTACTTTATTGCTGTGTGATGTTGGGCAAGTCACTTATCTGAGCTTAAGTTTCCTGATCTGTAAGATGTAAAGTTGACATTATCTAACTTCTTTCATGAAGATTAAAAGTGCTAATGAGTACATACAGAGGACTTCGTACAGTCCCTGGTACATAACTCCTATTCAATTAATAGTAGCTAATAATGATTATCATCATAAGATATCATAATTCATAAAACAATTTGCTAAGTAATCCTCAGTCTATTGGTTTAATGGGTTTTCTCCTTAAAATGATTTTTTTCCCCCAAATCACCTGTATTGATTTGGATATATCCAACCCAAGGAGACTTCAAAGAGAACCACCTCTCACTATCCCTTCCTCTACTTCTTTCTTCTAGAAAATTCTCTATTTCTAAATTGTTGAGCCTCAAGATCTGACTTATGTGATTGACCTGATAGCTTGACTTCAAATTCTGCTTTATACTAGTTTTGCTTCCAAAGTACCTCAAAGGCTGTGGAAGAAGCCCACCCTTTGCCCCATTTTTCTTCCTCTTTAGTTTTAGCACCAGAAGCTGGAGGGCATTGCCTCAGCCCCTGCTTGGATTTGTGTTTGGCACCTTTGGAAAAGAGGGTAGACCCCCAACTCCTTGGGTCGGATGTGAAGACTTGGGTCTCCTGCAGGAGGTCGACCAGCTATTTTTAAGGAGACACTTTGGTTGAGATTTGGAGAACTTGATCCTGTATTTTGGTGTCCTGTGGACTTAGTCTCAGAGAAACGGAATCCTGGGGGGCGTGACTCTGGCAGGGCCCACTGTACAGTCTTTCTCTGAGACACTTCTTTCCTTTGTTTGAATTTCAAGGTTACAAAAGTCAGAATTCAAGGATAACTATGAAAGATCTGTTGGTAAATGTGTTAGAAATGAAAGAAAAAGAAAGCCAAATGAATGTTTAAAACCTTTTTTTGAAGCAGAACAGAGACAGAGCTTTTGATCCTTTATCACCAAACAACAAAATATTGGCATGAACTACACGTGTCTGAGTGATCCTGTATCCGTCTATGTGCACATGTGTGTCCATACGCCCACACACAGACACGCACAGTGGGATTCACACACGCTTCCATTTCTCTAAAAGCTGTATTTTCCCCCTACCGACTTCTTTCTTTTCATTTCTTTCTTTCCTTTTTTCTTTTTCTCTCTCTCTATTTTTTTTGATATTTCAAAGCTGGCAGTTCAGGAAATGGTTGGAACTGCCACATCTCTGTTCTTGCTAAAGAAATCAATGCTAATCCTATTACTGGCAGTTATCACCTATCCCAGAACTCACAGCTAAAAGAAAAAAAAACACACACTGAGATGTCAAAGTAAGAAAAAAAAAGGGCTGGGAGGAGGGTGGCACCCTTCATTCGCTTTCAAATAGTGATTGTTTTCTCTCTCTTCTTTTTGATCATTTTTTTTTCACATGTTAGAAGACAAACCAAACTACAAAACACCTGTGCTCACACAACATTACCAGTCTGATTTAAAACTGCATGAGTCAGAGTATGGGCTCTAATTTAGATTTATCTTTCTCCAGTGTGCCTTGACAAAGTACTGATAAAGAATATTTATCATGGTTCCCAGTTTTATTTAATAACAATAATAATGACACATACCATTGAATGGTCACTGCAGGCACTGTGATAGGTGCTTTCTGCAAATCATCTCATGAACTACAACAAGCCTCTTAGGTGGGTATGATAAGCATTCCCACTTTTGAGATTTAGAGATTAAAACACAAAATTTCCTCATTTCAGCTGAGTGATCTAGGTAGGAAGGGGTGGAGTCTGGCTCTGCATCCAGTACGCTACTGTATGGTACCCGCCCTCTTCCCACTGTCCTCTACATCTAGCCCTCCTCAGCAGGGCGGACTGGGAAATGACAGGGAAACATTTAAAATTGAGAATTTGCTATTTCTGACCTTTCAGGATTTATTACAGAAAATCAAACAAATCTGATATCGTTGGGTTCTTCCCTCCTTACAATGATGGCTATTTTCACATAAGCATCTCTCATCTTCCCTTTGATCCCACTGCATAATCAGATGGACAGGGCTATGTGTGCTTGGGAATCTACAAAATAACAGGAGGGAACTAATTCAACTGAATTAATAGGCATCAACACTCTTAAAGTGACAACCTACCCACGCTCCTGGTCTGAGGATTACACTTTGAGTAGTGAATTTCGAGATGAATGGTGTGCATATTACCTGGGAACTTATTAGAAATGTAAAATTCCAGCCCATCCCAGAGCTACTAAATCAAAACCTGCATTTTAACAAGATTCTCAGGGGGAATTGTATGTACATTCTAGTTTGAGGAGCATTGGTCTGTGATACCTCTTCCTTGCTGAAGAGAACCTCCCTAGAGTTAGAACCCTATCCTTTCCTCTGTGAAAAGCACAATGCTTGGCACACAATGTGAGCTCAAAAACTGTCCAGTGAATGAGTGAACAAATGAACTATCTACTTTACCAGCTGATGGGGAAAGAGAACTCATGTGGGCTACTTGCATCTACACAACTGTTGGTTGATAGAGTTGGTCCAGGAGTGACTGAAGAAGGGCACATACTTCATTCTATCACCAGGCAGACTTTCAGGCTCATTGCTACTTGGTTTGCATCTGGTGTCCCTGAGATATTCGTTTTTTCAACAGTCCATTAATCAATCCATTGATGTGTGTTGAGTTGCCAGGAACTCCACTGAGCATGTGACCACATGAGAAGGCAGGAATACTTTATGACCTATGGGGAAAATAGCATTTGTTTCTCTAGGGTTGAGGATGGAAAGTAACTTGTTTTCTGGACTGTTAAATGTTTTGTGCCAGTAGGAAGGATTGTCCTGGGCTAAATTCCTGTTCCCTATGGACTATTTTCCCCCAAGATAAGAATGAATAATTATAATAAAACACTCATAATTTATACAAATACTTATAATAAAATATTCACAACATACCTTATTCAATAATTATAATAAAAGTTTCCAGGAACTATGCTGGATATTTTACATGAATTATCCAACTCAATTCTAATCCATGTCCTTTTGCATTTGTAGATGCTGAAATCTAGGGAAGGAGCAAATGGCAGAGCCAGAGTCTTAACACAGGTTTTTCTGATTCTGAAGCTCATGTTCCTAATCACTGCCTAATTCTGATGTTATTCAAAGTTAGTGATATATTTCATATTATTCTTGGTTTTTCCTATAACAGGTATAAAAATATTAATGTGTAACAGGGACAAAAATGATCACTGTATCAGTTCTTGCAATCTCCCCTTCTGCCTTTTGCTTCTGAGAAGAAAGGATTTTTTCTTTTTTCTTTTGTACAGAATTCGGGTAAAAAATAAAGAAGAGCCTTTTAAGAAACCAGAGGAGCTAGAGGAAATGCATAATAAGCTGAAAGAAATGGTAATTAGGGAAGGAGAGGAGAGAGACATTGGTCACATGATATCAGCAAGCATTTTTGAGAGTTGGGTGTTGAGAGTGGGAAAGAGAAAATTTTGAGGACAAGGTTGGTTCTAGGTGAAGGACACTGAAAGAGGCAGTCCTGGGGAGAGAAATTTTAAGATTTTCTACTTTCAATAAATTGCACATCCTCCTTTGACAATTTTTGAGACACCTGGTAAAATTTAAAACAGTTTATATAGTACAAAGAATAAACCACATGGGACGATGGGATTTATTCAGGTTATATTTCTAATTATTTATCATGAATTTACTGTCCCTGATTCAGATTGTTTAATATTTAATAAGCATGTACTATAGGTGAGGCCTCTGTGGGCTCTGCTAAAATATTTTATTCTCTTTTACATTTTATTTGTCTTCTGCAAATAAATCTAATTTAATTTGTATTATAAAATTGTCTTAAGAATTTAAGTGTTAGGAAACAAAAAAATTGCCCTATGGGACTTTTTACTTTAGCGTCTTCTGCCCCAGCTGTACCGATTTTAGGTGTTCACCATCTCCCTGGTAACATGATGGAGAGAACTTGGCAGAGCCCACAAAGCCACTCATTATCACATTTCCTCACACAATCCGGAATTGCTGCCTTACTCAGTTTTCTTAATTTTAAAAACCAAATAAGAAAGAATTTATCATCCCAGTGTTAAATGCATATGATTGCCTCCATGGGGAAGATTTAATTCTCAGGACACAGAGGTAGGAAATGCTGTTAAGTGTGACAAGCCCAAAGGCCATGCTGATCACTGCGATGCATTTGATTTAATCCTGGATGTTGGGGGACTTAGGAAGCTCAGCTTCAGCTCATGGCCCAAGCTCTCCCAACAGCTTATGAAATGTTAATATCGTGAGCAACCTGGGATGATCTCACTTCCATCAAGAGCACAGAGAAGACCCAGGCTATTATATCTTCATCATCTCAATAACCGCTGGGATTGTTTCAGAATTGCTAACCTGGATCACTCATTTCACCAGCCACCACCACCAACACCAAGACAAATACTTCTTATAGATTAGATACTACTCCATTCCTTCTCCTCATGCCCTACTTCACTAACAAAACAGCTTCCTAACTAGTTGCTCTGTCTCCAGTCTTCTGCTGCCTAATTTTTTCCCAAATCTACCTTCTATACTAATATCAGAGTGGAAATAACATAAAAACAGTAACAACGAACCCGATGTGTCATTCCTTTGTTTTAAACCTTCTACGGCTTCCAATTGCCTGCAGGATAAAAGACAGAATCCTTTGAATGGCATTAATGGGCCTTCATAGTCTGGCCCCAACTTCTTTTCCATTCAAGAGCAACAACAAACTGTTGGCTGTGCTTTCCTGTAGGCAATGGATAGCCTCCTTATAAATTCTAAAGTAAGGGAATAACATTATCAGACCTGGGTTTTAGATGGAGTGTTCTGATGCACAGAATAGAGGATAGCTTGGAGGGGGCAAAGGAGAGACAGGAGAGTAGTTAAGGAGAAACTAGTAAAATAATCCCGTTGAGAGAGACGCAGGACTCCCTTTTCTATAGCTGGAAAACAGAAAAATCTGGCTCATGAAATCTGAGAGATTTGTATACTTTTTCTTGGTTGGACACCGTGGGCACTAAGGCATAACTATCTCCAGCCTTTGCAAAAGTAAGTCTGAACCAGCTTTGTATAAGGTTTAGGCCCTTCTCTACAATGTAGCAACTCTTGCAACATGGTAAAAGATGGAGTACCAATATCAGGAATGACAAGTGAAATTACTTCCTTAGTGTGATCTGCACCTTCAAACTTGGAAGAGCCCCTCCTATCTTTTTCTTGTGAGATACTGGCATCCTATAATACTTCACCGAAAAGTACCAGAGGATGCAGATTTATTAGACATCTTGATTCCAGTGGCAAAACTTATTTCTTCTACCTTATCAGTAGGCCAAGCAAATAACAAAATTACATAATTTTCCACATCAACCATAGGAAGCTGATGAGACAAATTATTTTAAAGCAAAAGGTATTTGACTTTATAACTGGGTGGCACTGTTTAATAGATAATGAAATTGATGAGGACTGAAGCCATCTGGGAAAACAGGAAGGAAGAAATAGTAACCAGAGCAACTTGATACCATACTCTAACTGCTCAGCACCCTTTATTACAATTGGTTTCTAGTTTGGTCAACAGGATCAATGCCATTACCTGTTATATAAAATTCAGGAAGGGGAAGGTCTTGAAAGAGGAATAGTTGATCTTTGCACAAGTTGAAGCGAAGTGCTTCTAGGCCAATGGTTCTAATCGTGTGGTCCTCAGACCAGCAGCATCAGTATCATCTGGGAATGTAGTAGACATTCAAATTCTTGGGCCCCACTGAAAATCTACTCAATCATAACCCTGGGAGGTGGGGGCCTGCAATCAGGGTTTAACGTGCCCTCCAGGTGATTCTGGCGAATGCTAAAAACTGAGAACTTCTGTTCAAGTGGTGGGTGAATGACTCTGAATGGGGGAGGACAGGCCTGGGCATTCAGATTTGAGAGTCATCAGTGTGATGCAGTTGTCATGAAGTCTGGAGCCTCACTTAGGAGGATAGTGCAGAATGAAAAGGATGGGCTGAACGGTGGAAGAGGAGCCACTATTTCCAGCTCTATAGAGTTATATATATATATATTTTATATTACAGTGGGCATATATGATTTTTAAATCAGAATGCCTTTTCAATGAAATTTTTCAAGGCTGCAAAAGAGAGAGAATGCAACAAGGTGAAATCTTGAAGCAGAAGCAGGGTCAAGACGAAAACATTTTGGATGGGGCCGACTAAAGCATGTTTAGGCAGAGACCTAATATGCATTATTTAAACTTTACAACAATCTCTGTGAAGTAGTTATTATTTTCCCCAAGAGGAAACCAAGGCTCTGAGAGGGTAAGTCATTTAATCATTGCAATCTAAGATTGCACACAGGTGGAGCCAGGATTTCACTCCGTGTCTTCTGCAAAGCAAGGCCGTCTATTATTCCTTGCTCAGCTCTTGGGCCCTGAGGTAGGTTGTTACAGTAATGGCCCCCGGTAAACCACACCTGCCTGTATCTGAGATTTTCTGAAGTCCCTTCCCACACTGACACCGGGCCTGGCCATGTGAGTTGTTATGACCAATGGGACATTAGCAAACATGATACAAGCGTTTGAAAAAGCACTCATCCAGTGGTGTCTGCCCCTCCCTCTTGGGTTTTTGGAGCCCACCCACATGTGTAAACTCAGGTTAGTCACCTGAAGACATGGGACCAGTACCATCCGCCAGTCAAGTGAGTGAGGCCATCTTAGACCACCCACTCTGAGTCTATTGCCAGGAAACTCGTTAATTTTGGCTTAGCCTCTAGTGACGAAAAGTCTCCCCTAGCAATCATAACAGCTAGCAAACAAATGACTTGTTATAAGCCACCACATTTTGAGATAGTTTTGGGATTCAAATTTACGCTTCCTACGTGGTCCAGGAAAACCCCAAGTTAAAAAATTAGCTTAAAGTGGTCCTGGATTGATATATTGTTATTCTAAAATTGTAAAGATACATGGAATTATGACTGTGAAAGCATCATGCAAATATATAAATAAATATAGTTTTCTTATCCCAGGAGACTGGGAATATAGAATTTAAATTAAATTATTATTATAATAATTATTTTGGTTTTGAATCAGTGATTCAACTTGGTATGTTAGCCTGATCAAGGATCTACCCCTCTCGTGGGCTTTGCTTCTTCATTAGGTTAAGGAGGGGGTCATTTTAGCCCTAGCTTTCTGTGGTTCGATGTTCTACAAAATTATTACTTCATGAATATATGATATAGCACTGCAAGGTCTAGGGAATAGAAAATTAAGATCTTATCTCAGTCACTGTTTCTGATTAGCAAAACCATTAGTACTGGTTCATTTTCACTACCCTGAGGCTCCACAACCTGAAATAGTTGGTGAGAAAGGGCTCTTTCTTACGTGATGTCTGTTGGTGTCTGGGCTGCATAGATCTGCCTGCTACAATGTCCCTGCTGATGGCTGTGCAGAAGGCTCTCGTAGGATTTGGGGACCAGGAACACCTGAGCTGACTTGGGAAGCTACATCCCTATCTACTTTTCTCCAAGTGACCTCCATGTAGATAACAGCTGGACACAGATTCAGGCAGGCAGGCTACCTTCTCTGGGTGTGGAAGTTAGAGGGCAGAGATGATGTCATAGGGAGGACTTTTTTTCCAGGTTTAATTTGCTTTATTTTGGAATCATTAGGTAACACGATGTTTGCTGCACTCAAATATAATTGAAAATAATTCATAGACATTACACATTGACATATTAAAGTATTTCATTTATTATAATTAAGAAATATGCATTTTAGAAATGAATATGAATATAATGACTTAAAGAATTAAGCATGTTCTCTTGTCCTAAGAAAAGCAGTATGCCTAGAATCATACATCAGGAAACTGAAATGAAATAGTTTAATAGACATAATTCTGAGCGAAATAAGTATCTCCTTTCTGCTCTAATTTTATAAAGTCACTGGAATGATTTTTTAAAAAACATATATTCCTGGATTAATGTTTTTACTGTCCAGTGACTTCACATTGTACTTAAAAGCAACACTCCTTAATAACCTACAAGGCTTTTCATAATCTTGCTGCTCTTATCTCCCCAATATTATTTCAAGCCATTCTCTAAACCTTACTAACTCTGCTCTGGCCCACTGGCCTTCTCTCAGGTCCTTTAATACACAAGCCCTTACCCACCTCAGGTCAGTTCTGCACGTCCTTAGTGTATGGTCCTCTTAAGGAAAGGACGCTTGTTCTTAATGAGGGAGTTGGCCGGGTATCACGAAGTCCTCTCTAGCCTTTACCCTGTGGATAGCATTGGAGGCAACATATAGTATCTCTGATTTTTGGTGGAAATCCCTGCCCTGAGATAATCAACACATAATGTTGCCCAGGCCTCCATGATTGGTCACAGGGTTGAGCATGTGATCTGGACCTACACCAGCGAGTGCATCCCATTTCCCAGGCCACAGATGTTGGTTCAAGGATAGGCATATGACCCATTCAGAGCCTCAACCTTATTATAATATAAAACATGTTATAATGAGACTTCTGAGAATGGGAGGGCAGAGACAGGTTTTCTATTTCCATTGAATTGAAAAGGTACAGATGGAACTACTATGGCTACTTTGTACCAATGGGAAATTAACTGTTTGAGATCAGTGCCAACAGAGAGCTGACCTGGGAGAGAGAAGCCACGTCCTAATGATATCCTTTGAGACCCTATCCAGCCACACCTAGCCTTTTAGTTAATGACCTAATAAATTCCCCTTTTATTAGTTTGTGTTTTTCAGTTGGTTTGGATTGTCTGCCTCTTGCAACCTAGACAGTTCTGAATGGTAGAGGAAGCTACATCTTTCTGCATCTCCGCTTCCCAGTTCCTGCCACTGTCCTCAGTCTGCCTCATCCCTGGTCCCCTTGGTTTCTTGCTGGCTGGTAGTGGCCCAGGGGAGCTGTATGAATTTATTTGCTGCTGTTTTCTGTACCTGGTGGATAGTCAGGGAAGTGAAGGAGCATGTCACATAACTCAGTAAAGGGATCACTCTCATTTACAACTCCTGGTCATGGGTCATTTCCCTTATAGAACTTGGTTGCGTGATGATGCAAGTTGAGTGGAGACTAGAGGCAGAAGATAAGCTAGAGCCCAAGAAACCAGCAAGACAACTATTGTCAAAATGAAGGAGAAGCTGGAAACCATTATTGAGGATGGACTACAATCCACAACTGTGATTTCATTAATCTCCCTGATCACTTTGCTTTCATCCATACTTTTCAAATGAGGCTCTGAGGGGGTAACTATCACTTTGTCCAAAGTAATAGAGACTATATTTATTGAAGATATGCCAGAGACTTACACTCCTGGCTTTCTCATAATGCCACTATTCATAAGTGAGTTAAAAGAACTAGATTAGGCTAAGGGTGGTTCTGAGAGGGGTGATGGGAGGTAAAAGGTATCAAAGCTGTTTCAAAGAAATGAAAGCATCTTGCCAATTTTTGAACTCAACCTCAGTGCATTTTCACTTTCTGTGTTCATGCACCATGGTTTGAGTGCCAACTTCCCAGGCTTTGGAATAGGAAGTGGCTGTATTTCCATCATGGCTACCCCTTACAGCAATGACATTCTGAGGGAAATTACCTAACTCTGTGAGTCTCAGTTTCCTTATCTGTCAATTGTCTACCTCTCAGTATCACAAGGATTGAAGATAATGGTTATAAAAGCTCAAATACTGTGGACATAATACATAGGTATTTACTGCATGAAACTATTTTAATATTACATGCATAACCCAGAAAATTATTAATGCTTAAATATCCCCTTTGAGTATATTTCAAATGTTTCTCTATATTACTCTGATCTGCCTCAGATCACCAGCCCTGTCTTCATGGAGCTGCTTATCTTCAAGGAATCAGAGAAAGTACCTTCAAAATGTTGACATAGCAAAAGGTCAGAGATAGCTTGTGAGGAATTTCAAAGATAATCCTATCCTTCCTTTTCCTTGGCCAGACTGTGTTTTCAGCTGATTCAGAGTAATTTATATCTCTGGTTCAGTTAAATTATGTGGCATCATTTAGACACTGCAAATATAACACCAATTTTACTACAACCTAATTGTAGAGTGACAAGAGATAAATCCAGAAGATACACATAGTAGGAAATGGCCAAGTATGCTTCACTTATATAAGAACTACACATAGAGAAACATTATGCTGAAAGTGAGGAACAGCTGAAGTTGTAATTCATGCAGATTCATACATAAATACTACTGAGGACTCTAGGATATCTACAACCTAATCAGTTGCCCATTAGCATATTGTAGGATAAATGTAGATCTATAATTATTGTATGCTGCTAAAACCACCTTTATTTTCATTTAAAATGCTGGTTAAATGGTCTGTGGTATATGTTTGGAGACTTTGTCAACCTTTTGAATTGAGTATATATAAAAGAAACCCTGATTCAGGTAAATAAATAAAAGTACAATTTTCTGAAACTGTTAATGGAGCTTGCGAAAAAAACCCTACAAAATAAGCCCAGCTTAAAATCAAAGAACCATGTCTAAATTAAAATTAAATAAAGAAGCAAAAGATCACAAGGAAACAAAAACCCTATACTTTAAAGGTTATTTTAAAATAGCTCCACATTCCAAACCTGAAACACAGAAAATCACGATTGTCAACCAACATTTATTGAGTACTATAGTAGGTATGTTGAACTTTGAATAAATGAGTTGCACATTTTAAAAATAATCTGTCTTTTATGACAGAAACCAGGCAGTTCCTGGCATAGTTTGACAGGAATGTCCTACCTTTTCCCTGTCAGCATGGTGTGAAGCAATGCAATTAAAATCTAACTGTGATTTGTTTTGACTGGTGAGATTTTCTCTTTTCTCTCTTATTAGAATGTATATTGATTCACATGTTAGGTTTTATTATTAAAGAAATAGAATTTATATTTTAAGTAATTTTATATTATTAGGGCTAACGGTACCTTTTGAGGATTGGACCCTGACTTTAGAAGCACAATAGCACCTAACATTCTGCCTGCTGTTCCCTCTTGCTCTCTGAAGCTACTTTAATTTGTCCCCTACATCAAGGCAGCAACCAAGCTGTCCCAGACTGAAATGCCCCCTCCTGGCCACAGCCTGGTCTTGAGGGCTTGCTTCCTACTTCTTCTATCTCCTCTCTAAAGCCAGCTGAGCATCTTTCTTCTGTGTTTCACTGCTGGCAATTTAGCCCCCGGCAATACTTTTCTTTTACATCCTAACATATTTTCGATAATCATGAGTCATCCTCCTACCTCTCAGCTACATATATACATGTTTCCTTCTTTCATTTACTTTTCCAATTATTGCACAGTAATATTAAGACTTTCTTCTCTTTTATTTATTCCTTCTTTATTTTCGTGGTTGGTTCAAAATCACCCCAAAGAGAAACTTCTATCCAAGAAAAGAAAGTACAATGAGATACAAAAGTAAAATTTTACAGAAGTATGAATGTTTAAGTTTTTTAAATTAAGCCACATTTCCTTTTAGAATCTTTCCAGGTCTAAGTTTATATCTTCTTCTTATAAACTTTATTTTCCTCTAGATCAGAATTCTCAGTGTAGTTTTCATATATATATTTCTTATTATTAGTAGGATTAAGCATTTTAATTTTATAACGTATGGTTAGGAGGCAGTTGAATTCCTTTTCTGGGGACTATCTGTTCTTATCCTTTCTCCATTCCTATGTTAATGGCTTTTCTGTCATTGATTTCTAGGAGTACTTTTTGTAGTCATAGTTTAATTCTTTATTAAAAATATTTTGTAGAGATATTCTCCATTTGCCCTTTGTCTTTATGATTTTTTTATGCAGAAGTTTCTTTTTATTTTTATGGAGTCAATTTTTATCATTCTTTTTTTATGGCTTCTGGATTTTGAGTTTCAGTTAGAAAGTCATCCTTACTCCAAGGGAATAAATAAATTTTCCTGTATTTTCTTCTAGTACCTTTATGATTTCATTTTTACATTTAAATCCTTGATACATTTGAAATTTATTATAATATACAAGGTAAGGTGTAAGTAAAACACTTTTTCTCCAGATGGCTATGCAGTTTGTCAAATATCATTTATTGAATAACCCATCTTTCCCCCCACTGAAATGTCATCTTTATCATATACTGAATTTCTTTGTATACTTGAGTCTATTTCTGGAGTCTCTTTTCAGTTCCATTGGTTACTCTGATTATGCTTGTACCATAACTATGTACGTAGTTTTAATTATTGAGGCTTTATTATATTTTAAAATAAATTTAGTACATCTTCCACCTTCTGCTTAGAATTTTCCTGGCTAACACTGATTCCTTTTCAATGTGAATTTTAGAATCAACTGGCCTAGTTTTTTAAAATTTGGCATATTTATTGAGATGACATTAAAAGTATAAATGAAATTAGAAAGAATTGACATGTTTATGACGCCGACCATTCCTATCCAAAAATATGTGTCTTTCAATTAGTTCAAGTCCTCTTTTGAATCCTTCATAGTATTTTCAAGTTTTCTTCATATAAGTCTTGCACATTTCTTTTTAAGTTTATGGCTAGATATTTACATTTTTGTTGCTATTCGTATTTTCTTTCATTATATTTTATAACCAGTTGTGTTCTATAAAACCTATTGCTTGCTATATGAGTTCTCGTTGCTTGCAGTCATTTTTAAATCTAAAGCCAAATTCTTGAGTTTACCCCTCCCAAATCATATAATCTAAAATAGTGATATGTTTAACTTCCTCTTTCCAAATTTTATAATTCTCTCTTATATAATTGCATTGACCTCCAATACAATATTAATTGTACAATTGTACCTTGAATATACTATTAAATAATGGTACTCATAGTGGGCACCCCGACTTTGTTTCTGAATGTAAAGGTGGTTCTCAACTTTGACTGCCCATTAGACTTGGTAGCTTTTAAAAATCCCAATGTCCAGGCATCACTCCAGACTGATTAATCAGACTCTCTGGGAGACAGGACCCAGGTATCAGTACTTTAAACTGTTTAAAGATTTCCTAGTGATTTCATGTGCAACAAGATTGCAAACTGATGCTTATGGTTCTTTCCTTTTAAGCGTGATGCTTGCTTTTAGACTGAAATATATATTTTATCATGTTAAGAAATTATCCATATATTTTTTATTGAGATTTTTAATAAAAAATAGTTCCTAAATTTTGCTAAATACGATGATCATGATTTTTCTCTGTAGGACTATTAATATAATGAATTATAATTCCAGTACCGCTATATTAATATTATGAATTATATTAGTGGATTACCTAATATTGAAGTGTCCTTGCATTTCTTGACTAAAACTCACTGGATTTTGAAATATTATCCTATTTAAGATTTACTAAAGATTTTTTGCATTCATATGCAGACGTGAGATAGATTTGCCATTTGTTTTGTGTGTGAGAAATAATTGACAGGTGTCACTGAGGGTTGGATAAGTAGCGTTTTGACAGCTTTTATTTTTTCTTTTTCAGAGGCCAGTTTAGATTTTCTACCTCTCATTGAGTACATTTGGTAAACTATATTTTCCTAACCTGTTTAATCCAGCCAGATTTTCTAATTCATTTTCAAAAGGTGAATATTCTTTTCAGCTCCCTCGTTTTGCTATTTGTTTTCATTTTATGATTTCTTATTTCTGCAACTGAATTTTTATCTTGATTAGGTCAGCTAGCAGTTTAACTAATTTTTAAAGCATTTTTCATTTAAAAATCAGCTTTTGTATTTATTAGTATTACTTTCTTTTTATTGTTTTCAAAATCATAAATTCTTTTATCTTTAACTGCTTACTTCTTTTTTCCTTTGGTTTATTTTGTTATTCTTTTTTTCTCACAGTTTGAGTCAGATTCTTTTTTTTATTGAAGTATACTTGCTTTACAATATTATATAATTTACAGGTGTTCATTATAGTGATTCACAATTTTTAAAGGTTTTACTCCATGTATTGTTATTTTAAAATATTGGCTATATTCCCTGTATTGCACAGTATATCCTTGTAGCTTATTTTATACCTAATAATTTGTTCCTTACTCTCCTACCCCATATTTGTTTTTCATTCTTTTTGTTAATGTATTAAATGCTATCATTTTTCCTCTGAGCACTGTTTGACATCTTTACCATAGGTTCTGAAATATAATGTTTTCGTTAACATTGTTTTCTAAAAATTCTCCAGCTTGGATTTGTATTTCTTTTTTGACCCAAGAGTTGATTAGCAGAGAATTTAAACATTTCAGATGGAAATAGCTTTTTGTTTTCCAATATTGTATTTTAATTTCTTGTTTATTGTGTAATGATCAGAGGACATTTTCTATGCATTTCCTACTTTTTGGAATTTTTCAAGCTTTTGTTTGTGGCTGAATACATATTCACATATATGATTATATTCCATGGGGACTGAAAATAAGGTGTGATCTACTTTTGAGGTGCAGAGTTTGATATAGATTAATTATATCTATCTTATTAATTATGTTAATTAGGTCTGTGATTTTTTTTTTCCTTACTTTTTATCTTCTTAATATGTCCTAAACTGAGAAACCTAAATTAAATCTCTTACTACTGGTCTATTTCTGAATATTTATAAATATTGGTGCCTGGATATTAAATAATGTTTTTTCTTCATTGTGAATTGAGCCTTTTACCATTATATAGTGCCCTTTTCTCATGTTTATTGCTTTGCAGCCTGAATTCTACCCTTTCTGATAAGAAGATCAAATCCTGTGGGGTTTTTTTTTGGTTTATATTTGCCTAGTACACCTTTATCTGTTCTTTTGTTTATGGCTTTCTTGAATCACTTTGTTTCAGGAGTGCTTCCTATATAGAGCCTGGAGTTAGGTTTTGTCTTATGATCCAATCTGAAGATATTTTTTTAAATCAGTGAGTAAAATTTATTACATTAATTGGTACGATAGATTTTTTGTATTATGTCTGTCATATTTTTCTTGTAGCATTCCTTCATAGAGGCTATTGGTTGATTTATTTATAATTTATGGTGAAAGGCTTGACCACAGTGGTGGATTAAAGATGGCTGCAAATTCTCTGACTCTCCACTTGGAGGTGGGATCTATGCCCCTTGCCTTGAATCTGGGTGAGCTCTGTGACTGCTTTGATAATAGAACATTGCAGAAGTGAAACTGTGCTAGTTTCAGTACCCAGGTCTTAAGAAACTGGAAGCTTCTACTTCCTTTCTCTTGGAGCCACCATGTAGAAAACCTGAGACCACCATGTTGGAAAGGCTACGTGGACAGATTCTGAGATTACCTGGGGTGGAAAAGTAGCTTAGCTGAGCCCAGACATCACTGACAAGGTGCTAATCACATGAATGAAACCTTGTTGAACCTCCAGACCAACCAAGTCACAAGCTGAAAACTAGCAAGTGACCCTAGTTGAAACCATGTGGAGCAGAAGAATCACCCAGCTGAGTACTTCCTGAATTCGTGACTCAGAAAAATATGAGATATAATAAGTGGTTGTTGTTTTAAGCCACTAAGTTTTAGGTAGTTTGTTACAGAGCAACGGATAAACTGAAATATTCACAATTTTCTTCTGCTCTGGAGAACAATTTTCTCATGAGCAGTCTTCATGTGTTACAAAGTTTTGCTTCTCTTTTCCATATTTCTTCTTCTAATACCTTTCTCTTAATGCTATATCAATTCCCCCACCACCACCACCCCTTTTTTTTTTTACTGCTCACCGTTGAAATAGTTAGATTTTCCTGGACCAGCTATGTTCTGGGAGTGGAGGGTGGGGAGGGGCCAGAGTCACTTCCTGGGTTTCACAACCTGTAAAAGTCTCTTCTCTTATACTTCCACAGAGACAGACTGCTTCCTGAAGGTATGGTTTGTCTGTGTGACTTGTAGTATGTCTCTGAATCAAATTGGATTGAGGCTCACTCTGACCTCTGCCCTACTCACCCTAGTTTCTGTACTGATTTCTTGCAAACAAAGGATGTAGCTACTGCTCTTCAGCTTAAGCCCCTCTCTTCTAGGAAATGTACTTTTGGTGGCATTATATGAGACCTGGGCCTTCCTGCTACTCTTCATGCTTCTTCTCTTCACTTGTTTTTAATGAGACTTTGTTTTGGGCAACCCTTAGACATATTTTGGAGATTGCACATTATATCTGTCTCTTTTATACATGAAAATGGAGTTTTCAAGTTTTGTTGTTATTGTTCCTTTTTGGTTTCTTACCAGTTCCAGGAGAGAAGGTAGAAATACTGACCTACATAGCCATAGTCATACTAGAAGTGAAATACTTCTCTCAATTTCAAGAAAATTGTTTTAATGTACTGCTTCAATTTCCTTGTTTAGACACAACTTGGTCATTCTGTTCATAGGCAGCTGTGTGTGTACGTGTGTGTGTTTTAACCTCGCTGTAAAGGGATTTGAAAGAAGGGTGCAAGGTTGAATCGAATTGGTAAATGGTCAATCAGGCTTTGGCCAGATGGTGGATTTTCAAACTTACCCATGAAGGTATGGTAATAATCAGTAAATACAAAATGAAACAATAGTAAAAAAGCCCCCAGAGGATCATAAGTGATCTTATATTTGGAAAGCTTGCAGCCACAATGGAAGCATTTCCAATAATTAAAAAGTGTGGCTTCTCCAATCAGTACAGCATCTGTCTTTCTCCTTTCCCTCCTCTATACCAACTACTTTCTACCTTTGGTCTTCCTTTTGTGACTGTGATATCTTTTTCAGGTTTTCTTCCCCCCCTCTAAATTTTTCATGCTGTATAACACCTGGGCAGGAGAAGCAATTATTTTTCTCAAGACCATTCTTTTTTCATCTTTCTTCACAACATTTTTTTTTACCTGACTCTTTCTCTCCTTTCAATTTAATGTTTTCCCTTCAGTGTTTCTTATCTGTCCTTCATCTCTGCTTATATTCCCTATCTTGGCTTCTCTCTCCAATTTCTTTGTTATTCATTCTTCTCCCCTCAAAATCTCACCATGCTCTTTCCAGCCACACCAAAGTGTCATCCAAATTTTCTGGATGACAGGCTCCGGACGCACAGGCTCCGGACGCACAGGCTCAGCAGCCATGGCTCACGGGCCTAGCTGCTCTGTGGCATGTGGGATCTTCCCGGACCGGGGCACGAACCCGTGTCCCCTGCATCGGCAGGCGGACTCTCAACTGCGCCACCAGGGAAGCCCAATTATTTCTTTTTTAACTGTGGTAAAAAGCATATAACCTAAAATGTACTATCTTAAACATTTCTAAGTATATGTTTTAGTAGTGTTAAGTATATGCAAATTCTTTTTTAAATGCCAAAGATATATCTGTTATCTTCTTTATTTAACCAGCATTTAAAGTTCTATGTTTGATAACAATAATATAGACATAGTATTGAGTGGTTTACATGGATTATCTCATTTAATACTCATAATAATACTATAAGTTAGGAACTATTATTTCATCATGTTTAATAAATAGAGGCCCAAGAATCAGCTAGGTAACTAATTTAAGGTTGTATAGCTAGTAAACAGCAGGGCTGGGATACAGTGTATTTAAACTGAATCCAAATAGACTGTGGAACTCATCTCCTTCAATACTCTACTGTACCACATTTTTATTGTTTTGAAAAATAAAATATGCTAATATGGATATTTACTATATGTTCCAGTGTTTATGTAAAATGGATCTGTTAGGATGCTTGATTTGTACTTCCAGTGACAGAGAAATAATCAAAACAATTAACGTAAAACTGACATGAAAAGGCATTTACTTATTCCTGCAGAACATGTTTCCCTGAGGTGAGTGGGCATAGAACAGGATTTCTCAGCCTTGGTACAACTGACATTTAGGGCTGGATAATTGCTGTGAGAGGCTGTCCTGTGCATTGTAGGATGTTTACTGGTATCCCTGGGCTCTTTCCCCTAGGTGACAGCAGCACAACTTCCCTCAGGCTTAACAATAAAAAAATACAATCAGATGTTGCCAAATGTCCCCTGGGGGCAAAATCTCCCACAGTTGATAACCACTTGTTTAGAATACAAAAATATTCCATTATTTACACCCCAAACCAGTCATGTGGGTGTTCTATGTACTAAAAAATTCTGTTTAGAGTGCATGCTATGTGCCAGGTATCATTTTCTAAGTGCTTTACAGGTATTAACTCATTTAATCCCCCAAGTTATAAGGTAGATAATTATAAGGTATACAAATTATAATCCCCCAGTCCTATAAAGTAGATACTAGTAGATGAATTACACTAGTAAGATGAAATACAAACCCTGCTAGTCTGATGGGAAAGCCCCTGTTCCTATCCACAATGCTTAACTTCCTCTTTGGTTGTGCTAGTGACTTCCAATTGCCTTTCTTTTTTTCGGTACGTGGGCCCCTCTCTGTTGTGGCCTCTCCCGTTGCGGAGCACAGGCTCTGGATGCGCAGGCTCAGCGGCCATGACTCACGGGCCCAGCAGCTCCGCGGCATGTGGGATCTTCCTGGTCCGGGGCATGAACCTGTGTCCCCTGCATCGGCAGGTGGACTCTCAACCACTGCACCACCAGGGAAGCCCCCAACTGCCTTTCTTGATAAAGTTTTCAGTGTTACGTGACTAACTGAGAAAAGTAATAAAAAATATGAAATAATTGTTTTTCTCACAGGAGAGAGTATATACTAGATTAATAGAAAGGGATATAGTATAGTAAGTGATTACTTAGGCTTTCTTGGCCTCTGAGTGTTCCTTTTTGGCCATTTCCCCCAAACTGCTCATGGTTCTAGATCATTCATCCCCCAGAACAATGTATTGGCTTATCAAAGCAAGTGGTGTAGACATTTCCTTATTTGATAGGAAGTGACAAGGAAGTGAAGTCTGCTATTGGCTAGACTTCAGGTATCAGATTATCTACATTAAATTAAAAAAACCTTTTTATTATTAAAATATTAAACAACTACAAATATAGAGAGAATAGAATACTGAACCTGATTTACTCACCATCTATTATTAATATATAGTGTCACCTCTGCTTCCACTCTCAACCAGATATTTTTGAAACAAATCCCATCATATTATTTCACTTGTTCTGTTTCATTATGTATCTCTAAGAAATATAAACTCATTTTGAACATAGCTACAAAACCACAAATCCATCTAAACATTTAAAAATAATTTGATATCAAATATATAGTGATCACATTTCTCTGATCGTCATATAATTTTTAATTGTGTTTGTATTGACTCTAGATAAGGTTCATGTATTGTTATTGGCTGATTTGTTTTTAGATTTTCTTTCTTATGATGACTTTTTATTTTTTGAGGTAAAATTTACTTTTTAAGTCTCTTGATCTATAGGTTCTCTTTATTCCCTTATAACTTTTTTCTCTTTTCTAAATATTTTAAAATAAGTATGTTGCTTATGTTATGCTATAACAGGCTTATTATTATTTTAATAAATTAATAAGTATTTAAAAACATTTCTCAGTTTTTATTTCTAACCTGGTAAATATCAATAGATATAACTGATATAAAAACAAAAGCTCTTTGAGGTCTTCAACAAATTTTTTTAGGCCACTTTCAGTCATAAACTCACTACCCTAGGGTGTGGGTTAAAACTAATACATGGGGCCTAATCAAACTTATAAGCTTTTGCACAGCAAAGGAAACCATAAACAAAACAAAAAGACAACTTATGGCTGGGAGAAACTATTTGCAAATGATGTGACCAACAAGGGCTTAATCTCCAAAATATACAAACAGCTCATACAACTCAATAACAAAAATCAAACAACCCAATCAAAAAATGGGCAGAAGGCCTAAATAGACATTTCTCTGAAGAAGACGTACAGATGGCCAATAGGCACATGAAAAGATGCTCAACATCACTAATTATTAGAGAATGCACATCAAAACAACAAGGAGGTACCACCTCACACTGGTCAGAATGACCATCATTAAAAAGACTGCAAATAACAAATGCTGGAGAAGGTGTGGAAAAAGGGAACCCTCCTAAACTATGGTGGGAACGTAAATTGATACAGCCACTGTGGAAAACATTATGGTGGTTCCTCAAAAAACTAAAAGTTGCCATATGATCCAGCAATCCCACTTCTGGGCATATGCCTAGACAAAACTATAAATCGAAAAGATACATGCACCCCTATGTTCATAGCAGCACTACTTACAATAGCCAAGACATGGAAACAACCTAAATGTCCTTCAACAGATGAATGGATAAAAGAGATGTGGTATATATATACAATGGAATACTACTCAGCCATAAAAAAGAATGAAATAATGCCATTTGCAGCTACATGGATGGACCTAGAGACTATCATAGTAAGCAAAGTCAGAAAGAGAAAGACAAATACCATATGATATCACTTATATGTGGAATCTAAAATATGACACAAATGAACTTATCTACGAAATACACTCACAGATATAGAGAACAGACTTGTGGTTGCCAAGGGGAGAACAGACTTGTGGTTGCCAAGGGGAGGGATGGGGATTGGGAGTTTGCGACTAGCGAATGCAAACTATCATATATAGAATGGATAAACAAGGTCCTATTGTCTAGCACAGGGAACTATATTCAACATCCCGTAATAAACCACAATGGAAAAGAATAAAAATAAATGCACACATATATGTCACACTATCTATAAGAGAGTATTTTAAAGTTAATTACAAGCAATATACAGATGATTCCTAAGGTTCCATCCAAGCCTAAGATTCCATAATTCTACATATGAGGGGTCCTAATAAATGTACTGTTTTTCAGCACAACTCCTCCTCATCCTTAAGTCTGCTCTTTCTGGAAAACCCTCTGAATCCCCCAGGCCACGGTAGTGCCCTTCCCCTCCCTGTGCTCTCCTAGAAGTACATACATACCTCTTTCATGGCAACTTATTTCAGGCCAGAGAACATACAATGAGGATTCCAACCTTTGTGAAACGGCTTCCTTTTTGATTTACCCACACTGATCTGCATTATTTCCCAAACCTCAGTGATTTGAGTAGCACCATCACAATTTTTTTTTCTGTCCTATCTGCCTACCACCTCTACTACTATTTTTCTTTAAATAGCTCACTTTTGTTTTAAACTTAAACATTTTCTTAGCTAGTTATATTTTTTTCACATATTAAAATAAGTGCATAAATATATACCTTAAATAAAAGGTTGAGGGTGTTAATGAATATTTATAATAAAAAGTAATTATCTCTGTATTGCCAAAAATCAGCTCTTGTACCTCCAGTGGCCTGTGCAAAGCACTGTAGGAACCCTTGCTGTACTGTGCTTGTGGGATCCTTGCCCATCTCCCCGCCTGCACTGTGAGCCCCTGGAGAGGAGGACTGGCTTTCATCTCTGTATCACCATGTCAGTAAGCCTGGTGCCTGGTGCATAACATGCATTCAGTCTGATGAATGCATGTCTCTCTCACTATCACAAGTGAAATTATCATTAACAAATAGAAATAGTTGCTATTTTCTTTTACTTTGATTCCCAACCTCTGATAACTTAAGCACTCAGACATGGAACCAAAACACAAAGAAGTACCAAAACATGTAGAAGTGAAGTAATGCCTGTTTTTCTACCTCCTAAAACTTAAAAAAATTGTTGTTGTTTTTTATTTATGATAGGACAAAGATATATTTTTCTTTTACGTTAAAGAAAGGGGTCATTTGTCCCATAGAGTTTCCTATCCTCTAATCTCTAATTTTCCTGTTACTCAAATTCATGTTCCTTTAAAAATTTTTGTTATTTATTTATTTTTGGCAAGACTACTTTGTAGGTGGTGGTATGTTCTTTCTTCATAATTTCTGGTTCATGGCATTGATGATCACATACTTGAGCCATCATTTCATGTCACAAAACTGTGGCAGTTTAATTCTATCTTTTCTTCTTTGTTTTTTAGCTAAAATGTCCATGAAAAGAAACTTCCCTTCAAATATTTTGTTACCCTGAGGTACAGGTTATGTAGCAAATTAGGTTAAATGTTTGCTTTTATTAAAAATTTATTTACAGGTTTAAAAAAATTAAACTTCTTTATTTATGGCTGCATTGGGTCTTCATTGCTGCCCATGGGCTTTCTCTAGTTGCGGCGAGCAGGGACTACTTTTCATTGTGGTGCAGGGGCTTCTCATTGTGGTGGCTTCTCTTGTTGCAGAGCACAGGCTCTAGGCATGTGGGCTTCGGTAGCTATGGCACACGGGCTCAGTAGTTGTGGCTCACGGGCTCTAAAGCGCAGCCTCAGTAGTTGTGACGCATGGGCTTAGTTGCTCCTTGGCATGTGGGATCCTCCCGGACCAGAGCTCAAACCCGTGTCCCCTGCATTGGCAGGCGGATTCTTAACAACTGCACCACCAGGGAAGTCCCTATTTACAGTTTTAAATGTAACCAGTTTCCTCCCTAGCATCCTCCACAGAAATTTGTTGAATTGTGTGGTTTTGTTTTTCAGCTTTATTATAAATATAAATGAAATATGAATAAACATATTTGCTACATTGTCTCTATTAGAGTTATTCTTCCAATTTTGGACAGCAGTAATCTCTTCATTTGGCTTCTGAGATCCTTTGCCATAGTCCTAATAAATTCTGATACTTTCCTTGCTGTCTGGTTTGACAAAATGTTTTAAGCTCATCTTGTCCATTTCCTGCTCCAGACCTGGAATCAACCATTTCTCTGAGAAGACTTGATTCCTTTCAGTGGGAAATGACTTTTAGAAACCATAATCTAGGTGCCAGTGGTGTTCATTGCTACAGAGTTGATCATGATTTTGAGGGCTTTTCAATGCTAGAGTTAGAATAGACATATTTCTCTTAAAGATAGAATGTACCATAAGTTCATATGCATCCTTCCTATTCAAATTTAGAACTTCAGGCCTATAGTGTTTTTACTTCAGTCATCTTGCATTTGTGTTTCCTGTAAGCAATGCTGAACACCTCAGTTTTGAACAATACTGGCATAATTACTCATTTTATTTGTCCCATAACACTACAAAACTGTCTCATATTAGCAATATTAGCATTACTACCAGCAATTTGTTTACTAAAAACCATATATGTTTTTCCTAGTTTTTGTTGTTGTTGTTCTTATGTTATATCCTTTTAGTCAAATTATGATTTTGTAACGTTATTTGGAATGACTCCTTTGAGTCATTATGCCAGGAAATTTTGATTCTTGTAAATTGCTTTATTTCTTCCTTTAATTTAATCTTATAAGTATGTAAAACTGAGGAGAAGAAGGCATCAAGTACTACACATTCTAAGGAGGGCCTCCCTGCAGCTGGGGCTCTGGTTAGCCTAACTTGCTCTACTATCTCCAGAAACACCCAGGAGCTTAGCTATACAATCAGAACATGAAGGAGAGAAGGAAATCATGGGAACCATGAGTCATCAGTCTAGTAGGGGGTGCTTCCCTGTACCTCAAAACCAGGTGAGGCACTAAGCAACACTGACATCTCATTCCCCAGGTGAATAGCAGACTTGTTGATATGCCTCTGTGCCTACCCGAGCATCAGGAGAAGAGAACCTGGGAAATACGGCAGGGTGGAGCAGCATGGGACCTCCAAGGAGGAGGCACGAACCCTTTCTGCTCTTTGGCAGGTCAAATTCACTTGGATCAGATAGACCCTGTGAAAGGTAGTCTTGATTGAATATTTTTCCAGGTGCCACCTGAGAGGGAGGGAAAGTCACTGAGTGAGGAGACGGCAGTGGCAAGAGGTTGTAGGATAGACCTCCCAGAACAGAAGCTCAGATGAGTGTTGATAGATGTTGAGTCATCACCAGCTGCTCTTCTACGGAAGGTAAGGAACCCCAGAGGGTGTTCTGCAGAGCTCCAACTGTGCTTTGCCTTTCTGTCTCTTTCCAGAATCTTTTTTCCCCCTTTGATCAGTAGTTTTAATGTTACTGCTTTTGAGTAGAACACTTTACTTTTTTTTTGCTCTGGGTGAGTACATTTATTGCTATTTGCTGGACTTCACTATTTTTTATTCATTTTCTTGGCCCTATTAATCTCAACACTGGCCTTTTCAATACTAGCCTCATTAGGCTGTATTTTGACATACAGCTCCCTGGTGTTTGATGTGGTCCTTCATTCTTCACACTAACACGAGCCTGCCCTAGTTCATCCAGCATTCGTTGCCAGCTTTCTCCTCTGTATCCAGTTTTCTCCCCTGTATCCAGGTGCTCTATCACCACCCTCTCTTTCTGCACTGACTGAGCCCTCCCTTGCAGCTGCAGCCACTGTCTTAATGCTCCTCATGACCAGCCCTCACATGTGATTTGCGCTCCAATGAAGGGATCACTTGTGCAATCAGGTAGGAAGGGATCGATTTTTCCAGAGTGATTTATACCCTCTGATAATTGAGCTATCATCAGTGACACTGCTGAGCCCGCAAAAGAAAGTGATACCTCTGGTTACAGGGAGAGCTCAGTTCTTGGAAGCATCTGAAAATGGTGATGGGACCATCTGGATATCAAAATAAAATTTTAGCATCATCAGGGGCTCCCAGCCAGTATACATGAATTTAAAAGAAAGAGATATTCTATATTCAAGAAAGAGATGATAAGAACTGAGTTTTAATAGAGGTCATGGGAAAAGCCAAAGAGATACCCTTGAACCTTCATGTTACCCCCATATTCTTTGTGCTTCATGCTATAAACAGGGCTTGTTAGGCAAGATGATGTGTTCTCCCTTCTTATGGTCTTATTACATCTCAAAGTACAGATGCATATCACCAGCCATTGCAACACCATGTTGCACAAGAAGTGGTTAGAAATGTTGGCAGCCGCATAGCACAGGGAGATCAGCTTGGTGCTTTGTGACCACCTACAGGGGTGGGATAGGGAGGTGGGAGGGAGGGAGATGCAAGAGGGAAGAGATATGGGAACATATGTGTATGTATAACTGATTCACTTTGTTATAAAGCAGAAACTAACACACCATTGTAAAGCAATTATACTTCAATACAGATGTTAAAAAAAAAGAAAAGAAATGTTGGACTTGACAATCAGAGAAGCTTGGGTTTGAATCTTGCTGTTTACTTGTTGTATGACCTTGGGCAAGTTATTCACCCTTTCTGAGCTTTAGTTTCCTCATAATAATCCCTATTTTACAGAGTTGTGGTGAAGATTAAACACGAAAATCGATGCATGGAAACACTTGGTGCCTGGCCTATTAACTCACATGGTGGCTTCTCTTTGGACCATGAGAAGAAAGCCCACCTTGGAATGAGCTTGGACTTTTATTTCTCTTCTCTTTGCTTTTCTGTTTTATTTTCACCAGCTGGAGAGCAAGTCATGCAAGTTACATTTTTGGACAAAAGTGTAATTGCTGAATTTTATAAATATTGAAAATAAGCATTTAAACAGCAGTTGCAAGAAGGGTGTCTTCTGTGAAAACAGTGAGTCATGGGGTTGGATGGACCCTTTCATATTTTAACAGGGTTTCTAGGTCATGGGCCCTCTATTTATTGTCTTACCTTAGGCTGACCCCATTTGATGACAGCACAAAAAATTGATGATTTCTTTATCCCCAGAGCAATTGAAGACACAGGAGGAAGGAGTAAATCTCTAGATAGATTTTAAGGTTGGGTACCATCTTCCCAGGGTCGTCTTCCTGGGTGGAAATGTATAATATATAAAAGGCTAAATGGGAGGCACATGAAACTTTGAGTTCCCTCCCCCCTTGCTGGTAAAACCTTCTAGCTCAGAAACTTGGGAATCCTACTGTCTTCCCTTTGCTTCCTGCAGTTGGAGCCTGAATATGGTTTAGAATGGAAATGTTGGAAATTCAGAGCATGGCTTTAAAGTAAGAAAGACGTGGACTCAGTCCTGGTGTATGGTCAGTGCCCTGTAAATTGCGTCTATTTTTATTTTCACTCCCAGTTCAGCTTTTGTACTTCAGTCACATTGATCCTTAATCTTCCTTTGAATGTTTCTGCGTAGAGGAGACTTTAAGTGATTAGTTTTGGATTCTTAGCTTTTTTATATTCTGCATTTTGAATTCTGTCCATGTAGCCAACCTACCTTTGCTAATTGTAGCTCTCCCAATACAGAGGATGTTTCTTGGATACAGGGTCTATTCCAAAGCATTCAAGGAGGATTGACAGGTCATTCTGGGATGGGCTCCATTCTACTTTCCAAATTCAATTTGTTTTTCTCAACTTGTTCCAGGATCTGTCAAATGAGGGTCTTTAAACCCTTATTTCAGTAGCAGGGTTTTATGCAACAACTCTTCTATTCCCCTATATTCCCCAATTTGGCTGGGAAATCTTATAGGAAGGGGTCAGGAAACCTGATGCCTAGTTTTGAAAATGTACATTTTAGCTTATCTTCTTTTCTTCTCATCTGTTGATCAGAACTTTGCCACCCTATAGCTGAAGACTCTGTTAGGATTTTTGCCAACCGTTGTGTTGTTTCATTCTGGCATCCTCCTTGGCCTCAGAAGTTTCCTTTCTTTCTCACTCCATCATGTTTTCTCTTAGTGGACACCCTCCTTTCCTGGCCATATCTCAAGTCATCCTTCCTTTGGAATGAGATATCATTGTAAACCCAATAATTTTAAAGATGATGATAATAGTCATAGGTAAGATTTACTAAGCATTTGCCATGTATTATTGTAACCACTTTATATATATGAACACATTGAATACTCACACTGCCCCGTGAAATAGATACAATTATCATCTCTATATTAATAGGTGGGGAGATTGCTGCAAGAGAGTCTCAGTACCTTGGATAAGTACTGAGTACTTATCCAAGGTAGAGAGTAGACAGCAGTCAGCTCGGCTGCAGGTCTGCATGGACCTTCAGCTGACCATGGAGAATTTCCTCCATAGGCACCTCTAGGTTCTGGACACTGACGTTCAGGACCCTGGCTCATACAGTCCTGAATACAGCACTGTTGTCACCAGCAAGAGAGCAATGTAAAGACACATCCTGCAAAATTTACAAAATGCTGCAATAATGTGTCATTTCTGCAAATCCCTATAAAAGCAAGTCTGCCAGACAACATTTATGACATTACCTTTGTACTCAGAAGAAATAATATGAAATAATAAAAAAAAATACTAAAATATGGTCACCTCCCTACTCTTAACACAGTGCTGGGAAGGTATTTTTAGAGCTTGCTTTCCAAACAAAGGAAGTTGAGCCAAAGAAGTCCATTTCATTTGAAAATCAGGTGAAAGCCAACAACAATGCTGCTTATAAAATTAAAAATCAATAATTCCCCAGGGGAGTATCTTTACATACAAACTAATTTCTAAGGTCAAAAAACAATTAGACAAAATTCAGTACAACAACAGGTAATTTTGAAGAGTCCGTTTGGGAACTACTCACTGAGTAGGAGTTTGAAGGCTACAATTATTTTGTGGTTTATTCTAAAACTGACTTGTGTAGACACAGGCTATGCAGGGAAAGGGGACCATGATTTGAAACATGCCCTGCCAACCAAACAATGAAATGAAGGGAACAATAAACAAAGGAAACCTTTCCAAAGGCTGTCTTCATTTACATTCTGAGATTACTGGCCTCATCTCTGCTGAAATAGCCTTGCATTCCCAGCCGTCCAAAAGCATAATCAGGTGCTAACGGGAGCTTTGGCCCCAGCAAACTGCACGAAGAATATTTGAATGCTGCCAAGACTATAGGTGCCTGTTTCCAGTTGTCATAGTATATGCTATAACGTGTCATAAATAAGGGTGGTCTATTTATAAATCTGACATTAAAAATGTGTTCCTAAAATATCTCATGTGTTCCCTGGCCATGTCAGCACAGAAATAATGTTAGTATTTGTTTATTTTACTGGACCACCCCATGAACCTGGGGGAAACATGTTAGAGAAAAAAATATAGCTACGCCAACTATTCTGGGAGATACACGAGCCCTCCATGTTTATCAGGTTGAGGGCACTGTATTTTGATGTCAATAAGCAATTTTTCCAGCCCGGTCTCCTGCCCGACCCTTTTAATCCATCAATATATTATTAGAGATAAAGTTGGTGGATGCCTGCTGCAGTTAGAAGATAAATGACATCTCTGAAGTCAGGCATTAAAGACTAGATTAAGGCCTTGTGACACCGTTTTCAGTGCTCATCTGTGCACTTCTGTTCAACCTATCACACTGAGTGACAAGAAAGAAAAATAATGAACTGGGCCAGGGGAAGAAGAAGGAAAAAAAAGACAGAAAAAGAGAGAGATTTTTTCCCTCCTAACGCAGAAACTACATCAGTTCATACTCAGGATTAGACTGCATTTAAAGAAAGGAAAAAAGAAAAGAAAATGGGGAATTGGGAAGGACAGGGAAGGGGCTGTTCTATAAAGATGAAAATAAGCAAGCAAAAGGGACATTAAAGCCAAGAATTCCATTTCTGCCTGGCCCCATGTGGCTGTGGTACCCCCATCTGCCTCCCAGTCTCTCCCAGGCATACGGCTCCCAGTTGGCGTCCAGTTGCTCTAGGGATCTGCTCCATCCCCGGGTTGGGAGTGCTGACATAAATCTTGTTAAGAGGCAGTGCTCAGTTCTAAATCTTAGTGAATCATGTTCTCCCATTTCCACCGAAGGATATCCTTCACACTGCTACCATTGGTCTGGTCAGAGGTATTAACGATTTTTGTGACTGTCTTCTGACAGTGATTTGAATATGGCTCCTGGGTTGATGAATACAAATGTTGCATTTTCTCTGATTATGTGGAAAACAGCAGCCGCAAATTAATTGCGAGGTAGAAGCAAAAGAAAAGGGAGATGCAGGCGAGAGAGAGGGCATTAACCAGTGGGAAGGGCCTGGGTTTGTGGGCAGGGAGCTACTTGAAGGCTGGTTATGCCCTAGCTCTCTTTCTCAGTCATTTATGTAGAAATACAGTAAATCCCCTCCATAGGAACCTCCAAGTTGAGAGCTTTCCAAAATGCGAAAGTGCAAGGAACCAGAACCTGTGCCATCTGCATCAGACGTGAGTGAAATTGCATCTTGCCCTCCGTCTCCTATTGCTGACGATCCTTCAGCTCTACCATTTCCCACCTCCTCTCCCTCCTGCAGTCAGTAATTCTTCCTGCCTGTTCACTCGATGCCAGCCCCTGGATGCCAGCTGTTGTACTGTACTACTGTACTTTTCAAGGTACTGTACCATAAGATTAAAAATGTTTATTTTTTGTGTTTGTTTTTTATGTATTATTTGCGTGAAAAGTATTACAAACCTATTACAGTACAGAGCTATTGATATATAGCTGATTGTGCTAGTTGGGTACCTAGGCTAACTTTGTTAGACTTAACGAACAAATTAGACTTACAAAAGTCCTCTTGGATCGGAACTGGTTCGTATGTAGGGGACTTACTGTAAAACCACCCCCTCCCCATATTTCATGCCATGCTTGTGAGGATAGAAGAGATAACTTCCTCATAGACCAGTTTTGCTCCCAGGGCTCCAATAGTCTTCACCAAAATCTGAGTCTGTGAGACATTTATGGGCATTGGGGTTCCTGGCACCCTCCACAGTGGAACACATAGAAGGTCCTCCACTGATATTTGGGAACTGACTGACTGGTAACTCCCAAACGCCTGTCTATCTCTGACCCCAATCTCTTTCCCAGGCTCCTGCTGAGCATCTCCTGTAAATTCTCCTGCCATCATAAATGTCCCCTGTCTAATTAAATGCTTGGCTTTCTGGCCCTTGGCAAGATGCTGTTCATCTCATCATCCATGGTCAATTGTTCCGTCTGTTTCCAAGTCCTGGCCTTTTCTTTTCTTTCCTTCTTGCTTGTCCGTTGTTCCACTTCTTCTTCACCCCTTCCCTAGTGGCAGGTCAAGGCCTCTTTGTCTCAGACTTTTGTCCTTCAAATCCATCACACCAACTGTCACCAGATTGATATTCCCCAAGATCTTCTTTGACAATGACGTTCCCTGCTCAAAATCTCAAATTTCTTATGAGGGCTTTAAGGCCCTCCAGAATCAGATCCAACTGCTTTTCCAGTCTCATCTTTTTCTCTTCCTCCTCTAAAACCTAAGCTTCAGAAAAGTAGTTTCTGTGCTTCAGACATGGTTATCATTTACTAATCTCTATTTATTTGCTCTTGTTCTTTCTTGCCTTGAAATTTTCTTCCTGAAACCTCCATCTCTCCAAATTCCGTACTTTCTTGGCTCACTCTCCTCCTTTTCCACATGGCTGTCCTGGTCTTCCCTCGGTTGGACATGGTTTTTACCTCCTCTGAGATACCATGCCTCATGCTGGCAGAACACTCCTGGTTATACATGGCAGAATCTACCCTGGCTCAGAAAGGTAACTGATTAGAAGTCTTGGCAATCATGGAAAAGGCAGGGGCCTCTGGGTCTCAAGGAATCCAACCAGAAGATTGTCTTATCCTTAGAACTCTCTTTGTTTTTACCCTTGCTTCTTTGTAAATGTTGAGTTCCTTCTCTCCAGCTGATGACAGATTCTTCTACTTCAAAAGTGGGCTTGAGGGGCAGTAAACACATGGCTGATAGCTCTAGTCTCATATTTTTCCCATAAGAGACAAACTGATACTTGGGCTCTATGACCCCAACACAGCAGTCATCATATGTCCATTCCTAGGTCAAGAAAATGAGGCTGGGGGTGGGAGAGGAAGGTAGTATGCTGGGCCCAGCATGGGCACATGCCCCCCAATTTGGCCAGGGGCACTGTGGTTGATTGCAGAACTGGCCATGATCTTTCATTCCTTCCTGTGACTTTGTAGCTCCTTCTGTCAAGGGGTGGAGTCTACTTTCCCACCCACTGAACCTTGGCTGGCCTTGGGCCTTGGTTTGGTATTAACAGAATGCAGTAGAAGTGATGCTATGTCAGCTCCAGGTCCAGTCCTCAAGAGGTCATGCACACTTCTCTCTCTGAGACCTCCCACTGCCATGTGAACAAGTCTGGGCTAGCCTGAGTCATCATGAGAGACACGTGGCCCAGTCATTCCTGGTATCTCAACAGACAACCAGCCAACCTCAAGAAGCAGAGCTGCCTATGGAGTCATCAGTACTGTCATTGTGCCCAGCTGAGACCAGAAGAACCATCTAGATGAGCCTAGACCAAAATGCCAATGCACAAAATCATGAAAACTTTAATGGTTGTTGCTCTAAGCCACTAAGTTTTGAGATGTTTTATTATGGGACAAATCTAATTGGCACAGAGGTAGAATCTGTAATGACAATTGCTCCCTTTGGATCCACATATTAGTTTACAGTAGAAGAATATTTCCCAGAAGTGGGAAAGTTGTGTTCCGGGGAAACAAAACTGTGGAGGCAGGTATAGACACTTCCAGGCACTTAACCTGAGACTACTGAGTACCCTTTTCTCTCCACCTAGATAGTGGGTTCCTTAGGGTAGTGTCCAGTATGGTTCAACTCCTCCAGTGAATTAGTTAACCTTAGTGACATCCTCATGTGATCAGTGAAATGGGCTACTGGATGGGCTGTTATTCCTCCGTAATTCTAACTTGTGAGTGTATAAGACCTAAAGATTTTATCATTGACTTACACTTAAACCTTACACCTCTAAGGCTATTCCTGAAAAAAAATCTCTTTTAATTTAATCCTTAAAATAACCCCGTGAAGCAGTTATTATTTTCACTTTACAGATGAGGAAATCGAGGCTCAGGGAAGTTAGGTATTATTAATTGCTCAAGTTCACACAGGTAGTAAGTGCTCAGGCAGTGATTTGAGCACAGGACTCGCCTACTTTATAGATCTTCCATATTTGAATAGTGCTGCTGGGGGATGAGGGATGACTCCCATGTTGAGACAGCATCTCTCTGCATTGGTCTTTTTCTCACTTTTAGGTCTTTGTATTCACTGATTTCTTCATCTTAGATGTTCCTCCTCTTTTTTTACTTTTTCAAGTGTGTCATAGAGATAATTATCTGCATTAGCTTATTACAGCCTCCAAAGCATAGGAATGATTGTCTATTTAGGGTCATGCTCAGCCATGGCTGGCTATGAACTGTAAGTAAAAGTTACCATTACTAACATGCTTGGGGAATTACATATAAGGATATTCAAATAACTACAAAGCTTCAACTCACAATCTTTCTGTAGGTAGTGAACACTAGCTGTGCAAGTTCAGGAAGTGAGCATAAGATATGACATCTGCCTTCATGGTGAAGAGAAGAGAGGCTGGTGGGGAAGACAGACCTGGATACAATGGCCTATCAATGAGGGGTGTATATTGAATGCTAGCAGCACAAGTCCATACGCAGAGGAGGGAGAGATGACTTGCATCTGTAGGAATCAGGGAGCCTGTATGGAAGAGATGAGCACTTGAGCTGAATCTTGGAGGATACTTTGGAGTTAGAAAGGCAGAGCTGGTGTGTCATTCTAGTTTAGTGCCCCTGTCCAAAAATGCTTAGTATGTCCCAGAGAGAGAAGGAGCACGGCATTGCCTTAGTCTTCATCATCAAGCATTGGATGAGAAGGATCAATAAGGTGGAGGTGAGGATCACGGCAATGAAATAAGGGAGTACAAGTTCAAGGGATGGAAAATGGGTGATTCTCCAAGATGTGAGTCTCTGGGTCTCAGTGACAGTGGCTAGTTTAGACTGGCTTCTTCTGGGAGAACATACATACTTAGGGTATTTCAAGGTATTTTCTTCACTACAAGGAAGATATTTTCAATTCTGAAAGTATAAAAGTATGAGACCTATTGGGAGAGACATCTAGTTATAGGAGGTGAAACACAAAGTATTGAAGGCAAATTTTAAGGAAACAGACTTCTTTGGACATAAGAAAACAATTTAAAATATTCTGTGGAGAAAATGCTTTTTAAAACACCCCACATGTTTCTTAATAAAATGTGAGGGGGACTTCTCTGGTGGTCCAATGGTTAAGACTTCATGCTCCCAGTGGAGGATGCCTAGGTTTGATCCCTCGTTGGGGAACTAGATCCCACATGCCACAAGCAAGAGCTCGCATGCCACAGCAAAGATCCCGCATGCCGTAACAAAGATCCCCCATGCTGCAACTAAGACCCGGTGCAGCCAAATAAATAAATAAATATTTTTTTAAAGTGGGAGAATTTTTTAAAATCCCATTTCTATTAAATTTGAAATAAATGTGTGTTCTGCTTTAGTTGCTATGAGATGTTTAAAAAAATCTCTTAAATGGTAATTTTAATTTGAAAACAAGGCAAACCAATTTTAAATAAAGCTAAATGGTATATGATTATAGTGGGTTGCGTAGTATCTCCCCAAAATTCAAGTTCACCAGAACCTGAGAAAGTAACTTTTTTTGGAAGTTACTTTGGGAAAGACTTTTGGAAAAAGTCTTTACAGATGTATGAGATCATACTAGATTATGATGGCCCTAAATCTAAGGACTGGCATTCTGAGAAGAAGAAAGGAGAGGACACAAAGGAGCCATGTGATCACAGAGACAGAGACTGGAGTTATGCTGTCACAAGCCAAGGAATCAGAGGGGCCCCAGAAGCTGGAAGAGGTGAGGAAGGATTCCCTTCCAGAGCCTTCAGAGAGAGAAGATGTCCTGCCAATACCCTGAGTTTGGACTTATGGCCTCCAGAGCTGTAAGAAAACAAACTTCTGTTGTTTTAAACCACCTAGTTTGTGGTAATTTGTCAGGACAGCCCTGACAAATACAATGACTAACCAGCTAATACAATGATTAACCATTGGGTTTCAGGGAAGGAGGAGATCTGGAGCAGGCAGGACTGGAAGAGGAGGTCAGGCTGGAAAACAGAAGGTTTAGGGAGGTGAAGGGGAGAGGGAGAGCTTTCCTGGTCAGAGGAACAGCAACAGCAAAAGTATTGAGATAGGAATGGGCAAGTCTGGCGAGACCTGTGCATGGGGAAGAGAGTTGCTTTGATTCATACCTGGTGGGTAACTCCTGGATTTCTTTTCTCTTGACACAGACATATCACTAGATACAGTCTCATGTTTAACAATTATAATAAGGGGAAGAGTTTTGGTTCCCATGTAGACCAAAGAAGATTAAAAGGGAAATTAGTGAGGAAGATCATGAGAATTAATATGGAGGCTTTCCCAGTAGGGGAACAAAATAAAGAAAGTTGTTAAAGTAGATGTTGGTATATGTGTATGGGAAATATTTCCTATTTTACATATAATGATAGGTATGAACAAACAAACTAGTGAACTAACAAAAAACAAGGGAATTGTGAGAGAGAAAAGAGTGGATTCATCATGTGCACAATCTCTGGGTTGGGTAAGGAGGATGTAGGGAAGAGAGACTGAATTTAACTGTGTTAGAGTGACTGTTCCCAGCTCCAACCACCAGGCAGTGTCATCAGTTCATGACAACTTGGTTGCACCTCAGAATGGCCAAGATGAGCAGAGTTTGTGCCTGTGTGCATGTGGAAATTTATGAGGTATGGGCTATTTGCATGCTATGTACCTGTGATTTAGGTCAGGGGGTCTGTAAAATACAAATGTTTCCTAAACTATATGGCCTCTAATTTTACAAAAATTTAAAATGGTTGTGGATTTTCTAACTGACTAATGAATGAAAAATAAGGAAAAGCAAGAGAAAGTTTATTCCATTTCTAAGTTAACATGTATATTGTTCACTGTTATTATAAAGTCAAAAAGAATTTTAGCATTGAAAAATCCTTAGTTTGTTCACATCTAATTTTCTGAATATGGTCTCAGGTCCTCAGGTAGCTAATCCTGAAACCCAGAAACTGTGTGTTATTCATTTTTCAAACCTCCACCAGGCACAGAATATAGGTGCTTAATCAGTGTTTGTGGAATGAATAAATTCTATAGAATTCTGTAAATGAAACTGAAAGGATGGTCAAATATGCTGTTCCTAATAATGATACAATGTGGCTACAATAATTTTTACGAAGAGGTGGAATATAAGAAAATTTCTCAGGAAAAATCCTTGAGCTTCTAGGGTAAGCTTCTAGGATTTAGGTTTTATTGCACCCCATGCACCATGGGCCTTTCAACTGGCTGCTGGGAGGGCTCATTCTCCTTGCATGGCCTGAAACAGTGAATCCCTTGTAGGGATACCTCTGAAATGGGGGCTCACCTTGCTTTCTATATTCCCAGGAAAGGCCCTCAATATTTCTGTGAAACAGAGAGGAATTAGGCGATGGGAAGAGGATCCACAAATGAGGCTTTTGGTGACTCCTGAGCTGCAAGTACAGACCTGTGCTGTTCCAGGATTTGTCCCAATGACCACCATACTCTGATTATTCTTGTTATTCCTGTTTTGAACCAAGAATAATTTACTGAAGAGCTCAAGGTGGTCAGGGTGGGCTTGGTGTGGCCCATCTCAAAGAGCAAAAGAAGTGAAGAGTAACATTTTGTGCTGGCTGTAATCATATCGATCACCCTCCATAGTCCATTTGATGAGCCATGGCCACCATGGTCCCCCCAAGAGTGTGCTGATATGTGTGCCATTGTCCCAGCCATGCATGCATACTTTGGTTCAGTATGTCTAACTCAAAATAGAACATTACCTTACCCCCAGATGGGAACCTGGAGGAATAGTTTTGTTCCCTAACGTATCAGGATGGTGCTCGTCTAAAAGATGGGAACAACCTAATGGAACCCAACCCCAATCGCCACGTCTTTCAAAATTCTTTCTGCCAGACTTTCAACTATTTCCTCTCACACGTTCATGTGCTGGGTGCTCCATGATTATCTTACTCTGGAAGAAGTGAGTTCTCAGTTGGCCATGGAAGTCTTGCAGACTTTCATGAACTGAGCTTGTCATTGATCATGGCCCTTATCCTAGATAACCCAAGTCGTCAGTAACTATGCAGCAGAGGCAGGACCATGCTCAGGAGGGCAAAAATGTTGTCCTTCATTACGAGCAATTTCCCTGAACGGAGGTAACTTTAACAACTGGGACCAAGATTCCAGCAACTAAGGTAGCCTCTGCAAGTTGTCAAAGGGCAGGAGAAACCTCTGCATAGGGGTTATGGGAGCAAACCTAACAATCCTTCCATAGGAAAAGACCTAGGTAGAAGCAATATGTTCAGTTTAACTGTTCTGCTCTGCCAGTTCTCAGGTGCAGGAGAAACTGGAAACCTCTTCTGAAAACTGGGCATAATATCAACTGCTTTGCAAGTTTGTCGTGAGGATTAGAGAAAGTAATGCATTTGAATGCATTGGAACATAACAAGTTGTTAACGCATATTAGTTCCCTTTTCTTTTCCTCTTCTTCTCCAGACTGAACCCAATTCAATCAACAAGTATTTATTGAGTCCCCACTAGAACAATAATCTCTGGAATTGGGGTGTACAGAATAACTACCCTTACTGTTAGATTAGCATAGAGGAACTCAGGTGCTCTGCTCTTGAGAGCTCAGACTGTGTAAATCAGAAGCAGGATTCAGCCTCTGCAGGGAAGGCAAAGCCAGAAGAAGCCATTCCATTTCTCTAGGCTACGGGGAGGCAGTCAGGTCCATCACACTGCCCAAGGCAGGGCCCTCCCTTTTTCCTCTCTACCTGCATTTCCTGGGGACCCCTGGAACCAGTCACTCCATTATTGTGCATCTCAGTTTTTTCATCTGCATGATGAAGAACTCAATAGTGTTGGCCTCATGGGCAATAATACTAAGTAATTTTCATCGAGACAGATATGTCTACAAATCATGCTATTTGTTTTCCCAGCTCTTTACAGTGTAAACGTGTGTGTGTGTGTCCTCTGCATGGCTTCTGATCATCTGTGAGCTTTCTCTCTCTTGTCTGGCCACGGTGAGTTATTTCAAACACACCCTCAGATTCCCTGGCTGACATAGAGTCTCCTTCTCCTTCTAGCGCCTTCCTCATCACTGTCTCCTTTTGAAGATTCTTTTTTCAACTCTCTCTTTTTCAAAAGATTACTTCATCACAATTATTCGGGAAAGGGTTTTGCGCCTGTAGGAAATATTAATAGACTATTATGAGGTCCTACAACTAATTTTTCTACACATATCATCTGTCTTTGCATGGTTATTAAACTTCAACAATATTTCATGAAATGCTTCCCTGCTAAATTAATTTGGTTCCTTCTTTTCTGGCTTCTTCTTTTCTGTCCACAGCTTTAAAATTAAATTGAATCTTCATAATTATAGCTTTTTGTTGTTCTCCTTCATATCTTTTTCTTTTTTTTTCAATTTCTCTATCAAAGGAGCAATAAAGACATAAAGAAGCAAAATTATAACTCTAAAAGACCCAAATGGTCTGGAGTTTGATGGGCTTGAGGTAGAGTATCTTTTAAGTAGGAGGAGAGAGGGTGAAGAAATTCAGACCTCCTGGAATGTAGATAAATTGGTTCTGATTTATCCTGGGGCGTTGAAAACAAATGAGAATTGTTCTCTCAATCATGAAACTTTCATGGTTGCTGTAGTGTTCTTATTTGTGTCAAGGGATACTCTCAGTTTTTAAAAGTAAATATTCTCTCTCCTTCCACACACACATGCACACACACACACTCACACACATACACACACACATACACACATTTTCACTAGTGGTTAAATTTTCCCAAAGTCATATGTAGCTATTAAACCTCTCTTAAAATCCTTTTCTTAGGCACCAGGGAATCTTCACTTTTATGTTATGTGTCTTGAAACTTGTGGATTAAGAGCTAAAACAACCGTAGTGTTTGGGGTTGACCCAGCCAGGGCACCAACCAAGAGGCTAGTGGGAAGTGGAAGCAGGAAGGAGGCTCTGATTGGAGGCGCTGAGATTCAGGGGTAGAAGCCAGTTAAAGTCTATTAGGAAAAATAGGCACTCAAACACAAACACCAGAGAATGTGGAGGGAAGGGACTCTTTAATCTCCTTCCACCTTCTGCTCCTTGACTCATCGTTTTACAAGCTTCCCCATAAAAGAGAAGAAATTGCCAACCTGATAGGTCGGTTAGGTGTATCTGATTGGGCTGTTTCCTGGTGGGTGGGATTACTGTGCTTCAAAAGCCAATGCCCACAGTCTGCCTTTTCTCAGATTGCAGCAGGGCTTCCTTGGGCAAGCCAGCCATCGTTGTGAGCCTACCCTTTGCGTCTGAACTGTTGCTTGGATAGGGGATCCAAGGCCCAAATTGGGGCTTGGTGCCTCTCTCTCTCTCCCCATTTCTCCAGCCAAAAATCTGCTTTCTTCAACTAAGCGTCACACAGGAGACTTGCATGTAGCAGTACTGGTGTTGACTTAGTTATTAATAAGGAGATACCACTATTCCTGTTCCGTCCTGTGGTAGGATAAAAAGGTAGGGCAGGATTTCGATGTTCCTAGGAATCTGGCCATAACATCATAATACAGCCAATATCTTACCTCTAATCCATAAGGCAGAGACCCAGTATAACTATGGAGTCAGGCAATATTCAGAATTGGACAGAGATGTGATCAATGGGAGGCCAGATATAGGACAGCTATAAGCACCCTGGACTGTTGCTTTCAACATCAGTACATACTTGCATTTCACAGTCATGGGCTGTGGGTTTTATAGTGTCTGATATTTCAGGCTGGGTTAAGGTCCAGAAATACTGCTCCATGAGAAAAGGATTTATCGAGCAAACAATAGTGTGATCAAACCTCAGATGAATGCTTAATGTACTTAAGAAAATAAACTGAACCAAAGATAAAAAAAATTCCCAGTTTCCTAACACACTTGCAAAGCAAGAATTACTCTCCTGATCCCAGAGGAAGGAGAACCTAGAGATGACATGATGAAGAAGCTGAGGCCCAGAGGGGTTGACTGGGATTGAGACCTCAGGTGCCCCCAAACCCAAATCATATCCTACACCTCTTATTCCTAGCACCACTCTTCTTAGCTTCTTTAGTCTGTATTTACACAATAACATTGTATTTCCTTCCTAAACTTCTAGAATTTGGAAGTTTTACTAATTCAGCCTTGGCAATACTGGATCAGTAAAATACTGACTAATGAAAACTACAATATCACCCTCTAAGGGGCATGGCCAAAGAAGTGAGAGATTAGAGTTTTTAGGAAGTTGATTTGAATAATAATGTCAACATCTGAGGTTACTTTCATAATGCTTTAGTTTGGAGAGAACCCAGAAAAACTCCCAAATATCTAACTAGCTTGTTTGCCATGCTTGCAAGCTAGAAACAGATATCACTTTCCCCGTCATATAAATGGACAGGGCAATTCTTCAAGCAGTTCTGTTATTCCCAAGATGATGGCTATTCTGCTGCGAGATGATGGGTTGCATCTAAGGCTGTCTCTACAACCTCATTAACCTGGTGAAGACTGTGATGTGCTCACAAAGCAGCACATCCGGGTAATTGATCCTCAGGAGCAGGGGAGTGGGGGGCCCAACCCTGGGGCCCATCTGGTCTCTTTCCACACTCTGAGGCCAGAGCTATAGGCATGGATATCTAATTGAGAAGTAAAAGGTTCAGAGCAGAGATGGTGTAGGATGGGGCCATCAATCAACAAATTTGTTAACCTCCACTGAACCCAAATCAGATGGATTTAAAAGCTCAATTAATTCGATTAGATGTACAAATTGGTTGGATCCCCTGGATTGAGCAGGGGACTCCCCTGGGAAGAGGACTGAGGCCCTCCTCCCAGGTAGCTCCCTTCCCCCTGCACCCACACCAGGTCCTCAGCAAGGCTGTGAGTAGAGGTATAGTGGACGGAGCAATAACGCTTGAACCACCACTTACTGAGTAATTGCTGTGGATCAGACTTTTCTGTCTTCCAATTAGATCATTTTTTTGAATGAAGAGAGAAGTGTGGAGGAAGAGAGAGAGCACATATTCCTTAGTTCATTTTTTTGTTCATTCACAAACATTCCCAGACCAGCCACTCTCTTCCAAGCACTGGGCTAAGCCGTGAAGCCATAAATGTAAACAGGGCAAAGTTGACATTCAGTAGAAAAATGTGTTGTGAATCATAAAATGCACCGTGAGATGGAACTCTGTGGTGTGTAATTCTGATGGGAGGCTCTGGGAAGGAAGGCTCTTTTAAAAAAAATTAATTAGTTAATTAATTTTTATTGAAGAATAGTTGATTTACAATGTTGTGTTAGTTTCAATTGTACAGCACAGTGATTCAGTTATACATACAACTATTCTTTTTCAGATTCTTTTCCCTTATAGGTTATTACAAAATGTTGAATATAATCCCCTGTGCTATGCAGTAGGTCCTGGTTGGTTATCTATTTTATATATAGTATTGTGTATATGTTAATCCCAAACTCCTAATTTATACTCCCCCTTTCCCCTTTGGTAACCATAAGTTTGTTTTCTATGATATTGCTTGTATGTGGAATCTAAAAAAAATGATACAAATGAATTTATATACCAAACACGAAGGCCCTTAACTAAAGAGCTACTGTGGCAGCACAAGCTCAGTTTTCACGGGCGTGGTGAGCGCATAAATGGGCAGCTGGGCACGAGTGCCCTGTAAGGGGAAGAAGCATCACGTGGGAGGGTCTCTGATGGCCCCCCTGCCAAGGGCTGCCTGGGAGCCACACAGGGAGCCTGGAGGCTGAGTGGGCAGAAAGGGTGGTTGTGGGGAAGGAGAAGGTTCCAGATCCCCCAATGGATGTGAGCCACACACGTTCTCTGTCTTGCCGTCTCCCCACCAGTTCAACTTATCATTCTGTTCTCTTCCCTTTGCCAGCCACTCTCCTATCTGCTCCCAGCTTAACCTGTCTAAAGCTCAACTGCACTGTAGCAATCGTAGCTGATACTTACAGAGCCCTTCCTCTGGGCACCATTCTAAGTTCTTTACAGATGTATAAACTAATTTAATCTGCACAACCTTAAGAGGTAGGTGCCATTATTATCCCCATTACAAAGGCGACATCTGAGACCCTGGGATGTGGCTGGTCTCAGGTCACAGGGTAAAGGGAGGAATTAAAACCCAGGCAGCTTGGCTCCAGATTCTGCACTCTTAGTGGCCAGGCCAGGGTCCACTGCCCCTGTGTCATCCTCGAGTTCAGAGACCTACCCTGGTTCACCACTCACTACCAAATAAATCTAAACTTAAGCTTGTAACCTACTTCTGTCTCCCACTGCCCAGTATTCCGTCACCCCCGCCTGGGAGGCAAATAACATCATTTACCATCCTTTAACGTTCATTAACACCCATGGCTTCTTACCTCTTTGCCTTTGCTTGTTTTCCCACCACCTCGACTGTTCTCTCTTTTCCTTTATGACTCCAAATCCTACCCATATTCATGGCCAGCTGAAATGCCATGTGCTTTATAAAAGCTTCCTTGATTCCTGAGTTGAAAAGATGCTCTCCCTCCTCTAAACACTCATAACAGTTTTTAGTTCAGGCGTTTCTTGACACCCTTATATTACAGACACTTGAGGTATCTTATAATAGTAATATATATATATTATATATTATATATATATAATTATATATAATATATATATATAATTAATAATAATTAATAATAATATATATAATTATATATATAATAGTAATATATATATAATAATATAATATAATATAATGCCGTAAGCTTTACTTCCACTTGATTTGTAAGCCTCATGAGGCCCTCTCCTCTGTGCTCCCACAAACTCCACCCACAAAAGCTCCCTTAACTGGTCCCCACTTAAGTTCCCTCTTTTCCCACCATGCACATGGTTAACAGTCAGATGTCCTGACTCAGGACTGTGCCGTTTTACCTCTGGCTTGGGTGTCATTATCAATAGTGGACCCTCTCTAGAATGGCCTTCATTAAAAAGTCTATAAGCAACAAAAGCTGGAGAAGGTGTGGAGAAAAGGGAACCCTCCTACACTGTTGGTGGGAATGTAAATTGGTGCAGCCACTATGGAGAACAGCATGGAGGTTCCTCAAAAAACTAAAAATAGAGTTGCCATATAATCCCTCAATCCCACTCCTGGGCACATAGCTGAAGAAAACTATAATGTGAAAAGATACGTGCACCCCTATGTTCATTTCAGTACTATTCACAATAGCCAAGGCATGGAAACAACCTTAATGTCCATCAACAGATGAATGGATGAAGAAGATGAAGTACATGTATACAATGGAATACTACTCAGTCATAAAAAAGAATGAAATGATGCAATTTGCAGCAACATGGATGGACCTAGAAATTATCATACTCAGTAAAGTAAGTCAGAAAGAGAAAGACAAATATCATATGATATCACTTACATGTGGAATCTAAAATATGATGCAAATGAACTTAGTCTATGAAACAGAAACAGGCTCAGAGACATGGAGAACAGACATGTGGTTGCCAAGGGGGAGTGGGGATGGGGTATGGATGGACTGGGAATTTGGGATTAATAGATGCAAACTATTATATATAGCATCGATAAATAACAGAGTCCTACTGTATAGCACAGGGAACTATATTTACTATCCTGTAATAAACCATAATGGAAAAGAATAAAAAATGGAAAACATATATATGTATAATGGAATCAATTTGCTGTACAGTAGAAATTAACACATAGTAAATCAACTATACTTCAATAAAATAAATTAAAAAAAATAGTGTACTCTCTCTGTGACACTTTCAAAAGTGTCAGTGTGGAAGATAAAGCATGGTTACCCTGCTACAGGCCACTCTCTAGACAGAGCAGTATGACATTGTGGCTGATGTCACCATGTGACTCCCTGGGTTAGAGACCAAGCTCTGCCACTCACTGGCCGTGGATCCCTGAGCAAGCAGGGCTCGGAACCTTCTGGAAGGTGGATATAACAACAGTCCCTCACTCTAGGTTGCGAGGAGGATCAAACGAGTTAATCCTGCAGACTTGCCTGGCATGCAATAATAGTGCTCGCCGACAGGAGGCCCTCGTGTCTGGGCCTCCACTAGTCAGGCTGTACCTTTTCAAGTGTTAATTGTCTTTGTTGATAAATCTGTGTGTGACAGTTGTGCTTAATGTTGTAACCATGAAATTGAATTAAATGTTACATAAACTGATGATAAGTGCGAAAAGAAGAATTGTCGTTTCTTTGAACATTAAATTGAATGCTTTGGACTCAATAAAAGGTGAGTCACTAAAAAATAGCTGTTGAATTAGATGTGGGAAAACCACTCTAAAAGACTGGAGTTAGATTGTTTCAAAAATGACCTTTAAGTTCTTGCTGTACTTCATAGAACCTGAATCTGGAAATTGGGGGGGAGGATGCGTTCCACGCGTGTGGTTTTTACAGGAAAAGGAGGGCAGGACCCCGTTAGCACATGTATATTAAAAGAGAAGCTCTTGGCTCGACCTCAAAATAATAGTGACTAAATGTACATTTGTGTGCTTTAGCTAAAATAAAATGTGTAAGATATGTTTATGTAACTTTTTTTTTTTTGAAAGCTTCACAGCACGAGTGGACTTTCTCAGTAAGTGTTATCTCCTGTCTGGAGAGGGTTGGCTACTCTTGGAATTAATGAGTGAACAAATGCGTGGGACTAGAGGGTGGCTGTAGGACGCGCTGTTGGCTCTGGCTGTCTCCTCTCGGCCCTCACCTCAACATTTCAAGCCTGCTTGCTAGGCAGACGCCATCTGAGAGCTTTTATTTCTGGCTTTGGGAATCACTCTGCTCACAGACAGGGTAAGTCAGGAAGGCGTGTGGGAGAGTTAATAACCCAGAAATCAGCCCCTCCATTAACAGATGGGGACTTGGTAAAGAAATGACTCAGCTTCCTTGTTGTACCATTGAGCTATCTCGGGGCCCTCACAGTGGTACCTTACTGGATAATGCAGTCTCTACTGGCTGCCTTCCTGGCTGTGTCTCACCTCCTCTCTCCTGTGATGATGTCTCCATGGATCAGCTCCAAAATATACTCTTGCTTCTTGTCTAGGAGTCTGCTTCAGGGGAAACTCAAGTGAAGATGTAGGCCCCAGCCTTAGGGCTAGGGCAGTGTCTTTCACAGAGAAGATGTACAGGAGAAGATGCACAAATTTGATCCAAAAAAAAGGGCACAAATTTACTCAGAACAAGTTTTTAAAAATCACCTGACTTGATTGAGGTTGAAATAAAATATTCAAATTTTTAAAATCAACAAGATCTTACCATTTTAGTTACCAGAGCAGTTACTAGTTATCAGAATAGTGTTTTGTTTGTCTGTTTTTAATTCCAGGTGTTTCTCTAAGTACATGTAGCCCTTGAGAAGTCTGAGCCATAGGAATTAAGCTTTGAATGCAGACCCAAGAAAGTCAATAAACTCTGCTTTATCTCTGCTCTCCTTTTTCCTGTTCAAGAAAGGGCACACTTCTCATGGACCTGCTCCTGCGTCAAGTTGGTTGAGGGGCAGGGCAGTGGCGGGGGGTCCCAGCAATGGCTCCTCACGCCCCCAGGGATGGGCCCTATGTCTGTGGGCCAAAGAACTCTCTTGGAGGCCCAGTAGCCTTTTCTGATAAAATAACCCAAACCCTGAGTGGTTCTGGTGTTTATAAAAATGGTCGAAAATCTCTCTTATTCCCCAGCTCACCCTCAACCCACCCTGAGCACACAGCTTAGACTGTGTATTGCAGGACGAGCATAAGGTTCCAGGCACCATGCCAGGTCTGATGAGGTCTGTAGATTCATGTGAGAAGCAGCAGCTGCCTGGGAGGTTATCCAATGCTCCATCAAACCTCAACAACTGTCCTGGGATGGCTGTGCTGGCTGGGATTGTCCACTGCAGCCGGTAGAAGCCCCCACCCCCCCACACACCTGTGGTTCATCCCCCAGAGCAGCAGTTCCGGCTGTTGAGAAGCAGGCAGCATCCAGGCTGGGCATGGAAAGGTGAATAAACATTGCCCGTTGCCCTGCCAATCGCCAGTCCCCTCATTCTGGTTTTATTTTTTTGACTTGGGCAAATTTGGTTTCCTGAAATTAATTATTCAACAGGAGGTGACAGCCGGTGTATAGCAGCACTGTTGGAACAGAGAATAAAGAGGCACATTGGACACAGCAGCTGCACCTCCCAGACCCTGAAATTTAAGATCTTTATAAATGATTTGTTAAAACTATAGTGACGATAAGCTTATGAATCATGATCTGTATTAATCAGGGCTGTTGATATGGAAAGATTAATTGAAACGTGCAGTTCTACATAAATGATAAAGTGGTAACAATTTAATATCAGACAAGAAGAGTGAAGAAATTACACTCCAAGCTTCATGCATCATTACTATGGATATTAATATTTTACCCAGCGCAACAGCATCGGGAATCATAATGAAAATCCATAAGTGGTGCACAGACATGATTAAATACAACAGTCCTTAGGAGCTGTTTTGTGGCTGCAGTTGGGCCATATTTCACTCGGTGGCTGGTGATTCCAGTGATAGAGCCTAGACAAGGGTGATTAAAAATCGTTCCTCCTGAAGGCTGTTAACCTTTTACTACTAAAATGAATTTCTTTGATTTTTAAATTGTGTCGTTCTCCTTGCTCTTTTCAAAATCAAACTTGATCCCAAACCTTGACAGTATGCTGGGTCCTTGGAGTAGTGACAGTCAAAGAAAATTTTCTCAGCTATGGTCCCCCGCCTCAGGGCTTGGCATTAGTCAGGTCATGGAGAATGGAGGGTCATTGTCTACCTTGACCAGGGCTAGATGGAAAGAGTGAATGATGGATGGACCATCAGGGACCCTTAAGGAGTTTCCCAAGACCAGGAGTTGATATGGCTGACTTGCACACCCAACCTCAGTAGAGTGGAAGGCAAATGACTTATTCTGAGATCCTGGTCTCACTAGTTTAATTAATTCATTTATTCAATCACTCATCCAACCAATAAGCAGACAAACATGCACCCACACTTGGGAAAGGCAAATATCTGTCCCTGTGAACACATTTCAGGTTGAGGAGATGAAAACCCTAATTGGTGTTATGGCTTCTGGAATGGAAACAGAGAGAGTCAAGAAGAGCTTCTTCGACAGACTGTTTCTCCCACCCTGTGAAATCTTCACTATCACAAGTCAAGAGACTCTCCTGATCCCTTTTATCACTTCTATTTAAAACAGAGAGGTCAGTGTATATTTGCAGTAGTGAAATTCATCACCAACTAAGGTGGTAATAAGAAATGCAGACTATTCCCTTGAGGATATTACATCCATTTCTTCAATGTTCTGGTTTCTTAAGTCTCCGGAGCAGTGATTCTCAAACTTTAATGTGCACAAGTATCAAATGGGGGAAGGAGGGGGTTTTTAAAAAATGCAGTTTTTCAGACAGAGTCCCTATGGAAATTTCCAGAATTCTTTTGCTGAATAGCTCTCTCCTTTCTGAAACTGCCCTGTAACTTCCATCCACCTCGACCTCCCTGAAGGCCTATTTATCTCCTTAACTCAATGAGGCCATGTGCTCAGCTTGGGATTCCCTTTGCTGCCTTGTGGTCTGGAATGTGTTCTGAGGCAAAGAGCTATGGTGATCATAGTCACCTTATTTGTCTTCTTTCTTACAGGGATCATCGTTCTGTGCTGCTTGTTCCCTAATGTCTGAAAATCATTGTTTCATGTATGTTGTCCACTTTTCTAGTGGATTATGGTAGAAGGGGAAATCTGGTCACAGTTACTCCCTTAGAGCTTGAAGTGAAAGTTACTGCTATCACTTTCTATCTCAAGTACTGCAATAGTGCCCAGATTTCCATTCCTGCCAACTTTTCTACCTCATGCTCTATCATTTTCTTTATGCATGCGACTCCAGCCAAAACCCAACTTTCTTCTCTCCATTAAATACACTAAGCATCTTTCAGTTTTGGGGCCTTTGCACTTATTCTTCCTTCTGCCTAGAATACTCTTTTCATTCAAGTTGCAACTCATATGTCACCTCCCCTGAAGGTCTATCCTGACCAATGAGCTAAAGTCATCCTTCACTGCCCCAGTCTACTATATTAGACTATTTTATATCCTCATTGACTTCATCGCTACCTGATATCTTCTTATATATTTGCTTACATGTTCACTGTTCTGTTATGTCCCACTAAAATGGAAGCTCCATGAGATGAAAACCATCTTATTTACCAGGTAACTTTAGGGACTAGAACAGTGTGATAAATGCTAAAAAAATACTTATTGAGTGATAAATAAGTAAATGAATAAATGAAGGTATATAAAAAAGAAAACATTCAGGAATAATGTTATGATGGGGTTTGGTGGAAAACTAATCACAAGGACAGAGAAATCTTACGCTGGTAGGGAGATAAATTAATTCTGAACTCTGTTTTAATTGGATATTTGGGACTTCCAGGGCCCTGTAATGAGATGGTTAAGACCATGCATTTTACAACTGGGAAGATTTGAGTTTGGTTCTTGGCTTTACTAGAAACTGTGGGGGGCGGGGCTCAGTTTCTTCTTCTGTAAAAAATAATCCATTACTGTTGTTGTGAGATAATGTTTGTAGAACATGTGGTACGGTGCCTGGTTCATAATTAGAATGACCAGACATAGACTTAAGGTAGCTGTTTAGTAGGCTCTAAGAGGTAAAAAGCAAGATTGAGATTTTTTTTTCCACAAAGAGCTGAAAACCATGCCACATGAAATTTATAGAACTGAAAAACTTAATCATCAAGTTAGAGAGCTCACTGGACAAGCTGAATGTCAGACTACATATATCAAAGAGAGAATCAATGGACTGGAAGGTAGGTCAGAAGAAAGCAGCACTAATGAAACATGAAGGGACAAAATATAGGAAGTACAGAAGATTGTGAGACACAGAAAACACAGGGAGAGATTCTAGCATATGTATAATTGAAGTTAGAGAAGGAAAGAATAAGACAGAAGGAGGTGATGGAGGAGAGCTGACCAAGAACTGGTGAATGACATTGAGCCACAGATTTAAGATGTTCTGCCAGCCCTGAGCCAGATAGAGAAATCCATACCTAGGCATATAGTAAAACTGCTCAAAACAAAAAACAACTAAGAATACACAAGCTATCAGAGGAAAAAAACTGACAGATTATTTCAAAGGAATATAAATTAAACTGACACCTAGCCACTTAATAGAAACAATTACAACCAGAAAACAGTGCAATGATATCAGAGTGTGAAAGAAAATAAACACCAACCTATAAATCTATATCTAGCAAAAATATCTTTCCAGAATGAAAGAAAAATAAAGATGTTTTCAAACAAAGAAAACTGGAGAATTTGTCTCCAAGTGACCCAGAAGTAAAGATGTTGTTCAAGCAGAAAGAAAATGATCCTAGATAGAAGCATGGAGGTAAAAGAAGCATGAAACACAGTGAAAACGATGTAGGTGAATAGAAACAAACACTGATGTATAAAGCAGTTACAATGTATTATTAGGTTTAAAATGTTCTACAGAACATTAAAATGCATGACATTTTAATGGTATAAAATTCAGGGAGGGTATGCAAATGTAGCTAAAGAGTTCTAATGACTTTGTATTGCCTGGGTAAAGAGTATAATACCAATTAATATTACTTAAGGATGCATGTGGTAATTTCTAGTGTTATTATTATAATAGTGTAGTAATACCTAGTTTCCAAGAGAATGGTGGGAAATTAAATCATAAAAAACACTAAGGAACCATTTTTTAAGGCAGAAAGGGAGAGAAAAATGAAATAGAACAGGTATGGTAAATTCAACCCAAACATATCAGTAATTATATTAAAATCAAACTGACTAAATGATTTAGTGAAAAGACTTCAGGCTGAATAAAAAGTAAAACTCATCTGTACTGTATTTATAAAAGTCACATGTAAAACATGTGGATAAAAACTGTTGAAGATAAAACATTAATCAAAAGGAAGCTGAAGTAGTCACATTAATATCAAACAAAATAGACTTTAACAATGAAATCATTACTGGAGATAAAGAAGTTCATTTTATAGTAACAAAATGTTTAACTAAATAAATGTATAACAATTCTAAATTTATATGTGCTCAATTTATGGAATGAAAATATGTGAAAATTTACAGAGCTATTAAGGAGGATTAGATAAGTTCATGGATCACAATGGGTGATTATGGTATATCTTTAAATGACTGATTTTAAAAAGCAGACCAGAAATTCAGTAGAGTTAAAGAAAATATGAAAATGTATGGGCATTCTACCCACCAGCTGTGGAATAGGTATTCTTTTAAATCACCATGGAACATTTATAAAAATTGACTGTATATTTGGCTATAAAGAAAACCTCAACAAATTTCAAAGGATCGAAATCATACAGAATCTGTTTTCTGATGACAGTGGAATTAAACTTAAAATTGTAACAAAAGTGTATTTGGAAAATTCATGTCCATTTTCACTACTTGGGAGTTAAGAAATAATTTCTAAAGAATCCATGAATTAAAAACTGAAATCACAACTAAAATTATATACTTAAAAAGAAGATCTCAAATCAACAACTTAAAATTCCATCTTAAGACACAGAAAAAAGAAGAGTAAAGTAAACCCAAAGCAGGCAGAAGAAAGGACATAATAAGGATTAGAGCAAACATTAATAAAATAGAGAATAGAATAACACTAGAGAAAATCAGTGAAACCAAAAGTTTTTACTTTGAAGAAATCAACAAAATTGACAAACTTTTAGCTAAACTAACCAAGAAAAATAAGAGTGATGCCTCAAATCAGTAAAATCAAGAATAAAAGAGGGGCTAATACTAATGACCATGCAGATACAAAAAGAATTGTAAGAGAATACTATGAATAACTATGTGACACAAATTAGATAACTTAGATGAAATGGAAAAATTCCTAGAAAGACACAGACTCCTGAAATTGAAAACAATAATTCAAAAAGAGACATGTACCACAATGTTCACTGTAGCACAATTTACAGTAGCCAGGATATGGAACCAACCTAAATGTCCATCGACAGATGAATGGATAAAGAACATGTGGCACATGTATACAATGGAATATTACTCAGCCATAAAAAGAAATGAAATTGAGTTATTTGTAGTGAGGTGGATGGACCTAGAGTCTGTCATACAGAGTGAAGTAAGTCAGAAAGAGAAAAACAACTACTGTATTCTAACACATATATATGGAATCTAAAAAAAAAAAAGGTACTGATGAACATAGTTGCAGGGCAGGAATAAAGATGTAGACATAGAGAATGGACTTGAGGACACGGGGTGGAAGGCAGAAGCTGGGCAAAGTTAGAGTAGTATCGACATATATACACTACTGAATGTAAAATAGTTAGCTAGTGGGAAGCAGTAGCATCGCACAGGGAGATCAGCTCAGTGCTTTGCGATGACCTAAAGGGGTGGGATAGGGAGGATGGGAGGGAGGCTCAAGAGGGAGGGGATATGGGGACATATGTATGCATATGGCTGATTCACGTTTGTGTACAAGAGGAACTAACACAGTATTGTGAAGCAGTTATACTCCAATAAAGCTCTATTTAAAAAAAAAAGAAATAGAAAATCTCAATAAGCCTATAACAAATAAAGAAATTGAATTAGTCATCAAAAAACTTCCCACAAAGAAAAGCCCAGGACCAGCTGGCTTCACAAAGGAATTACACCAAACATTTAAGGAAGAGTTAATATAAAAAATTTCTTAACTTTTCCAAAGAATAGAAAATGTGGGGACACATTCCAATTCATTTTATGAGTCCAGTATAACTGTGATACAAAAAAATAGACAAAGATATTATAAGAAAATAAAACTAGGCATCAATATATTTTTTGAATATGGATGCAAACACCCTCAACAAACTGTTAACAAACTGAATCCAGTAATACATAAAAAGAATTGTACACCATGACCAAGTAGGATTTATCTCAGGTATGCAAAGTTGATTTAACACCTGAAAATCAATTAATGTAATACATTATAGAATAAAAAGCACATGATTATTATAGTAGATACAGAATAAACATTTGACAAAAATTCAATACCCCTTAATGATTAAAAAACCCAAAAAAACAAAAAACACTCAACAAAGTAGGAAAAGAATGATATTTCCACAACAAGATAAAGGGTGTCTATGAAAACCCCAGAGCTAACATCATCCTTAATGGTGAAATGTTAAATGTCTTCCTCCTAAGATCAGGAACAAGACAAGGATGTCCACTCTTACAGCCTCTATTTAATATTATACTGGAGATTTAGTCAGTTCAAGAAGAAGAAATAAAAGACATCCAGATTGGAAAGGAAGAAGCAAAACTATCTCTATTTGCAGATGACATAATCTTGTCATATAGCATAGAAAACCCTAAAGTATCCTTTAACAAGTATTATAATTAATAAATGAGTCAGTAAGGTTGCAGAATACAAGATCAATACCCATAAATCACTGTTTTTCTGTACAATAGCAATGAGCAATAAAAAATAAAATTAAGAAAACAATTCCATTTACAATAGCATAAAAAAATAAAATAAAACAAAAGAAATAAAATTTAACAAAAGAAATGCAAAGCATATACTCTCCTATTGTTAGAAGAAATTAAAGAAGATCTAAATAAATTGAAAGATATCCCATTATTATGGATCAGAAGACTTAATATTGTCAAGGCATTAATACTCTCTAAATTGATGTACAGATTCAACACAATCTAACCTAATCTAACCAGCTAACCTCTTTGCAAAATGTAAGCTGATCCTAAAATTCACATGGAAATTCAAGGGAACAAGACTAGCCAAAAATATTGAAAAAGAACAAAGTTGGAGGACTCATACTTCCTGGTTTCATGAGTTACTACAGAGCTACAGTAATCAAGATAATGTGGTACTGGCATAAGAATAGAAACACAGCTAAATAGAACAGAATTGAGTGCCCAGGAAAAAAAAATCCATGAATCTATAGTCATTTGATTTTCAACAAGAGTTCTGAGATAATTCCACAGGGAAAGAATAATCTCTCAATGAATGTTGGGACAACGGATATCCACATGCAAAAGAGTGAAGTTGGACTACTACCTCACACCATGTACAAAAATTAAAAATGGATGAAAGATCAAAATATAAGAGCTAAAACTGTTAGGAAAAATCATAGGGGTAAATATTTGTGACCTTGGATTAGGCAATGCTTTCTTAGACATGACACCCACTGAACTTAATTAAGGTTAAAAACTTGTCCTTCAAAGGACACTAGCAGGTAAACTTTAAAAATTACACACAAAATGCGAGAAAATATTGCATTTGCAAATCATGTATCTGATGCAAATCTAGTAGCCAGAATATGTAAAGAATTATTACAGGTCAACAATAAAAATGTGAATAACCCAATTAAAAGTAGACAAAGTAACTGAATAGACAGTTCCCCAAACAGGATATACAAATGCCTAAAAAGTACATGAAAAATGCTCAACATCATTAGTTATCAGGGAATGGTTAATTCTACTTCACACTCACTAGGATGGCTATATTTTTAAAAGATAGATAATAATAAGTATTAGAAAATTTAGAACTTTCATACACTGCTAGTGGGAATGTAAAATGAGGAAACTGCTTTGGAAACCAGTCTTGCAATTCCTCAAATATTTAAACACAGATTTACCATATGATCTGGCAATTGTACTCCCAAGTATATACCCAAAAGAAATGAAAACATGTGCATTAAAACTTGTGCATTAAATGTATTATTCAGCAATGAAAATAAAAGATGTACTAATGAACTTTGAAAACATTGTGCTAAGTGAAAGAAGCCAGTCTAAAATGACCACATATTGTATGATCTATTTATATGGATGGTCCAGAATAGGCAAATCTATAGATACAGAAAGTAGATTAGTAGTTTCCTAGGGCTAGGTGGGATTGGGAGAATGCAGGGTGATAGCTAAAGTGAGTAGGGTTTCATTTTGAGGTAATAAAAATTATACTAAAATTGATTGTGGCAATGAATGTACAACTCTATGAATGTACTAAAAGCCATTGAATTGTACACTTTAAATGGGTAAGTTGTATGATATATGAATTATCTAGTTTCTATTGCGTGAGTTGGGTAGTTTGTACTTTTTGAGGAATTGGTCCATTTCATCTAAGTTGTCAAATTTACGGGTGTAGTGTTATTCATAATGTTACCCAGTTACCCTTTGATGTCTTCAAAGTCAGTAGTGATAGTCCACATCTCATTGCTGATATTAGCAATTTGTGTCATTTTTCCCCCCTCCTCATCCCTTTGGCAATTTTTGTCATCTTTCTTTCTCCCCTCTTTGGCAATCTTGCTAAGGTTTATGAATTTCATTGATCTTTACAGAGAACTAGATTTTTATTTCATTAATTTTTTGTTGCTTTTCTGTTTTCAGTTTCATTGATTTTTGCTCTTATATTTTTTATTTCTTTCTTTCTGTGCATTTTGGATTTATCTGCTCTTTTTTTCTTCATTTCTTTGGGTGGGAGCTTAGATTATTGATTTTTGAGACTTGTTTGATTTTCTAATGTATGAATTTAGTGCTATGAGTTTTCCTCTCAGCACTGCTCTAGCTGTATCCCACGACTATTGATGTATTTCATTTTCATTCAGTTCAGTAAATTGTTGCACAGTATTTCTCTTGAGATATCCTCTTTGATCCATGGGTTATTTAGAAGTGTGTTGTTTTGTTTCCGAATATTTGGAAATTTTACTATTATCTTTCTGTTTTTGATTTCAAGTCTGATTCCATATGGCAGAGAACACCCTCTATATGGCTCCAATTTTTAAAAATCTGTTGAGATTTGTATTATGGCCCAGGGTATGGTATATCTTGGTTTATGTTCTGTAGGCACTTGAAAAGAATGTATATTATACTTTTTTTGGGTGGAGTGTTCTATAAATGTCAATTAAGCCCTGTTGGTTGATGATATTACTGAGTTTTATACCCTTGCTCATCTTCTGTGGAGATGTTTTATCAGTTTCTTAAAGAGAGTTTGTGAAGTCTCCAAATACAACTGTTGATTTATCTATTTGTAGTTTTGTTTGTTTGTTTGTTTTTTGCGATATGCGGGCCTCTCACTGCTATGGTCTCTCCCATTGTGGAGCACAGGCTCCAGACGCACAGGCCCAGCGGCCATGGCTCATGGGCCTAAACACTCAGCAGCATGTGGGATCCTCCCGGACTGGGGCACGAACCCATGTCCTGTGCATCGGCAGGTGGACTCCCAACAACTGCGCCACCAGGGAAGCCCTATATCTCCTTTTTTAAAATTAATTTTATATTGGAGGATAGTTGCTTTACAATGTTGTGTTAGTTTCTACTGTACAGAAAAATGAATCAGTTATACACATACATATATCTCCTGTTGTTTGGATCTCCTTCCCATTTAGGTCACCACGGTGCACTAAGTATACTTCCCTGTGCTATATAGTATGTTCTCATTAGTTATCTATTTTATACATAGTATCAATAGTGTATATATGTCAATCTCAATCTCCCAATTCCTCCCACACACCCTTCCCCTTTGGTATCCATACATTTGTTCTCTATGTCTGTGTCTCTATTTCTGCTTTGCAAATAAGATAATCTATACCATTTTTCTAGATTCCACATATACATGTTAATATATGATACCTGTTTTTCTCTTTCTGACTTCACTCTCCTTTCATTTCTGTCAAGTTTTGCTTTGTATATGTTGGTTCTGTTGTTTAGTGCATATGGATTTAGGATTGCTGTGTCTTCTTGGAGGATGACTCTTTTATCATTATATTATGTCTTTCTCTGTCTCTGGTAATTTTACTTGCTCTGAAGTCTATTTTCTCTGATTGCTGATATTAATTTATCCACTCCTGTTTTCCTTTGATTTATATTTTTATGATATATCTTTTTATATCCTTTTACTCTTGACTTGCCTGTATCATAATATTTGAAGTTAATTTCTTATAGGTAGTGTATTGCAGGATCATGTTTTCTAATCCACTCTGAGAATCTTTGTCTTTTAGTCAATGTATTTAAGCCATTCACATTTAATGTAATTATTAAGTTAGGGTTTAATTATGTTGTTTTACATTTTTGTTTTGTGTTTGTTCTTCTGTTTTCTTTTTCCTGCATTCCATGGGGTAGTTGAACATTTTTTTAAAATTTCTACTTTGATTTATTGATAGTATTCTTGAGTATATCACTTTGTATAGCTTATTTTGGTAATATTTCTAGATATTAGATTATATATCTATACACACACACACACACACACACACACACACACACAGGCACACCTCAGAGATATTTTGAGTTCAGTTCCAGATCACCAAAATAAAGCAAATATCACAATAAAGAAAGTCACACAAATTTTTTGGCTTCCCAGTGCATAGAAAAGTTATGTTTACACTATACTGTAATCTATTATGTGTGCAATAGCATTATGTCTGGAAAACTATGTACATATTTTAACTAAAAAAACTTTATTGCTAAAAAATTCTAACCATCATCTGAGTCTTCAGCTAGTCATAATTGTAACATCAAAGACCACTGCTCACAGATCACCATAACAAATAAAATAATAAACAAAAACTTGAAATGTTGTTAGAATTACCAAAATGTGATACAGAGATGAGGTGAGCAAGTACTGTTGGAAGAATGGCACTAACAGACTTGCTCAATGCAAGATTGCCACAAACCTTCAATTTGTAAAAAAAATACAATATCTGCAAAGCACAGTATAGTGAAGCATAATAAAATGAGGTATGCCTGTATATATATATATATATATATATATATATATATATATCTTATTATAGTGTACTGGTGCTGTCATTTTACCAGTTCAAGTAAAATATAATAAAGTAACCTCATTTTATATCCCATTACCTTTCCTTGTTTATAAAATAGTTGTCTTAATTATTTCCATCATATACATTTAGAACTGCATCAGTCAGTATTACAATTTTTACTTCAATCATCAAACATGATTTAGAAAACTCAAGAGCAGGAGGCAAGCTTATTGCATTTATCCGTATTTTTGCTTGTTGTGCCCTTTCTTCATTTCTGATGTGTCAAGTTTCTCTCGTTCTCATTTCCTTTCTGTTTAGAGAACTTTGTTTAACCATTTCTTTTTTTTTAATTTAACCTCTTTATTGGAGTATAGTTGCTTTACAATGGTGTGTTAGTTTCTGCTTTATATCAAAGTGAATCAGCTATACATATACATACATCCCCATATCTCCTCCCTCTTGCGTCTCCTTCCCTCCCTCCCTATCCCACCCCTCTGTGTGGTCACAAAACACCAAGCTGATCTCCCTGTGCTGTGCAGCTGCTTCCCACTAGCTATCTATTTTACATTTGGTAGTATATATAAGTCCATACCACTCTCTCGCTTCGTCTCAACTTACCCTTCCCCCTCCCTATGTCCTCAAGTCCATTCTCTACGTCTGTGTCTTTATTCCTGTCCTGCCCCTAGGTTCTTCAGAACCATTTCTTTTTGATTCCATATATATGTATTAACATATGGTATTTGTTTTTCTCTTTCTGACTTACTTCACTCTGTATGACAGACTCGAGGTCTATCCACCTCACTACAAATAACTCAATTTCATTTCTTTTTATGGCTGAGTAATATTTCATTGTATATATGTGCCACATTTTTTTCATCCATTGATCTGTCAATGGACACTTAGGTTGCTTCCATGTCCTGGCTATTGTAAATAGAGATGCAATGAACATCGTCATACATGACTATTTTTGAATTATGGTTTTCTCAGGGTATATGCCCAGTAGTGGGATTGCTGGGACGTATGATAGTTCTATTTTTAGTTTTTTAAGGAACCTCCATACTGATCTCCATAGGGGCTGTATCAACTTACATTCCCACCAACAGTGCAAGAGGGTTCCCTTTTCTCCACACCCTCTCCAGCATCTATTGTTTGTAGATTTTTTGATGATAGCCATTCTGACTGGTGTGAGGTGATACCTCATTGTAGTTTTGATTTGCATTTCTCCAATGATTAGTGATGTTGAGCATCCTTTCATGTGTTTGTTGGCAATCTATATCTTCTTTGGAGAAATGTCTATTTAGGTCTTCTGCCCATTTTTGGATTGGGTTTTTTGTTTTTTTGATATTGAGCTGCATGAGCAGCTTGTAAATTTTGGAGATTAATCTTTTGTCAGTTGCTTCATTTGCAAATATTTTCTCCCATTCTGAGGGTTGTCTTTTGGTCTTGTGTATGATTTCCTTTGCTGTGCAAAAGATTTTAAGTTTCATTAGGTCCCATTTGTCTATTTTTGTTTTTATTTCCATTTCTCTAGGAGGTGGGTCAAAAAAGATCTTGCTGTGATTTATGTCATAGAGTGTTCTGCCTATGTTTTCTTCTAAGAGTTTTATAGTGTCTGGCCTTACATTTAGGTCTTTAATCCATTTTGAGTTTATTTTTGTGTATGATGTTAACAAGTGTTCTAATTTCATTCTTTTACATGTAGCTGTCCAGTTTTCCCAGCACCACTTACTGAAGAGGCTGTCTTTTCTCCATTGTATACTCTTGTCTCCTTTATCAAAAATAAGGTGACCATAAGTGTGTGGGCTTATCTCTGGGCTTTCTATCCTGTTCTACTTATCTATATTTCTGTTTTTGTGCCAGTACCATACTGTCTTGATTACTGTAGCTTTGTATTATAATCTGAAGTCCAGGAGCCTGATTCCTCCAGCTCTGTTTTTCTTTCTCAAGATTGCTTTGGCTATTCGGGGTCTTTTGTGTTTCCATACAAATTGTGAAATTTTTTGTTCTAGTTCTGTGAAAAATGCCATTAGTAGTTTGATAGGGATTACATTGAATCTGTAGATTGCTTTGGGTAGTATAGTCATTTTCACAATGTTGATTCTTCCAATCCAAGAACATGGTATATCTCTCCATCTGTTTGTATCATCTTGATTTCTTTCATCAGTGTCCTATAGTTTTCTACATACAGGTCTTTTGTCTCCTTAGGTAGGTTTATTCCTAAGTATTTTATTCTTTTTGTTGCAATGGTAAATAGGAGTGATTCCTTAATTTCTCTTTCAGATTTTTCATCATTAGTGTATAGGAATGCCAGAGATTTCTGTGCATTAATTTTGTATCCTGCTACTCTACGAAATTCATTGATTAGCTCTAGTAGTTTTCTGGTAGCATCTTTAGGATTCTCTATGTATAGTATCATGTTATCTGCAAACAGTGACAGCTTTACTTCTTCCTTTCTGATTTGGATTCTTTTTATTTCTTTTTCTTCTCTGATTGTTGTAGCTAAAACTTCCAAATTATGTTGAATAATAGTGGTGAGAGTGGGAAACCTTGTCTTGTTCTTGATCTTAGAAGAAATGGTTTCAGTTTTTCACCATTGAACTATATTGGCTGTGGGTTTTTCATATATGGACTTTATTATGTTGAGGTAAGTTCCCTCTATGCCTACTTTCTGGAAGGTTTTTTATCATAAATGGGTGTTGAATTTTGCTGAAAGTTTTCTGAATCTATTGAGATGATCATATGGTTTTTCTCCTTCAATTTGTTAATATGGTTTATCACATTGGTTGATTTGTGTATACTGAAGAATCCTTGCATTCCTGGGATAAACCCCATTTGATCATGGTGTATGATCCTTTTAGTGCATTGTTAGATTCTTGTTTAATCATTTCTTTAGCATAGGTTTGGTGGTGAGAAATTCTCTTAGTTTTCCTTCCTTTGAGAATGTTTGGATTTTTCCTTCATTCCTGAAGGATATTTTCACTGGGTATAGGATGCTGGGTTTGCAGTTATTTTCTTTCAACTCTTGGAAATTATTATGCTACCTCTTTCTGGCCTCCATGGTTTCTGATGAGAAATAGTCATTCTAATTGCTACTTCCCTTTATGCATTATACCTTTCTGTCTGATTTCAAGATTTTTTTCTTTGTCTTTTATTTCAGAAGTTTAATTGTGATATGTCTTGGTGTGGATTTTTTTGGTATTTATCCTGTTTGGGGTTCACTCACCTTCTTGAACCTGTAGGTTTATGTCCCTTGCCAAATTTGGATGTTTTCAGTCATTATTTCTTCAAGTATTTTTTTCAACCTGGCCATCTTTCTCCTTTCCTTCTGGGACTCTGATGACACAAATGTTAAAACTTGTTGTAGTCCCACAGGTCTCTGAGGCTATGTTCTAACAGAGATTCTTAAGAACCTTACATCCATAAACCCCAAACCAGGCCACTATGCAAAATGATCAATTATGACCAGTTAGAGTTCATTCTAGGAATATAAGCTTGGGTTTTCTTTAGAAATTATAAATGAAGATCATTTTATCAAGAAGTTAAAGAAGAAAAATGATGTGATCGTTCTGACTGATGCCAAAACAAACATTTGATAAAAATTCAGCACATTTTTTATTAAAGAAAAATAAATATAAAACAAATCAGTATAATACTCATAGCAAGGTGGCAATATTAATAGATGGAAATATTTTAATTTGATAAGGTATATCCAATAGAAATATTGCAAGTATTATAGTCAATGATGAAGATTTAGAAGTATTCTCTTTAAGGTAAGAACAAGAGAAGACAGGATTATTAGTGCCACCTTTTATCATTATTCTGGAGTTACTGCATAATGCAACAAGACATTGAAGAATGGTACAATTATTGGAAAGGAAGAGATAAAACTATTATTATTTGGAAATATAATAATTGTCTCCCTAAAAATCCAAGAAAAACCATGTAAAAATGACTTTAACTAAGGGGTGTGGATGTAAAATCAACATACAAAACCTAGCAACTTCATTATAGATTAACAATGACTCCATAGAAAATGCAGTGCAAAAAAGCTGCCATTCACAATAGCAACAAGATACATAGCAGTAGACCTAATGGGAAATGTATGAGATTCACATAAAAGAAGATAAAACTTTACTGAAAAACTGAAGGAAATGCTAAATAGAGACATACCATAATTTGAAAGGAAAGACTTGAAACTGTAAGGAGGGCAACTCTCCAGAAATTTAATTTGTAAATGCAAATAAATGTCAATCAAAAGCTTAAAATGATACTTTATGAAATTTGAAAAGATTATTCTAAAGTTTACTTAGCAAGGAAATTATGCATGATGTCACCAAGAAAAGAATTTTAAGAAGGAGACCCATGAAGGAGTTTTGCCTACTAGATATTAACAAATTTTATAATGTCATAGCAATTTTAACACTTTGGTGTTGGTACTAAAGTAGACAAGTTTATAAAAGACTATAGCAACAAACCAAGGGACATTGTAATTGACAGTCTTTTTTACCCCTTCTAAGGGCCTTGGATTGAACTTGACAACCCTTGTCAGCACCAGGAAAGATAGAGCGTAAATCAAGCAGTTTTCAGTTGCTCCAATTCCTGACCAGTGCCCATATGCTATGGGGAGAATGAGTTCTGCTGTCTTCCGGGCAGAAATGCTGGTAGGGAAAACAGATGAGGCAACAGGTGAATTTGAAAATCCTGACCAAGTCAGAAGGAAAATAGTAGGTATATGCAGTATTCCAGACTTCTAAGTACCACCAAAGTCCATCTACTTGTAAATTCGGTCTTTGTTTACTGTCCAAACCAAATGTGTTCAGTACTTTCCCCAAGGTAAAAATGACTAAACTACACAGAAATGTGTTCTTTGTTAGAGTTCATTGGATTTTTTCAGTGGTCTTCTTATTAATTATAATATAGTTATGAATGAAGAAGATTGCCTCTAATCAGAGTGGACATACCTAAGAGTGGACATTTTCCCTAGGTAGTGCCTGCTCTTGGCTCAGTCTTCTGTGTTTGAAAGTATACTACATCATGTGGTCTTCTCCCTCTTTATCTTATTTCTGTCATTGAACTACATCTTGATACCAGGCAACTACACAGAGTGACTGAAAGCAACCATGTCCAAAAAAATGTGTTTCCCCTTGTTGAAAGGCTCATTCATCCAAATGCAATCATATGCATTTCACTACGTACTACTGTAATTTTAATTCTAATACAGTAATACTTCTTCAATTTATCAGATCCCCTTCATAAAAGAAGTTAGTATATGATTAATATGTCATTTAAAAAGTAGTGGAGAAAGGAGACTATTTAATAAATGATGTTGGGACAATGGATTATTATTTTTTAAGTTAGATTACTCCCTCAGACAATAGTCAAGATTAATTCTAGATGGACAAAAGAAAATACATATCAAAAACAAAAATTTAAAGTTTCAAAAATATAGGAGAACAGTTTTACAATCTTTGAATGGTGTAGTACAGTATTCTACCATAGAAAATGGAGACCACACTAGTTATTTTAAGCAGGAAAGAATTTAATGTAGAAAATTAGTTGCTTCCAAAATCTACAAAAAAGACTGGATATGTGGTTAGGACTTTCCATAAACTGTCTCATTTAATGCTCACAACAGTTCAGGATCTGGGTACCACTGTAACAGATCCCTCCTTTAAGAGCTCAAACTAAGTCTTAAAAAGCATTAGTGATTTTTCCCAAAGTTATATGGCTAGTAAGTTGTAGAAGTAAGATTTGAACCTAGGCTGTCTGATTCCAGAGCAAACGACCACTATTCCATGACCTTCCTGCTATGAAGAAGTCATAAACAATAATAAAAACAAATGACAGATCAGGAGGAAATATTTGCAATCTATATAACAAATATAAGATTTATATCAATGGTATAGAAATAACAACTACTAATCAGCAGGAAAAAAGCATTACCTGATAGAAAAATGGGTAAAATATTTCAACAAACAATAAACACAAATGCTCAATAAAGATATTTTAAAAAACCCTCAACATTGTTAGTAACTCAGTAAATTCAAATTAAGCAAGTAAATGCAATTTAAAGTAATATTGACATGGCAGCCTTTTACTCTTTAGATTATCAAATTAAAAATATTTTTAATATCCAATGTGCATGTGTGTATAGGCAAATAGCCACTGTTGATATGTTGTTGATTAGAATGAAAGCTAGAAAAGCCTTTTTGGAAGGGAAATTTGAAATATAGATCAAAAGGTAAGATTTTAAATGTTTATAATTCATCTCAGCTATTCTGCTCCTAGGAATCTCTCCTAAGGAAATAAGTCCATTCTAACCACATGGATTTAGCATTATTTAAAATAGGCAAATTGAAAACAATATAAATGACGTATAATTGGGGAATGGTCAAAGAAGTAATGGCCCATCCATAGTCTACTAGTCAGAATTCTCCAGAGAAAAAGCCAATATAAATCTCTTTACATATAAATATATATATATAGATTTAATATAAGGAATTGGATCACATGGATCACATGAGGCTGACAAGTCCTCAGATCTGTAGTCAGCAAGCTGGACAACCAGGAGAGGTGAGGGTGTAGTTCCAGTCTGGAAACTGACAGGCTTGAGACTCATAAAGGCAGGTAAAAAAACAATATCCCAGCTTGAAAGCAGCCAGGCAGAAGGAATGCTCTCTTACTCTGCCATTTTGTTCTATTCAGGCCTTCAACTAACCAGATGGGGCCCATCCACATTGGGGAGGACAATCTGCTTTACTCAGTCTACTGATTCACTGAAAATAATATTTGACCAAATATCTGAGCAACCCATGGCCCAGTCAAGTTGACAGAGAAAATTAACCATCACACATAGTATAAAATGTTATATGATCTCTAAGAAGAGTGAAGTAGGTCTGTATATTTTGAATTGGAAAGATCTCTAAGATTCATTGTTAAATGAAAAAAAAATCACTGAATAATAATACAGTGTTATTCTTGTATGCGTATGTTTATTTTATATATTTGATATATGTACATATTTAAGTGTAAGAAAAAGTCTTAGAATCTTATTACTTTGAACTCATTAAGTGTCATGCAACAGACACTCATTTCTCTCTAACCCAGCAAATTTGAATTCTGGTAAGTGGGATCCAGAGCTTAAACAACATCAGTTTGTTTAAGGACCTTCCACCTTTCCAGACCTTAGCTCTTCTTCCTTGTGTGTGATTTTTCAAAGCTGAGGAAGGCGACCAGTGACAGTTCCAGGTTTATACATGAGAAAATCCTTCTTGGTAATCTAAAGCCACACCCCATACAGACCTAAATGCATTCTGCTATCTTATCCACTAATACTAATTTATTTCCAATTAAGGATGAACCCTAAGCAGCTCTCTGATAAATACCTTACAAGGCAAGTGAACATGATGATAGTCACCGATTGTGCAACACAACAGTGTACAAGACTCTAGGCAATAATGATCAGAAGATAGATCCAGGGACTAGTAATAGCTAAGGGGCTTCCTCAACAAGCCAGCTGATGTGGAGGAAGGCCCTCTGCATAACTTCCTGCTGAAAGACATTCATAAACTGTAGGCTTCGAGTGACGGTGAGCCTAAGAGATCATTGCAAGCCCTTGCTGCTAACTAAAAATGATGGGGACCATAGAGCAAGGCACAATATCTTGTGCCCCTCCAGACATCCCACCAGAACTGTTTTCCTGACTTCTGAATTGTACTAAGTTCCCTGTTACATTAGGAATCTAGATGCTCGGTGTTTGCTGGTCGGTCTTCATTTTAATCATTCTCTGGCTACTACCCTCATTCAAAAGATTAGGCATGGAACTGTTCTCTCGTAAGAGAGTTGAGATTATCAAAGAAACTCATCCTTACACCAGAATATAACTTTAAAATCACATTGAACAGAACCAAGCTGAGCTTTTAAGTAGAGATATAAAATACATGTTAAAACAAGGAGGGAGACCCACCCTCTAAGACTGAGGAAGAAACAGCCTTGCCCCCTCGGCCTGTGGTAGGAGTGCCAACTCCGATCATCTCTATATCACCTTGGGGGTCCTTCTTCCTTTTTCTTGAAGTATAAAATGTGCTCTCAGCCAAATAACTCTATTGTGCTATCTTGCTCCCTTTGGTCCAAACTGGCAGTGTTTCTGATGGTATCAACCCATCTTTATTCCTGGCTTCTGCTGAGCTGGCTGATTAAATCCATGGTTCATACTCATACTAATCTCCTTATCAAATTGTTGTTCAGCCACACCCTCAGCATTTTTTCAAAACATGCTTTCTCAGTTTTTGCAACATGGATAGGCTGAGAATTTTCCATAACTCCACCTCTGGTTCCTTTTGGCTTAACAACTCCTTCAATTTATCTCTCTCCTCTCACATTTTACTATAAGGAGTGAGGAGTAAACAAGCTGGTCCTTCAGCACTTTGCTTAGAAATCTCCTCAGCTAAATATCCAATTCATTTCCTCTCAAGTTCTACCTTCCGCAAAGCATTAGAACACAATTCAGCCAAGTTCTTGCCACTTTATTACTAGGATTGCCCTTCCTCCAGTTTCTGATAAACCTTTTCATTTCCATTTGAGACCTCACCAGAGTGGCTTTTCATGTCATTGTATCTACAGTCAATTGAAGGCAATCTAGGCTTTTCTAGCATGCACCTCAAAACTCTTCTGGCCTCTATCACCCAGTTCCAAAGCCACTTTCACATTTTTAGGTATTTGTTATAGCAGCACCCCACTTCTTGGTACCAAAATCTGTACTAGTCAGCGGGCTGCCAGAACAAAATACCACAGGCTGAGTGGCTTACAAACAGAAATTTATTTTCTCACCGTTCTGGAGGCTACAAATGCCAGATCAAGGTCCAGTAGAGTCACTTTCTGATGAGACCTCTCTTTCTGGGTTGCAGACAGCTGCCTTCTCGCTATGTCTTTCTTCACAGGGCTTTTTATCAGCATGGAGTGGCTGATAAAAAGCCACCATGGGGTGGGGGGGGATGGAAAGGGAGTTTGTTTTCTGGTGTCTCTTTTTACGAGGACAATAATTCTATCAGATTAAGGCCCCACCCTCCACACTTATGACCTCATTTAATGTGAAGTACTTCCTTTCCTTAGCTACACTGGGATTTAGGGCTTCTAATTATGAATTTTGGAGGCAAACCAACATTCAGTACATAATGCATGGCCATACTCTGGACTTGGCCAATAGCTGGCATGAAGCTGCCACACACACACACACACACACACACACACACACACACACACACACACATATTCACTCTTATAAGGTAATTTTTTAAACTAAAAAGATATTTCCAAGGGTAATATTTTAAATGAAAAGATAGTTCTAAAAAAATATATAGTACATACATTCTTTCTATAGGATTTCGTAGTTTACTTGATCATTACTCTGCTGTTTTCTTCCTTTCTTTTTTATTATTATAAAACGCATCACAATGCATATCTCTGTAGCAAAATCTTTGTGCACCTCCATAATTATTTTCTTAGAACAAATTCTCAGGAGTAGAGTTATATCTACATCAAAGGGTAAGTTTTTAAAAGCTTTTGATACATATTCCCCCAAAAGCCCTCCAGAAAGTTGTATTACCTCTCCCACCACCAGTATATAATGGCTGGTTCTCGTCAACAGCACCCTCTCTGGTTACTAGAAAACATCTTTGCCAAATTGGTACATGGGAATGGGTATTCGGTTGTTTCTATTAGCATATATTTTCTCACCCCCTTCCTTCCCTCCACCCTTTCTTTCTTCCGTTCATTTCCTCCCTTTGTTTTTTCTTTTTCCTTCTCTCCATCTATCCCTTTCTTCCTCCCTTCCTTCATTCTTTCCCTCTTTCCCTTCCTTTCTTTTTCCCTCCCTCTTTTCCTTCCTTCTTTTCTTCCAAGGTTGGAAATTTTTATATGTGCAACCAATTTATTGAGCAAATAACCCCAATAGGGTATAAGCAAAAGCAATTTTATTCATTTCTCTACTGTCCATTCAAACCACTGCAGACACATTCTTCTAGGGACCATGGAAGACTCCTTTAGCAGGTTCTATAACATCTCAAACAGTTCTTCTGTCACTCCCTGTTCCAAGAGCAGCTTCATAGAACAAATTAAAATCTCCAATCCAGTGTCATATCATATAACTCTATGTACTCCTTTCCTCTCTAAAACTTCACCTTCCTCACCTTGGAATTGCTCTAGGTTTGGAAGTCTGCAATAAGGAGAAAGGTGTGTCTGTTTTCCCACCTTGTAAACTTTAAAAGTAAAGTTTTTAGTAAAAGGTACAGTTTGTTTTGTACTTTTAATGGATGAGTAAAAAGTAGTTTGTCTCAAACGCGGTCTCCCCATGACTCCAGAGGAGCCAGACATGACCTAAGTGCTGATTTTCTCCTGATCTCCTCAGAGGTGCCCTGCTGGGCTCCCTTCTCATGGACTGTGCCTCTTCACTGGCTGGCCTCTTATGTGCCTCACCTCCCTCTGCATCCAAAACCACCTTCTGATAAGGTTGTCCAGCTTCTGGCAAGAAGCTCACTTGGATGGATTCTTTTACAAAAATTCTTTTGTTCCTTCCCTTGGATTTATTCAACCCACAGGCACACCCTACTGTTGCTGGAATAAACTAGCTCCTGATATGTCTTTTCACTCTGTGTGCTCTGGACACAACTCTCCACCTTTAGTATTCTCAGACGCATAAAATCCAGTTCCTGTGTTACTGCAGGCTTAGGGGACCTTACTTCATGCTGAGAAATTCCATTAAAGGCCCTCCCAAATGGCTGGAGATGAGGAGGAAGAGTGAGATAAAGGAGGAGGGGAAAGGACAGTACACTGACAACTCTTATCAACTGGCCTCTTCAGCCTCTGCTTTTTTATAGCCTGGAGGTGGTTGATCACCTGAGCTTGCAGAATAGATTTCACAATCATGTAGCATGTCTAACATTGCTTTGGAATCTGAGGATCCTTGGCACCTGCTTTTTTATTCATTCCATTTTAACATTGTTGTGTATATTTCTTTTTGGCCATTTGATTTTTTCTTTTGTGAGTTGCCTATTTTTTTATCCATTGTCCATATTTCTATAGCAATTTTTTTCTTTCTAGTTTGTGGGAGTTCTTATACAAGAGATATTGTCTATGTGCTGCATATATATATATATATACTATTATATATATTATAAATAAAAGAAAAATTTTGCTAACCTTTTAGCTATTTCAGATGATTGATTCTGTACACCAAATTTAAGGAAGATGCCATTTAGAGCAAGATTTTAAGGAAATATAAGCAACAGGCTTTTCTCATTATCAACTGAAAATATCATCGTTTATTCATCTAATCCTAAATTTCTTATTCTGCTTTAAAAAGTATCCCTTTTTTTTCCTCTCACGTACATATCAAAATCTTGCCCAAAATGGTCTTAGGTTGACAACTTCCTTACCTGTCAGCATTAATTGTCATGTACTGGCCTCTAATTGCTGTTGTAAAGGAGCCTTATCTTTAGGCTTCTTAAACTAATCTGAGGGATTTACATTTCTTGTACCTTCTTTGCACATGAGGGAACTACTTTCTCTGCAAGAAGCTTTTCTATGTTCCAAGTGGTCCCTCGCAATAAGAAAAAGAGATTCTTCTGTTTGAGATATTTAGCCATTGCATGCATAGCAGTAGAAAGAACTTTTATCTTTCCTAATCAGGAGATGACTTCTACTTACCTACACATCTCTTTCCAAGCTGGAAACTTGCTTTAATTTCTCAAATATATATAAAATAAATTCTTTGCATATGAGATATTCCACAGTTTCACTAGAAGCTAAGGGATGCAGAAGGAAGTTTCCAAGAACTTTCCTTGTAGAATTCAGACCTCCTCTAGCTATTCATTGTACATTGCTGAGAAGAATGAAGGAGAAGAGAAGGCTGGAAACCAGCCTAGTGTCCATGTTTCCTCATTTTAGCTTCATATCCATGACCTGGAGTTTTCCTAGAACTGCACCTTACTTAGACTTTTCCTAAGCACTCATATGTACTCCCTATTTGACCTAGCATGCCTAAGCTTATGGCAGGTCCTTACTGAATGACTAGACCTCAAGGACTAAATTTTGCCTGACCCTAGACTTGCACACATCAGGGGAGAAAAAAAGGATCCTGGCAGATTAGCAAGGAAAGTGGATGACAAAGATACTGAAAGATCCAGATGAGAAAAAAACTGAGGCCAAATGCCTGAGGAAAGACTCTGAGGGTTGCATTTTTCCTCTCAAGTTTTATTCAGCCAGGAAGATACTATTAAATTCTGTATGCTTTACCTAATATTTCTATAAATCAGCTCAGTGGAAATTGTATGGAATAAGCAATTAAGAGTATGAACATTGAAATCAGGCAGACAGGCATCCTAGCTCTGGCTCAGCAAAGTCCTAGTTTTATACCTTGGGCAGGTAAACTTTAAGTCACAGTTTCTTTATTTGTAAATTGGCTATAATAATAGTACCTAGGTCAGAGCATTGTTGTAAGGGCTAGATGAGTGCCTAATAGAGTTTCCAGACACAGGGATTTCTTTATAAATCACACACACTTACCCACACCTCACACTATCAGGTGTGCTTGATCAAATTCATATGACCCTAAGATCAAATCGCCAACCAGCATTCAGAAGAGTACTGTTAGACCTGAACAAATCTGGGTCTCCATTTTAAAATAGTCTCTCACTCCAGTGGTAACTCATGGAAAGAACGCTGTTAACTGGCATTTGCACCCTCTAAGCAAGCGATACTTGATCTTCACAGTGACCTGCCTCCTGATTCATCAACAATTTAATCCTGTCCATTTATTCCAGTGTCAAGTCAAGTATATTGTATTCTAAGATTTCTTTTCTAAGTTGGTAACCCAAATAAAGTATTTTGGGTAATTTTCTGTAAAACTGAATACTTCTTAATTAAAGAGAACAACCTAGTCCATGATCAAGTCAAGAGTTATGTAGACCAACTGTCTATAGAAATCTTGCTATGACAACCTTTGGGGAAAAAGTAACTTCATTGTTGACAAACTGAATTACATTCAACCTTGACGGCTCATACTTTCCATTAACTAAAAAATATTTCCATTTAATTGGATTTGACAGATACACCCTAAGCCATCCCAAGTCCCAAGGATCTCAGAATATCATGGGGGAGACAGACAGATCATTTAGAATTTCCATACAGTGTTATCAGTGCTATGATGGTCACAACACAAGTATTAGAAGTGTCCTTACTTTCGTAATTTTTGTAATAAGAATAATCTGATAAGCCTTCAATTTTTAAAGTGCTTTTGGAGAAAAAATTCATATTATGTTTAATCTGTTCCATTTTAGCCATCTATGATTATTTCAGGGCCACTAGATTAGATAAGTGACAGGCAGGTAACCCACAGCATGGGTATGGTGTGTGTCTACCATCATGATTCCCATAAACTCCCCTGCAGAAAAGTTGTGGAAGGATTCTGGGAATAAGACACTGGTTTCCATCTCCCAGAATCAGGATGGTTTTGGGCACCTGAGCAGTCCAGTGATGTGTGAAGAAGGGGTTTCCATGGCACTACCCCCAGGCTGGGCTGGAGCCTCTACATCTGCAGGATGATGGGTGAGCCCCCAGCCTCCTACCTCCTCTGTCAGACCACCCACCACACTGAGGGGTCACGGCCTGTCTCTGGTCTGCCTCTCCTGCCAGACTATGGCGTTTCCAGAGGGCAATGACCGTATCCTGTTGATCTGCAGATCCCTGATGCCTGGCATAGCATCTGGCACACAGTGAGCACTCAATAAATGATTGTTGAAAGAATGAACAAATGTTATAGGCAAAGTGTATAATCCAGGGATTGTAATCAACTCCAAACTAATTCTTAGTCAATTCCTAGCTGTGGCTTATGGCCACATTAAACCTTGACTGATTTATGATGCCTTATTTAATACAACGACAAAAACAGACTTAATGAAGTAATAAATGAATTGTATTTTAGGCATGGTCAATGGTCAAACTAGGAATTAATTTAATTCAGAATTTTTCTTTTAATCATGAATACTATCACATGGAAGTATTTGAGGAGCTCAGATTCATGCTATAGAATTTAAACACACTTGAAATTCAAGCAGCTTTATTTATCAAAGCCCTTTAATTGAGAAACAGCCTCTTCTTCAGTTAAACATTTAGCTTCAGTAAATGTGGTTTATGAATTTACTCCCTGTTTTTAATTGCTGTAGATATTTGTTTAACATTTGGTTTTATAGCCATTTAAGTAAACAGGTTTTCCTATAATAAATTGTATATATTTGTTTTGAGTGGGTGACATCATTTTTTATGGGAGTTTACCTTATACAATGCAATTAAAGGCTTCTATAGCAACTGGCTCTCAAAATATATGGAAAGTTACAATCCACAAAGACATTTGCTGTAGAAAGATGTGAGCAGATAGAAGTATATGAATTGAAAGGAATCAAAATTATTTTCTCCTTGGAACACTGATGGCATTTCTGTTATATTATTTGCAAACTGTCAAATGCTTTGAAAAAAAAGGTAATTTATAGAATAGAATTCCCAAACCACATCCTCCTTCTCCCTTATCCCACCACCTCTCTGACCCTTAACCTTTAACCTAGTCCAGTCTCATCCCTGAACCCATGTGAGGATATTGTAGTCACAGATGTATATGAGGATTAGCTTTTAGAGAAGTGGAAAACCTACTCTTTTCCATTTCTGGTAACTTAGGTGAGGATAGATTGATAAACTTAAAAAATAATTGTGAACAGTATGTTTTAGCTGATTTTTAGATATTGAAATATATGTATATATGTATACATATGCCTATGCAATTGTCCACTCTCATGGAAACACTGAAAATCATTTCCAGAAATCCTCCATTCTACAGCCATTTATTGGGCTCACCATCTCCTAATGGTGTTTATGATTCCTCCTACAGCTTCCTGTCATCTTACCCAAGAGCACACATGTCAGCAGTAAACTCATTTGTTCACATTCCTAGGAAACACATCTAAGGCTTGGTCAGTAGGACTCTAACCATTTAGCTGTTCGTACAAAATTCATATGACTCACCAAATGGCTGGATTCTACCCAAGAGAAGTGCTGAGTTAGGAAAGAGAGTGGTGAGGCTCGGCTGGAAAAGAGAAGCCGAAGAATACATTTGAGAGACACGCTTAGTTTCTGTTTACTTTCCTGTTATCCCTCCTTCGAATCCCAGGAAGGGATTCTAGGGATTATTTGTAAAGCAGTTTAAAGTATCCTGAGGGTTGTGATGGGTGATCTCAAGAATCTTTGCCCTAGAAAAATCTGCATGCATGGGAGAAAAGATGGTGATTGGTACCATTAATTGAGAAAAGATGAAAACAAGTTTGGCCACACTATGTATTTTTTTTTAGTGGTTTTCTCAATCGCCTAAAACCCAAACAGTATTTTAATTGTTGCCTCTCCAAAGCTCCTTTTATCGTTCCCTTTAGCTTGTGCTGCCTTCAACTTTGTTCCTGAAATTTCTGCTATTGTCAGAAATCCCAGATTAAAAAGCTAGTGGCGTGACTAGATATACTTAACTCTCTTTCTCTCTAGGTGTTCAATGCCCCTATCAAGGGTCCATCTCTTCACTTGGTGATCTGTGTCTATGTAGATGTGTGCAAGTCACACACACACACAGCAGGAACTGACTTCAGTGCCAGTTTGCATCGTCACCCCTATTAGGATTATCAGAGTATTGGAATTGTGGGTAAAAGAAGATCTATTTCTTTTCCAAAGGGTGAGAAAAATGGGAGGGTGTCAGGGAGAGGGAAAAGACAGAAAATAAAGTGTGTGTGTATGTTTTGGGTGGGGGAGGGAGGTGGGAGTATGAGTGAGTGTGGAAGGAGGAGGGTAAATGAAAGGATATTATATATTTTTTTGTATCTGTCATTTCCCTGCTATCTCCCATATGACTTCTTAATCCATCAGAATGCTGGGAAGATAATGTTTTGGGCGAAATAACATGAGAGAGAGGATAGACTCCCAAGGACCAATATCTTTATTGCTCGGAGGATAAACGGATTATGTCAGCCATTTTCTGTTGCTGACAGCTTTTCTTATTAACCGATTTTATTTTTTAATCTTCCAGGGAAGAAATATGGTTTTATGTCACAATAAAACGCCGGTCACATCTAATTCTGCCCTCAAACAAACAGATTTCTGAAAGCCTTGCAGAGAAATTTGAAATAACTTTAAAGAGGGGGTTTTTGGATAAAGTCTTTATCCAGAGGCTTGTTCAACTGCAGTGTAAAAGGTTTAGAGAGAGAGGAGAGGAGAGGAGACAGAGGAATAGAGGGAGGGAAAAGGGAAGAGGGAGAGAAGAAAAGACAGAGAAAGCAAGACCCACAGAGCTGTTTTGCTGGTGATCTCTCTTCAAACACACCCCAGCAGAGGCAGGAAAATGCAGTTTGGATGAAAGAGGCTCAGAAGGTGAGCAGAGGGACGGTGGTCTCCTCGGGGGCCCTGGGCGTGGGAAGCTGCTTAGCACACCCCTCCAAAACAGGCACTCGGTCCCCAGTTTTTCTGGAACCATTAGTTGTTAGTGGCATGTCTTTCAAGAATCATAAACAAGTCAGTGGGAGTCCTGTGAGGCATTTGGAACTCAGAGGCAATTCCAGTCCTTTTGCCATGATTCCTGCACCAGGAGATTTCAACCTGCTTGGGAATTTAGGTCCTGTGTTTCCCCCAAGAAAATCTTCTGTCAAACACCCCAGACAGCTCTGGCCTTTGCTCACTTCTGTAGGCCTGCAGCAAGCACATAGCCATCACTAATATTAAAAACCATTTCTTTCTTCTCGTCAGTGTGGCACAAAGCAATTTAGCCAGACAGGGCCCCTGCCCACCAGGGGCTCAGCCCAGAAAACATCCTTAATTTGTGCCTCTCGCTTTGTTCCATGTCCTGCTCTCTGCAGATCCCACACACTGATTGATAATGATGGCTGTGCCCTGCTGGCATGTATTGGTGTTGTAGAGGGCTTTAAGAATCTGCTAAAAATTAATCGCTTGGATTTTCGAAGGTGTTGTTTTGTGTAAGAGAAACGGCTTTTCCAAAAAACATTCTGCAACCTGGGGCAGTTTGGGAACTTAAAACTTGTCCCAAGGCAAGTCAGCCAAGCTGAGTGCCCCCAGCCAGCTTCAAGGAAAGGGAGAATCTGAGGAAGAGATTGAACCGCACATTTGACCTGCGGGCAAAGAGCGGAATTTCCCTGCCTCATTTATTCACCTGAAGAGACAGGGAACTGGTAGAAATAGAGAGAGAAAGGTCATTTGAGGTCTTTCCATCCCATAATGAAATGACTCTGTGCCAGCACCGAATCAGAGAGGAAGGACCAGTCTCCAGGCTGCTTTGACCTGAAACAAGCCTGAACTGCCAGGAAGTACTTTTGACTCTAAGCTGTGATTTTTAAAAATATTTTTTATTTTTATTATTTTAAAAAATTTTTATAGAATTTTTAGAGGTTACACTCCATTTACCATTATACAATACATCCTTGTAGCCTACCTTACACCCAATATTTTATTCCTTCCACTCCTACACACTTATATTGCCCCCCCCCACATCTGTTCTCTATGTCTGTGAGTCTGCTGCTTTTTTGTTATATTCACTAGTTTGTTGTGTTTTTTAGATTCCACATATAAGTGATATCATACAATATTTGTCTTTCTCCATCTTATTTCACTTAGCCTAATGCCCTCCAAGTCCATCCATGTTGCTGCAAATGGCAAAAGTTTTTTTTGATTTAAGAGTTTAATCTATATTCAATCCATATTCCAATGTGATCAATCGAGTCAAATATGTCCTTTCTGGCATTTTTCCCCACCAGCACAGGATCCAGTCTAGAGTCAGGTACTACATTTGGTTGTCAAATCTCTTTAATCTCCCTGATTCTGAGACAGCAAAATTTCGTTCTTAAAAAAAATTTTTTTTTAAATGCATAGGTCTTAAATGAACAGTTTTATTGGCTTTGAAATATATAAATACTTGTGTGACCAACACTCCAATAGATGCATAGAACATCTCTACCAACCCTGATATATGACTGGTGTTCCTGAAGCTCTGCACCATCTGTGGGGACATTCATGGTGGCCCAGCAGGCAGCTCTGGTGAAGGGACACTAGTATACAGGTAATGAGCAGATCACTTGGTATGGTAATAGCAGTTATTATATTTTACTTTTCAGTTACCAAACACTTCCACCTATATTATCTTAGCACATCCTTCCAGATGATGATGAGAGTGATAATAATATCATCAATAACAACAATAATCCCAGACACTGATACATGCTCATACTGATATCTGTGCTAGGAAGCACAGATATCCTTACATTTAATCCCTTCAACAACCCTTGAAGGTCGGTACTATTTTATAGTTGAAGAAACTAAAGCAAAGAGAGGTTAAGTAACTTGCCTGAGATCACACAAGTAAGTGTCAGAGTGGGAATCTGCCTCTAGAAACTGCTTTTTAAAAAATAATTTATTTATTAATTTATTTATTTTTGGCTGTGTTGGGTCTTTGTTGCTGTGCTTGGACTTTTCTAGCTGTGGCGAGCGGGGGCTACTCTTCGTTGCAGTGCATGGGCTTCTTATTGCAGTGGCTTCTCTTGTTGTGGAGCACGGGCTGTAGGCGTACGGGCTTCAATAGTTGTGGCATGTGGGCTCAGTAGTTGTGGCCCACAGGCTTAGTTGCTCCGTGGCATGTGGGATCTTCCCAGACCAGGGCTCGAACCTGTGTCCCCTGCATTGGCAGGCGGATTCTTAGCCACTGCTCCACCAGGGAAGTCCCTAGAAACTGCTTTTAATGAAATACACGAGGGCCAGAAAGAGCAGATGACATATTAATGAAGGTCACACAGTCAATTCAATGGCGGATCTGGATCCTCTACTAGGCTTTTTAAGTCTGTCTCTACTTACCCCTCAGCCTCCTTCTCGTTCTCTGCCCCACACTGTACACCCACCACTCTGTGCCTCAGTCCCACAGAGCTATTTTTTTTGTCTCTGTGCCTTTGAACATGTTCTTTCTTCATCTCCTGTTGGGCATCCTTCAAGGCTCAGCTCCATTAACACCTCCTCAGTGAATCCCCCAAGAACCCCCATGTGTGTGGTTTGCTCACTTCTTGGTATCCTTTTCCTACCCCATTCATCCCATTGGCCTGTCCTTATCTTTCCCAGCAGCATATGAGCCCCTAAGGGCAAAGACTAGGTCCTGCCTCCCTCTATTTCTGGTGCCTGGTACTATGATTGCTTAAGTGCCTAGTTGAGTGGTTTTCACTGAACTATATTAAGACTTAGATCTTCACTTTTAAAGGTGAAGACACACTTGTGTCTATCGCAGGCCCTGGTTTCTGCCTTACCACTTGAAACCACAGCTGTGAGATGCCTGCACCGGTGGTGGCAGTGTGGCTAGTTGAGGAGTTCCTTTTCTGAGAGATAAATGGTATCCTTTCAAAAATGTTTAGGGTTGCTAAAATTCCAGACCAGAAGTTACAAAGAATGACTCAATGCAAGATGATTTTTATTTGCAATTCTGTAATGAAAAGAATATGGTTACACTTACTTAGCAGCATGAAGGACCCAACTTCGGCCAATGAGCCTTTACCCAAACTTTCCAATGAGAGGTCAGAACCTTCTTCCTAAAGTGGTCCACACCATTACCCTGCTTTTCACTTTCATGTGAGCATCTCTGGCACAATTTTACAATGTACTTTAACTCAGGGTTTCATAATGGATGTCTTACATACACAGTTCTATAAAACATTAATAGGTAATTGAGAGAGAGGGAAGGGGTGGGGGCAAGGTCATACAAGCATGGAAAATGCTATTGAAATTGTTTCCTGGAGAGCAGTACTTCACAGAGTCCCTACTATGCAGTGTTTCCTATGTTTATTTATTCATTAAAATAAGGAAACCATTTTGGAGAGACTCCAATTAACAGCGCCTACAATACTGTGCCTGTCCATAATTTGGTAAGCACTCTTCAACTCTTAAGCATAAACATCCTTGACTCATTTTCTACCTCAAAGTATATTTCTAATTAGTGTTTTCATAAATAAAACAATGTTGACCACAACCTGTGTTGGGCTGTGCAGTCTCTGGGGACTGGAACTTTTCAGACTGTACTAGAAATGTCAGTAGAAACTGTGGGACCCTCATAAACACCTGTTGACTGGAAGGTGATGGAGGCTGGGCCCTTGTGCTGACCTAGAAGGGAATCTGCTGTGAGAATGACTCACAGACTGTGATCCCGTGGTGTGGGGTCATGCAGAAGCCATACGTCCTGGGCCTCACCCACAGCGGCCAGGTAGGTTGGTGTGAGTGTTTGATGCATTTACCACAGGGAGAACTATTTGGGCTTTTTCCAAAGACTGAGGTGCAGATGGCTGTCACTAGGTTCTCTGTATGTGCCCCTAAACTCAACAGTCCATAAAATGCATCATTGGTTGAGAGCTTCCGTTTTCTCTTTATTAAACATGGGGAAGATTGGGATAATAGTGCCATTTCACAGGGTTGTTGAGATGACTGAATGAGATAATGTTTGAAAGTACCAAGTGTTGGGCTGGGTATGTGATATGTATTCAGTGAAAGGTGACACATTAAAAGCCACAATAATAATAGTAGTGATCATAACAAATTCGTGTACTGTGAGATTTGGGTCATGCTGCCTTTTTCTACTTTGCAGTTTCTGGCCCATAGTAAGCATTTAATAAATCAGTTTTTTGAATGAATGAAAACGAGCCTACATGTTTTCTGACTTTATTGACCAGTTTGTCTCTCTGTACTTATGATGACAGGTTTTCTTTTTGTTTCTTGTATGTCTCCTGGGATCTTTGATGCATCACTGTGTTAGTTTCCTAAGAGCCATAACAAGTTACCATAAACTGGGTGGCTTGAAACCAAGAAATTTCTCATGGTTTTGAAGGCCAGAAGTCCAAGTCAAGGTGTCAGCAGGGCCATTCTCCAGGGGGAGAATCTCTCCTTGCCTCTTCCTAGCTTCTGGTGGTGGCCATCTCTCCTTATCTTAGTTGTCCTTGGCTTGCAGCCCCATCACTCCAGTCTCTACCTCTGTTGTTACATGGCCTTCTCCCTGAGTGTCTCTGTCTTCACACTGGTTTTCCTCTTCTTCTAAGGGCAGCAGTCATATCGGATTAGCGCCCACTGTAATGACCTCATCTTAACTTGATTACGTCTGAAAAGACTCTATTTCCGAATAAGGTCACATTGACAGGAACTAGAGTTAGGACTTGAACATATCTTTTTGGGGAACACAAATCAACCCATAACAATCACTACCTCTAGACTTCTTAAGTAAAATGATAAATGTCTCAAAGGTTTAAGCCATTGTTCTTTAGGTTTTATGTTACTAGCAGCAAATGCATTCTAAGTGATAGAACTTGGGAAGGCCTGGAGTTCCAAGAGTGCTCTTGGGACTAGGTCCAAACTGCCACAGAAATTAGGATTAACAAGGCTTGAGACCTGTGCCCACTTGTCACTGGGGCTGGAGGCAGCGGGGGAGGCTGGAGGCACAAGTGCTGAGATTAATGCCACCAGGACCACATGTGAGGAAAGGGAAGAACAGTGAGAGTGTAATTACCTGGAGAAGGAGGAAAGGATGCTTAGCAGACCAAAACAATACACATCAACTTCACAAATTAAATATCTAACTGTGTGGGGGGGAGAAGGGCCGCCTCTTAATGGAATATTATTCAGCCATTAAAAGTGGGTTTATGGGGACTTCCCTGGTGGTCCAGTGGCTGGGAATTTGCCTTCCAATGTGAGGGGTTCAATCCCTGGTTGGGGAGCTGGGATCCCACATGCCTCGTGGCCAAAAGACCAAAACACAAAACAGAAGTGATATTGTAATAAATTCAATAAAGACTTTTAAAAAAAAGTGGGTTTATGCACATCCTTGTAATAACATGCAGAAATGTTTGTAATAAAGTTGATAGGAAAGTGCATACAAGATTGTTTTCCAAATTTTCTTTAATAAAGATGGTACTTTAACAAGGAATGTTTTAAAACATTAGATATGAGTAAACAAGTCAATCCTGTGCTAGCTATTATAAAAAGTAAATATGTTATTTTTCTTGCTATCACATGGAATGATTTATTAGAACAAAGAATTGATACCAAATTTATGCAAAGCTAAACTTGCAAGTGAGACATTTGGCATCTGAAAAGGAACTTAAGGAAATGAAGTGGTGTCAAAAGCAAGAGTTTTGACTGGCACAAAAGGTTTAAAGATAATCGAGGACTTCTTGGAAGATGGTGGATTAAAAACAGGCCCAAATTCTTCCTCCTGGCTACAGTAACAGGAAAACAATGGCCTTGTCTGATAAAAAGAAAAGCAATAACCCCCAGTGTAAGCTTAGGAAACAATGAACAAATCTAAGTAAATGTAATGGCCCTGAATCAGTTAAGCAATTCTGCAACACCAGCTGAAGAAGCTACCAGCGAGGCAGGACCAACTCCTGAAAGAGGCTTCAATGAGTTGATAAGTTTAAAAGAAATGAACAATGATTGCTAAAAATGAAACAAGTTACAAAACTGAAGAACTGCAAAAAAAAAAAAGAAAAATGTGGAAATACTGTAAAGAGTGAAAAAGGGTCACAGGAGGCTAAGAGAAAAATCTAATACAGAAGCCCAGAAAGTCAAGGATGTCTAAATATCCCATGAAGAGAGGTGGAAAGTCATGTAAATAGAGGAAATTCATAAATAAAAGAGGTACTGGAGAAAATAAGAAAGACCAGTCCTGTGGATGGTAGAATCAGGGATACAAGGACACGACAAATGTATTACGTGAAAAAAAACTTCATCATATAAATTATAAAGGTCCAGAGAATTCCATTTAAGAATAGTCCTCTAAGAAACATCCCTATTTGAAACATGAGAGCCAAAGAGAAGTCACCAAGAAACAAAATGAAAGACAAGATGACTTGTATGTTTATTCTGAGAACTGACATTTAAAGGCCGAAGAATAAGCATGACTTTATTACTTCAATCCTCAGGTTTTGAAGAAAAAAGGGACTTTGAAATGGTGTGTGTGTTTGCATGTGATCCTACAGGTGCATGCAACTGGTCTGAAAAATCTCTATAAAAAAAAATGTAGAATTATTGAAATGTAGCTATCTTCCCACTGACCCATTTAATGTCTCTTTTTGAGGGTTGAAGAATGGTACTTTACATGTAAGCCCCAAATAAAAGTGGAGTTTTGTCCTTACATTTAGAAAGAGAAATGGTTTGTGTAGCTGTGCTAGGCAGGTGGGAGTGTTGGGGCAGTGGTTCTGGGAAGCCTCCTGCTTGTATTAGTTTCCTAACAAATCACCACAAGCTAGGTGGCTTCAAAGAGCAGAAATTTATTCTTGCACAGTTCTGGAAGCTAGAAGTTTGAAATCAAGGTGTTGGCAGGGCATGCATTTTCTGAAGTGTCTAGGGAAGAATCCTTCCTTTCCTCTTCTAGCTTCTGGTGGGAGCCAGCAATCCTTGGTGTTCCTCGGCTTGTGGCAGCGTAACTCCGTCTTGGCCTCCATCTTCACATGGACTTCTATCCTCTGTGTGTGTTTGTTTCCAAATTTCCCTGTTCTTATAAGGATACCAATCATTGGTTTAGAGTCAACCAGAATCCAGTATGATCTCATCTTAACTTGATTACATCTGCAAAGACCCTATGTCCAAATAATGACACTTTCACCAATTCCAGGAGGACATTAATTTTGGAAGGACATTGTTCAACCCAGTACACTGCTGTTGAGACATTTTGCAAGAATCTGAATGAATTCTACCAACATGGGAGCAGCACCAGGGATACCCCAGGCCCTCTGGTGGATGAAGCCATGAGCAACAGGCAAGGTAAGAAGAGAGGAAACTCCAATAGGAGAAGCTAGAATGGTCAAATACATCCTGGTTCCACCCCTGCTCCCAGACAAGTATAGTTATGGTGGGGGTAAATAGGGGCTTACAATTACTCTGTGTTCCATTTCTTTCTACCCACTCAAGAACATCAATATGGACACTGTCCTCTCAATATCCTGAATTCTCATCTGCTTCTTTTCTCCAAGCTCCTTTGCATCAAGGTGGAGACACAATATAAAACTATATGTGTGTGTTGTATGTACATGCTCCAAACTACAATGCAATGTTGTGGCTAAGAGGGCAAGGTCTTAGAGAGATCTGAATTGGAATTATGATTTGTTTGTTATGTGACCTTGGGAAAATTACTTAACCTCTCTGGGTCTTAGTGTCTTGACTTTAAAAATGGAAGTAAAGATAGGAAATTTCTCAAAGAAGTTTTTGAGGATTTAAAAAAATTATACAGTCATCTTAAAAGACACTGAATAGGAAGTTAATAAATCTCAATGTATATTTTGTGTTAAAAGCAAGAAAAATTAAAAAGTTTTTTCCTTAACATTACAAAGAGTATTAATTAAAATAAGGCATTGAAGCCATTCAGAATGCCTCAACTTCACAAACCACATTCCCTCATTATTAATGAAGAGTAAAAAAAACAGATACAAATACATTTGAAACACTCAATAAACTGGATACTTTCCTAGTACAATATTAAGTAATTACAATTTACCTGATTAGAGGTAGAAAACCTTAATAATAACTATGAAAGAAGAGGTAAATTTTTTATTATTTGGAGGTGATGACTTCTCTTTGGAAAACTTGAAAGAATCAAATAAAACAACTGTTAGAATTATTATGAATTCAAAAAAAGTGGCCTGGACCAGCCTTCAAGATGGTGTAGGAGTAAGACATGGAGATCACCTTCCTCCCCACAAATACATCAAAAATACATCACATGTGGAACAACTCCTACAAAACACCTACTGAATGCTGGCAGAAGACCTCAGACTTCCCAAAAGGTGAAGAACAGATGCCAGAGGGCAACCTACATGCAAAGGCGGGGCCAGATCCAAAGCTGAACCCCAGGAGCTGTGAGAACAAAGAAGAGAAAGGGAAATCTCTCTGCATAGAGCAGCAGATTAAATCCCCACAATCAACCTGATGTACCCTGCATCTGTGGAATACCTGAATAGAAAAAGAACCATCCCCAAACTGAGGCAGTGGACTTTGGGAGCAACTGTACACTTGGGGTTTGCTTTCTGCGTCTAATTTGTTTCTAGTTTTATGTTTATCTTAGTTTAGTATTTAGAGTTTATTGTCATTGGTAGATTTGTTTATTGATTTGGTTGTTCTCTTCCTTTAAACTTTTTTTCCTTTTTCTCTTTTTGTGAGTGAGTATGTGTATGCTTCTTTGTATGATTTTGCCTGTATAGGTTTGCTTTTACCATTTGTCCTAGGGTTCTGTCTGTCTGTATTTTTTAGTATAGCTTTTAGTGCTTGTTATCATTGGTGGATTTGTTTATTTGTTTGATTGCTTTCTTTTTTTAAAAAATTACTTTATTATTATTTATTTTAATAACTTTATTTTATTTTATTTATTTATTATTATTTCCTTTTTTCTCCCTTTTCTTCTGAGCCGTGTGGCTGACAGGGTCTTGATGCTCTGGTCAGTGGTCAGGTCTGAGCCTCTGAGGTGGGAGAGCCGAGTTCAGGACATTGGTCCACCAGAGACCTCCAGGTCCCTCGTAATATCAATTGGGGAGAACTCTCCCAGAGTTCTCCGTCTCCATGCTAAGACCCAGCTCCACTCAACAATTAGTAAGCTCCAGTGCTGGATACCCCATGCCAAACAAATAGCAAGACAGGAACACAACCCCACCCATTAGCAAAGAAGCTGCCTAAAATCATAATAAGATCAGAGACACCCCGAAACACACCACCGGACGTGGTCCTGCCCACCACCAGAAAGACAAGATCCAACCTCATACACCAGAACACAGGCACAAGTCCCCTCCCCCAGGAAGCCTACAAAGCCAACTGAACCAACCTCAAACACTGGGGGCATACATCAAAAACAACGGGAACTATGGACATGCAACCTGTGAAAAGGAGACACCAAACACAGTAAACTAAGCAAAATGAGAAGACAGAGAAATACACAGAAGATGAAGGAGCAAGGTAAAAACCCACCAGACCAAGTAAATGAAGAGAAAATAGGCAGTCTACCTGAAAAAGAATTCAGAGTAATGATAGTAAAGATGATCCAAAATCTTGGAAATAGAATGGAAAAAATACAAGAAACGTTTAACAAGGACCTAGAAGAACTAAAGAGCAAACAAACAATGATGAACAATACAATAAATGAAATTAAAAATTCTCTAGGGGGGATCAATAGCAGAATAACTGAGGCAGAAGAATGGATAAGTGACCTGGAAGATAAAATAGTGGAAATAACTACTGCAGAGCAGAATAAAGATAAAACAATGAAAAGAATTGAGGACAGTCTCAGAGACCTCTGATACAACATTAAACGCACCAACATTCAAATTATAGGGGTCCCAGAAGAAGAAGAGGAAAAGAAAGGGACTGAGAAAATATTTGAAGAGATTATAGTTGAAAACTTCCTTAATATGGGAGAGGAAATAGTCATCAAGTCCAGGAAGCACAAAGAGTCACATACAGGGCAAATCCAAGGAGAAACACACACCAAGACACATATTAATCAAACTATCAAAAATTAAATACAAAGAAAAAATATTAAAAATAGCAAGGGAAAAGCAACAAATAACATACAAGGGAATCCTCATAAGGTTAACAGTTGATCTTTCAGCAGAAACTCTGCAAGCCAGAAGGGAGTGGCAGGACATATTTAAAGTGATAAAAGGAAAAAAACATACAACCAAGATTACTCTACCCAGCAGGGATCTCACTCAGTTTGGCTCCAGAAGTTAAAACCTTTACAGACAAACAAAAGCTAAGAGAATTCAACACCACCAAACCAGCTTTACAACAAATGTTAAAGGAACTTCTCTACAGAGGAAACACAAGAGAAGGAAAAGACCTACAATAACAAACTCAAAACAATTAAGAAAATGATAATAGGAACATACATATCGATAATTACTTTAAATGTAAATGGATTAAATGCTTCAACCAAAAGACACTGGCTGAGTGGATACAAAGACCCATATATATGCTGTCTACAAGAGACCCACTTCAGACCTAGGGACACATACAGATTGAACGTGAGATGGAAAAAGATATTCCATGCAAATGGAAATCAAAGGAATGCTGGTGTAGCAATTCTCATGTCAGACAAAATAGACTTTAAAATAAAGACTATTACAGGAGACAAAGAAGGACCCTACATAATGATCCAGGGATTAATCCAAGAAGAAGATATAACAATTAAATATTTATGCACCCAACATAGGAGCACCTCAATACATAAGGCAAATGCTAACAGCCATAAAAAGGGAAATCAACAGTAACACAATCATAGTAGGGGACTCTAACACCCCATAGACAGATCATTCAAAATGAAAATAAATAAGGAAACACAAGCTTTAAATGATACATTAAACAAGATAGACTTAATTGACATTTATAGGACGTTCCATCCAAAAACAACAGAATACACTTTCTTCTCAAGTACTTATGAAACATTTTCCAGGATAGATCATATCTTGGGTCATAAATCAAGCCTTGGTAAATTTAAGAAAATTGAAATCATATCAAGTATCTTTTCCAACCACAATGTTATAAGACTAGATATCAATTACAGGAAAAAAATGTTAAAAGTACAAACATATGGAGGCTAAACAATACACTACTTAATAGCTAGGAGATCACTGAAGAAATCAAAAAATACATAGAAAGAAAAGACAATGAAAACACGATGACCCAAAACCTATGGGATGCAGCAAAAGCAGTTCTAAGAGGGAAGTTTATAATAATACATTCCTACCTTAAGAAATAAGAAACATCTCAAATAAACAACCTAAACTTACACCTAAAGCAATTAGAGAAAGAAGAATTAAAAAAAAACCCAAATTAAAAACAAAAAATAAATAAAATAAAATAAAAAAATAAAAAAACCCCCAAATTTAGCAGAAGGAAAGAAATCATAAAGAACAGATCAGAAATAAATGAAAAAGAAATGAAGGAAACGGTAGCAAAGATCAATAAAACTAAAAGCTGGTTCTTTGAGAAGATAAACAAAATTGATAAACCATTATCCAGACTCATCAAGAAAAAAAGGGAGAAGACTCAAATCAATAGAATTAGAAATGAAAAAGGAGAAGTAACAAATGACAGTGCAGAAATACAAAAGATCATGAGAGATTACTACAAGCAATTATATGCCAATAAAATGGACAACTTGGAAGAAATGGGCACATTCTTAGAAAAGTAAAACCTGCCAAGACTGAATCAAGGAAGAAATAAAAAATATGAACAGACCAATCACAAGCACAGAAATAGAAACTGTGATTAAAAATCTTCCAACAAACAAAAACCCAGGACCAGATGGCTTCACAGGCAAATTCTATCAAACATTTAGAGAAGAGCTAACACCTATCCTTCTCAAACTCTTCCAAAATATAGCAGAGGGAGGAGTGTTAGTGTTAGAATGAGCTCATTCTAACTAATTCTACGAGGCGACCATCACCCTGATACCAAAACCAACAAAGATGACACAAAAAAAGAAAACTTAAGGCCAATATCAGTGATGAACATAGATGCAAAAATCCTCAACAAAATAATAGCAAACAGAATCCACCAGCACATTAAAAGGATTATATGCCATAATCAAGTGGGGTTTGTCCTCCCAGGAATGCAAGGATTCTTCACTATACGCAAATCAGTCAATGTGATACACCATATTAACAAATTGAACGAGAAAAACCATATGATCATCTCAATAGATGCAGAAAGAACTTTCAGCAAATTCAATACCCATTTATGATAAAAACTCTCCAGAAAGTGGGCACAGATGGAACCTATCTCAACATAATAAAGGCCATATGGGACAAACTCACAGCCAACATTGTCCTCAACAGAGAAAAACTGAAACCATTTCTACTAAGATCAGGAAAAATACAAGGTTGCCCACTCTCACCACTATTATTCAACATAGTTTTGGAAGTTTTAGCCATGGCAATCAGAGAAGAAAAAGAAATAAAAGGAATCCAAATTGCAAAAGAAGAAGTATAACTGTCACTGTTTGTAGATGATATGATACTATACATAGAGAACCCTAAAGATGCTACCAGAAAACTACTAGAGCTAAACAATGAATTTGGTAATGTAGCAGGATACAAAATTAATGCACAGAAATCTCTTGCATTCCTATACACTAGTGATGAAAAATCTGAAAGAGAAATTAAGGAAACACTCCCATTTACCACTGCAACAAAAAGAATCAAATACCTAGGAATAAACCTATCTAAGGAGAAAAAAGACCTGTATGCAGAAAACTATAAAACACTGATGAAAGAAATTAAAATGATACAAACAGATGGAGAGATATAACATGTTCTTAGATTGGAAGAATCTACATTGTGAAAATGATTATACTACCCAAAGCAATCTACAGATTCAATGAATCCCTATCAAACTACCAATGGCATTTTTCACAGAACTGGAACAAAACATTTCATAAGTTGTATGGAAACACAAAAGACCCCAAGAGCTAAAACGATCTTGAGAAAGATAAACAGAGGTGGAGGAATCAGGCTTGTGATCCAGGCTATACTGCAAAGTTACAGTGATCAAGACAGTATGGTACTGGCACAAAAATAGAAATATAGATCAATGGAACAGGATAGAAAGCCCAGAAATAAACCCACACACATATGGTCACCTTATCTTTGATAAAGGAGGCAATAATATACAATGGAGAAAAGACAGCCAGTTCAATTAGTGGTGCTGGGAAAACTTGACAGCTACATGTAAAAGAATGAAATTAGAACACTTGTTAATACCATACACAAAAATAAACTCAAAATGGATTAAAGACCTAAATGTAAGGCCAGACACTATAAAATGCTTAGAGGAAAACATAGGCAGAACACTCTATGACATAAATCACATCAAGATCCTTTTTGACCCACCCCCTAGAGAAATGGAAATAAAAACAAAAATAGATGAATGGGACCTAATGAAACTTAAAAGCTTTTGTGCAGCAAAGGAAACCATAAAGAAGACCAAAAGACAACCCTCAGAATGGGAGAAAATATTTGCAAATGAAGCAACTGGCAAAGGATTAATCTCCAAAATTTACCAGCAGCTCATGCAGCTCAATATCAAAAAACAAACAACCCAATCCAAATATGGGCAGAAGACTTAAATCGACATTTCTCCAAAGAAGATACCCAGATTGCTAACAAACACATGAAAGGATGCTCAACATCACTAATCATTAGAGAAATGCAACTCAAAACTACAATGAGGTATCACCTCACACCAGTCAGAATGGCCATCATCAAAAAAATCTACAAACAAAAAATGCTAGAGAGGGTGTGGAGAAAAGGGAACCCTCTTGTACTGTTGGTGGGAATGTAAATTGATACAGCCACTATGGAGAACAGTATGATGGTTCCTTAAAAAACTAAAAATAGAACTTCCATATGACCCAGCAATCCCACTACTGGGCATATATCCTGAGAAAACCATAATTCAAAAAGAGTTATGTACCACAATGTTCATTGCAGCACTATTTACAATAGCCAGGACATGGAAGCAACCTAAGTGTCCACTGACAGGTGAATGGATAAAGAAGATGTGGCACATACATACAGTGGAATATTAGCATAAAGAGAAACAAAATTATTTGTAGTGAGGTGGATGGACCTAGAGTCTGTCATACAGAGTGAAGTAAGTCAGAAAGAGAAAAACAAATACTGTATGCTAACACATATATATGGTATTTAAAGAAAACTATGGTTCTGAAGAATGTAAGGGCAGAACAGGATTAAAGATGTAGATGTAGAGAATGGACTTGAGGACATGGGGTGGGGTAAGGGTAAGCTGGAACGAAGTGAGAGAGTAGCATTGACATATATACACTACCAAATGTAAAATACATAGCCAGTGGGAAGCAGCTGCATAGCACAGGGAGATCAGCTGGGTGCTCTGAGACCACCTAGAGGGGTGAGATAGGGAGGGTGGGAGGGAAACGCAAGAGGGAGGGGATATGGGGATATGTGTATGCGTATAGCTGATTCACTTTGTTATACAGCAGAAAATAACACACCATTGTAAAGAAATTATACTCCAGTAAAGATGTTTAAAAAAAAAGTGGTCTTATGAACTTTAATTTTCTGCATAGCTCTTATTTGTAAACTATACAAACATCAGCAATTTTCCAATAATTCAACAGTCACCCGTTGAAGGCAGAACTTAAAATGACCCTTGGGTATGATAGTAGCAGAGAAAGTTTTTTTTTTTTTTTTGGCGGTACGCGGGCCTCTCACTGTTGTGGCCTCTCCCGTTGCGGAGTACAGGCTCTGGACGCGCAGGCCCAGCAGCCATGGCTCACAGGCCCAGCCGCTCCGCGGCATGTGGGATCTTCGTGGACCGGGGCTTGAACCCGTGTCCCCTGCATCGGCAGGCGGACTCTCAACCACTGCGCCACCAGGGAAGCCCGCAGAGAAAGTTTTGATAAGTAATTGGATTCAGGCTATATTTTGATAGTGATATAACTTTTTGTTAGATTGCATGGGGAAGCAGAGTAAAGTACAATTTTAGTAAATGACAAGCTATATAGTTACAAATGGACCAGACAGTACCAAAGCCTTCTTTTTGAAAAATGTCAATTCTCTCCAAATTAATCCATAACTTTAATTTGAAAAAATAATCCTAATGTTCACATGAGAACTCTCATTTATGTAACTAATCAGAGGCATTTACTGCTCCTTCCTCCCAATGCTTCAATGAAATAATGGGGGAGAATATTTCACAATATTTCTGGAATCTTACGAAGCTCTAAGAGTACCAGAGCTATGAGAGCACATTAAAAAATTAAGAAATTACTGTAAAACGTAAAATGAAAATTTCATATTGATAGCAATACTCAACAGAACTGAGGAATCCACAATTAAACGCAATAGCAAAGGATTTCCAAATTAGTGACTTCCCAGAAAAAGTCCCAGATCAAAGATGGGGGGCTGAACAAGAAGCAGCATGCTTCATTACAGAGTTAGGGATGACTGCTCTTTGTTCCCGGAATGTCTGTTTGCAGCATCTGCCACTTGGTTAAATCCATGAGTGGAGTTATTTAAACAATGTAAGAGATTTTCCACTGTAGATGTCAGGGGTGGGTACTGAGGCTGGAGAAAGAAGCAGGGACAGGCAGATGCAGCACATGACTTGCCAGAGAAGAGCATGTGTGTCCTGAGGCCAACTCAGGATGAGAAAGGAGCCAGTAGTCCTGAGGGGCTGAGAAAGCATGTGTGGTACTTACTCCAATCTCATCCATCAGATAGGCACACCCTCCTCCTGTGTGGAAGAGTCAGTGAGAGGGAAAGAGAGAGGATAGGAGTCACCACAAAGGAAATATTTATTTAAATAAGTAAAAAAAAAATTGTGAGTGGCAATATACAACATACAAAAGATCAAGTGCAAGGAAAACCATTCTTCAAACAAATGACACTAATAAAAGGTTAACACTGCTGATTACATCAATATCCTACATATCATTGAGAGACAGACAAGCAATCCTTATGGCTCCCTCTGCCTGCAGTGTGCTTCCTCTGGTCATATGTCATATATCTGATTCCCTTCCTCGCTCAAATGCCACCTTTCCTGACCAACCTACCTGAACCATCTACCCAATCACTTCTGTTATACCACCCCTATTTCTGCACACCTCTTATCATTAGCTGTTATCATTCTTACTTACTTTTTCTAACATGTTGTCTTCTATCCACCTCTGCTAGAATATAAATTTTATGAGAGCCAGAATATTGTCTTCTTTACGACTGTTTCTCTTGCACCTAGAATTCTTTACCTAGCTAAAATATTTTTCTAAAATGATGCTGAGATGACTTTTTCAGGCATATAAAAACTCAAAGAATTTGCCAACAGCAGATTTGCATTATGAGAACTGTTATAGTCTTTCAGGCAGAAAGAAAATGATGTCAGATGAAAATCTGAATCTGTACAAAGGAATAAAGAAATGGTAACTATATGGTAAATATAATATATCTTTCTTAAATCTCTTTTAAAAATGACAAAACAACAAAAAAATGAAGTGTGGGGAATATAACATATGTAAATGTAAAGATATGGAAATCAATAGGACAAAGTTAGGGAAGGAAAAAGGGAAGTATACTTTCATAAGATTCTTCACTAAATGTAAAGTGGTATAACATCATATGAAAGTAGATCATAATAAGTTAAAGATGTATACTATAATCCCAAGGGTTTTTTCCCCCAAGCATTTTTAACTGGGACAATTTTGACTCCCTCCTTCCCTGGGGGAATCTGTGGCAATGTGTGCAGACACCTTTGATTGTCATGAATGAGGGAATGCTACTATTATCTAGTGGGTAGAGGCCAGGAATGCTGTCAAACATCCTGCAAGGCACAGCGCCCCCGACCCCAACAAGGAATTTTCTGGTCCAATAGGTCGAGAATGCCAAGGTTCAGAAACCCTGCTCTAAAACAATCTCTAAAATGTAAGCCAACAAAGGAAAAACTGAATCATAAAAAATGTTCAATTAATTTTTAAAAGGCAGAAAAAGAGAAGAAAAGAATAGAAGGACAAATAGGAAATAATTAGCAGGAAAACTATATCAGTGATCACATTAAATCAATAAATAAGATGCTGCCTATGAAAAATGTTCTTTAAATATAGACACAAATAAAGCAAAAGGATTGAAAAAGATATACCATGCTAATAGTAATAGGAAGAAAGCTAGAATGGCTATGTGACTATCAGATCAAGTAGATTTCAGAGAAAGAATATCACCAGGTATAAAGAAGTTCCATTACATAATGGAAAAGTGATCAATTCATCAAAAGGACATAATAATCTTAAATCTTTCTATACCTTACAACAGAGCTTCAAAATACATGAAGCAAAAACTTGATAGAACTCTAAGGAGAAATAGGCAATCAAAAATAATAGAAATATTAATACAGAAGATTGAACCACACTGTCAGCCAATTTGAACAAATTAACATTTATAGAATACTCCACCTCAAAACAACAGAATGCACATTCTTTTCAAGGGTGCACAGAACATACCTACATATTTAGAAACTAAATAACACACTCCTAAATAATCCATGGGTCAAAGAAATAGAAAGGGAAATCAGAAAGTGTTTTGAACTGAATGAAAATGAAAGCACAGCATATTAAAACTTGTAGAATGCTGCTAGGCAGTACTTGGGGGAATATTTATAGCATTGAACCAGCCTATAGTAGAAAAGAAGAAAGGTGTCAAATCAATAACTTCATCTCTCACCTTAAGAAAATAGTAAAGGGCAAATTAAACCCAAAGCAAGCAGAAGAAAGGTCTCAAATCAATGGCTCAACTTCTCTCTTAAGACACTAGAAAAAGATGAACAAATTAAATCCATAGTAAATAAAAGAAACAAAATAATAAAGATCACAATATATATCAAATGAAATAGGAAAGAGGAAAAGAGAAAAATCAATGAAACCAAAAGCTGGTTAATTGAGAAGATTAAAAACAAATGGTAAATGTTTAGCTAGACTGATCAAGAATAAAAGACAAAAGAAACAAATAAAAATATCAGGAGTGAAAGAGATGATATTACAGATTCTACAGATATTAAAAGGATAATAAGAGAATATTATGAGCAACTTTGCCAATAAATTTAATAACAGGTGAAATGGACAAATTCCTTGAAAGACACAAATTACCAAAGTTCAAACAAGAAAAAATAGACAACACAAACAGTCCTATACCTATTAACTAAATGGAGTTTGTAGTTAAAACACTTCCTACAAAGAAAATTTCAAATTTAGATGATTTCACTGGTGAGTTACACCAAACATATAATACCCATTTTATATAAACTCTTCCAGAAAATTATAAAGGAGGAAATACTTTCCAACTCATTATCCTGCCTCCAAAATGTGAAAGGGACATTACAAGAAAGGAGAAATATAGATAAATACATGACATGAACATGAGGAAACAATTCTAAAAAAATTTTTAGCAAATTGAATCCAACAATATACAAAAAAACATAATAGACCACAACCAAGTTCAGTATACGCTAGGAATGCAAAGTTGGTTTAACATTTGAAAATGAATCAATGTAAGTTACCATATTAAAAAAGTAGAAGAGAAAAGCCAGAAGATTATCTCAATAGACACAGGAAAAGCATTTGACAGTATCTAAAATCATTCATAATAAAAATCTCCAGCAAAGTAGAGATAGAAGGACATTTCTTCAAACTGATAAAGGACTCTACCAAACAGTCACAGCTAATATTTTTCTATATGATTAAAAATTGAATCCTACCCCAACTTTAGACTAGGAAAAAGGCAAGGATTTCACTCTCACCACTTCTATTCAACACTATAGAAGGCTTGCAGTAAGGCAAGAAAAAGAAATAAAAGGCATCCGGATAGAAAAGGAAGAAATAAAGCTGTCTTTTTTCACAGATGACATCATCATCTATATAGAAAGTGTGATTGAATCTAAAGAAAAAACTACTAAAACTAATAACTGAGTTAAGCAAGATTGAATGATACATGCTCTATATGTAAAAATAAATTTTATTTTTATATATTATCAATAATCGACTAGAAATTGAATTAAAATAGCATTTACAATATCTTGCATGAACAATATGAAATACTTTAAGGATAAATCTGACACAAGATGTTAAAAGCCTGTGCACTGGAAACTACAAAACATTCCTGAAAGGAATTAGTAATGACTTCCATAAATAGATCTGCTATGTTTATGGGTTAGAAGACTTGATATTATTAACATGTCAGTTTTCCCCAAGTTGCTGTATAGATTCAGTGCAATCGCAATCAAAAGTCCAGCAGGCTTTTTTTTTCTTTTTTTTTGGTTTTTTAAAAAAAGAGGAAAATGAAAGAAAAAATACCATATGATAGCACCAGTAGCCATCAAATGAAGCCAATCTAAGAAAATATGAGCAAGACCTCTACACTGAAAACTATAAAATAATGTAGCAAGAAACTAAAGAAGGCTAAAATAAGAAAAAAATTAATAATGGGTTAGAAGATTTAATATTAAGAGACTAGTTCCCCTTATTCTGGATCCAATATAGATCCACTCTATTGATCCAACAGAATTTAGATCAAAATTTCAGCAGTTTTTTAAATGGAAATTGACAAGTTGATTCTAAAACATATATGAAAATGCAAAGGTTCTAGAATAGCCAAAGTAATCTTGAAGTAGAGCAAAGCTGAAGCGCTTACACTAACATGTATCAAGATTTATTGTAAAGCTACAGTAATTAAGATAATGTGGTGTTGGTGCGAAGTTAGAGAAATAGACTAATAGAATAAAGAATCTAAAAGCTGACCCACAGATATATGGCCATTTGATGTACAACAAAGGTACCATTACAATTAGGTGGATAAGGGATGATCTTTCCAATAAATGGTGCTGAATCAATTAGGTATATACATGGAAATAAATGAATCATTTCTCTTATCTCATGCCATGCACAAAACTGAATCCAAGATAGATCATGGACCTAAATGTGAACGGTAAAACAATACAGCTTCTCAAAGAATGCATAGAAGTATATCTTCAGAATTTGGAGCAAGGCAAATATTTCTTAAAATAGGACACAAAAGGCCATAGAAACAAAGAAAAAAGATTGATTAATTGAATGTCACTAAAATTAAGAACTCCTGTTTATCAAAGTACAACATGAAGAGCAAAGAGAAGGAAGCCACAGACAGGATGAAGGTATTTTCAATACATATCACCTAAGGACTCATATTTGCAATATCTGAATGACTTCTATGAATTAATAAGAAAGAGTGACAACCCAAGAAAGAAAGAGTAAAAACATAAATGGTCACATCACAAAAGAGGATATCCAAATGGGCAATAAACACATTAAAAGTAGCTCAACAGCCATCAGAGAAATAAAAATAAAACCATACTGAGTTAAGACTACTCCCAGCTAGGATGGCTGAAATGGAAAGAGTGACAAAAATATAAAGTTGGTGACAATGTAGGGCAACTGTAGCTCTCATACATTGCTAGATGTAGTGTTAATTGATAAAATCATTTTGGAAAACTCTCCAGCAGCATCTACATACTACCAAGTGGTACATACCCTATCTATATACTACATAACCATAAAACCCAGCAATTTCATTCCTGGGCATCTATAGCCAAAAAAATTAATATTTTTTTTTTACCATCAAAAGACATGTACAAGAATGTTTATAAAGTTCTTATTCAAAATAATTAATTACTGAAAAGAACCTACTGTTTATGATCGATGAAGTTGATAAATTATGGCCCAATCACAACAATGAAATCTCCTGATACATGCAATGAAATAGATGAATCTCAGTGATGTTATATGATGTTAAACAAAAGAAGCCAGGCACAAAGAGTACATACTGTGTATAATAGTTTTCTATTGCTGCTGTAACAAATTACCACAGACTTCATGACTTACAGCAACACAGATTTATTATCTTATAGTTCTGGAGCCAGAAGTCCAAATCAATTTCACTGAGCTAAAATCAAGATGTTGACAGGGCTGCATTCCTTCTGGAGGCTCTTGGGGAGAATCTGTTCCTTTACATTTTCCAGAGTCTAGAAGCTAGCTGTATGTCTTGGCTCCTGGCCCCTTCCTCCATGTTCAAAGCCAGCATCATATAGCATCTTCCAATCCCTCTCTCTCTGACTTCTGCTTCTGTTGTCACATTTCCTTCTCTAACTCTGCTGCCTCCCTATTTCCTTTATATGGACCCTTGTGATTACATTGGTTCCACCCAGAAAACCCAGGATAATATCCACCTCTAAAGATACTTAATTACATCTTCAAAGTTCCTTTTGCCATGTAAGGTAACATACTCATAGGTTTTAGGGATTAGAATATGTCCATATTTGGGGGGCGGTATTATTTTGCTTACCACACCAAATGATTCAATTTATACGACGTTCAAAACAGGCAAAACTAATCTATGGTGATAGAGGTCAGAATAGTAGTTACCTTTGAAAACATCAACTGGTAGGGCCCAAAAGGAATCTACTGGTGCTGGAAATGTTTTATAGCTTGATCTGAGTAGTGGTTATATGGGTGTATATGCGTGTATCTACATATGCTTAAGACTTTTGCACTTTGTCTTATGCAATTTATGCCTGAATAAAAATAAAAATAAATTTTAAAAGTATGGAATAAAAAATAGATTAGATCTTATACAATATAGAACAGCTGAAGGTACTTGTAAGATATAGACAGCTAAAAGTATTAGGGAAAAGTTAAATGACAAGAGGACAGGTCTAGAAAAGGCAATATCTATGTATTAGGAATTCAATAAAGAAAAGAAAAGATACTATATATAGGAGAAAATATTCAAAGAAATAATAAAAACAATATCTCAGAGTTGAATTAAAATATGAGTTTTCATTAAGATGATATCTGCGCTAAACATGATAACTATGCATATCCTGATTTTGTTTCAGGACCTGAAGGATAAGGACCCTGAAAGCTTTCAAAGACAATAAATCTTTATAATTTAGAGAATCATCTATAAAAATCACATTTCCATCAATAACATTGGATTTACAAGGCAGTGGAACAATATCTTCACACTTTGAGAAAAAATAATTTTGAATCAGAATTTTATACCCAGAAAAACTATCATTCATGTAACTTTTCTTTAAAAAAATTTGTAGTCCTTCAAAAGAAAGTGAGACATTAGTTCAAAGAAACCAGAAGTAACCAAAGATAAATATTCCAGAATTATGAGCATGCAGTAGATCATAAATCAACTGATCTAAACTAGAATAGGAAGTCAGAAGCCTCCAAAAAGATTGTCTTCAGTATGGAAGTGAATCCTTCTCAATAAACACTATGATTAAGAAGCTAGAGGATTCTCATAATATATAAAAGTCTTATCTCTTTTCTCAAAACAGCAACAAAAACAGCAAAAAAAAAACTTAAAAACAAATATTATTTATTGGTTTTCAATTTTTAGAATCTGTCAGGGAAGAAAAGAGGAGTAGATGTTGAGGGCAGAGCAGGAGCATTAATTTAGTTATCCAACCTGAGGGGTATTAAGCCATATTATCTAAAATTGATAAAACAAGAAATATAATTTTATGTATATCTTTTTAAAGTTATACAAGTGCAGGCAATTCTTGCTTTGTATGGTACTTCAGGACCAAAAGGAAAAAAATGACTCTACAAGCTGAACTCATACAATGTGATCTTAATTATCAATGGGAAAAATACATTTGTTCCATGACCTCTAAGTTTTTGTGAAAATATTAAAAACTTTATTGCTGTTTATAAATGTATCGGGAAATGAAGAAATAGTAAAACTAATATTGATTTAGACAATATAATTGAAAACATTAGAAACACTGAAAATTAAATTGTTTTGTTCCTTTTTAAAAAATTGTTGAGAGACTTTTGAATAGCGATTGCCTTCTTCTCACAAAATGAAGTGAGAATTTTCTTAATGTCTTGACAAATTGTCATACTCCTTTCTAAGTTTGGATCAGCTTCCAATATTTTATCCTTTTTGCTCTTGATGTCATGAAATAGCTCTGAGAGTTCCTTTGTCACAAATGACAAGATTTCATTCTATTTTATGGCTGAGTAATATTCCATTTATATATATATATATATATACATACCACATCTTCTTTATCCATTCGTCTCTCAGTGGATATTTAGGTTGTTTCCATTTCTTGGCTATTGTAAATAATGCTGCAATGAACATAGGGTGCATCTATCTTTTTGAATAGCATCTTAGGCCATGAAACAAGTAAGTTTAAGATCATTGAAATAAAAAAAAAAAAGAAGACTGAAATTGTATGAAGCATCTTTTCTGACCACAATGATATAAGACGAGAAAGCAACTACAAGAAAAAAAAACTGGATAAAACACAAACACATGGAGTCTAAACAACATGCTACAAAACAACCATTGGGGTCAATGAAGAAATAAAAGAGGAAATAAAAAACTGCCAATTGTGTCCTTAGGATATGGTTCTTTGTTTTTTTGTTTTTTGTTTTTTTGCGGTACGCGGGCCTCTCACTGTTGTGTCCTCTCCCGTTGCGGAGCACAGGCTCCTGACGCGCAGGCTCAGTGGCCATGGCTCACGGGCCCAGCCACTCCGCGGCATATGGGATCTTCCCGGACCGGGGCACGAACCCGCGTCCCCTACATCGGCAGGCAGACTCTCAACCACTGCGCCACCAGGGAAGCCCTCTTTTTGTGTTTTTATGTCTGCAATTCTACTGGTTGCCATAGGTGGATGGGCAATGGAATTGCTTGAAACAGTGGTTCTCATCCCAGAATGCATGTCAGAATCACTTGTGGAATTTTCTAGATCTGTTGAATCTGAATTTCTCAAGGGGGAGCTTGCAGATCTCTATTTTAACAAATTCCCCAAGTAATTCTTATACAGGCAGCCTGGCAAATAGACATGATCTGACTTTTGGGAAACACCAGGTTGTAGTAGCAGTTCGCCACTGTTAGAATTGCTGCAGGATGAGAAAACTGGAAGTAGTTAGGGATGCCCTCAAGATCCACTCATATTTTATTTTCTAGTTAAATAGAAATGATTTTTAAGAAATTAGAATCTGTTTATGAGACACCAAGTCCACATATCAAAGGGAATATTTCTTGAACAAAGATTTAATGAAATAAGAAGGCATACTGAGGAAGGACTGTGGCAGCCACAATCTTAGCGATTTACATATGTTGTCTCTGGGATCTGAATTTCTGAAGTTTACCATTCTGTGGGTATCAACGTGGCAGAGTGGGCCTAGGGGGCATTAGGAAGAGAATGGTCCACCTGCCTCCATCCTAGGCTTCCCTAGATGACCCAAGCCCAACAGCAAAAACACAGTGGCTGCCAGTTTTGCACAGATTTCCTACGTGCAGCTCCTTCTTTTCCCTACATTCTCCACCCTCCAGACCAGCAAGGGAACGGACAACATCTCAAACTACCCACCAGGCCATCCTCCCCAGGGTCTTCTCCTGCTAAGATTCTCTACACTGAAAAACCCCTTTCTCCTCTTGTTTTTCTGTCAAACAAATGCAGATGCCCCCTCCTGCAAACAGATTCCATAGGAGGGGATGTCACTATCGATCTAAAGGTACTGAGTCTCACCACAGGCCAGCAAAAAACACTCCATTTCATCCCATTTAATCCTCATATAATTATGCTCACTTTACAGGAAAGGAAACTAAGCATTAGAGAGGTTGGGAAACTTGCCCAGGTTCACAAGCTGATTCTGCAGGCGTCTAACCCAGGGAGAGTAGACTCCAAAATCCAACACTACATGCTATTTCTCCCCTCCTCCAAAACAGGTAAAAAGTGCTGAGGTTAAAAGTGATGAATAGGGCCTTTTCTTTTTCAGCGATACCTGGTCACTATTTATGATTATTTCCTTGTCATTGATGACTGGGAATCAAACTTCAACTTGCTTGCGTCTGGTCTGAGAGGGGACTTCTCTGGTTGACCTGTCCTGTTATGTGGCCAAATTTGAGTTTTTAAGACTCTTTTCCTAAACAGATTCCCCACAGGGCTCTTCACCCCTTTTGGATGAACTGCTTCAGTTGATCTGTTTATAGTGCTGATTTACCTGGGGCTCCTAGCTGGCACTCACCTCGGTTTCTTTAACTGACTTGCATTCTGGCTCTGCTGCTCTGCCTGGTCCAAAATGAAAACCAAAGGGAAGAGATGTCTGCCCGCTGCCTCCTGGAATTCTGCCACATCCTTCACTTCCTATTTGGAACTGGCTGTTGGAACCACTGCGTTATAAGGGCCCTCAGCCTTGCTCTGACTCCCATCTGCTCACTTTCTTCTTACACACAATTAGTCATGAATTGGATTCTTATTGCTTTGAGTCTGGCATGTTTCCATTTCTGCAGTCTGCTACAATCCAGTCCTTAAAGAGGTCAAGCATGTTTTTCTTCCTTGGCATTTTTAACAGTACAGACCAGAACATCACTATAATTATCTTAAGCTTTGGAGTTCTCTGATGGGTGTAAGATAGAAGGAGATACCACCATCCCACAAGGGAGTAAATTCTTAAATTTGAAGTCTATTTGTACTTCCATGATAAATTTGAGAGTAATCTCTTTGCCCTAAAAGACTCTGTGTTTCTTTAAGCCAAGAATTCCACTAAATAAATGATTATGCATTTAAATATCTGGGTGTCATATTTCCCAGGAGGAGGTGTATTAGGATAGGCTAGTTTATGCAGCAGTAATAAAAACAGCAAAGGCTTAGCGTTTCCTAGTAGTAGATGGCTTTTTCACACTCCTTCTACAGGAGGTGTGTGGTCTACTGCAGGTTGGCTGGGAGCTCTGCACACTGAATCGTCACCTCAGAGCCCAGGTTGATGGAATATCCACATCTTGAATGTTGCTGGTAGTCACCTCAAAGGAAAAGAGGGCTGTGTCAAATTGCTCCATGGTTCTTAAAATTTCCTCCTAGAAGTGTGACATGTCACTTCTATCCGCATTTTATTACCGAAAGAAATGGTTACCGAAAGAAATGGGTAATGTGGCTACAACTAGCTTCATGGCGTCTGGGAAGTACATTTCTGTCATGTGCCTGGAAGTGAAGGGAACCAAAATATTTGGTGAGATGCACCAATAACTACCATTAGGGGCTTGGGTAAGAGCTGATACCTACAGACAGTGCCAAAGGTCTTATGTTGGTGAAAAAGTGAAAGTGATGATCATTTTCAAGTTGGAAATAAACAGTAAACTCTGATTCAGTAAGCATCTAATTGTTCTCCATTACCTTTCACCTATAAGCTCCTTGTAGGGATTGTATCTAAATCTTCTCATTGACATGACATAGCCTAGTGGCTTTGGAATCAGATAGACTAGGCTCCATGATTTATTTGTTGTGTGAACCATTTGCTTTTCCTAGGGAAAAAACGGATCATGTTATCCCCTAAGCAATCTTCCATAGCCCACAATTGTGTCCAGAAAATAATAGCTATTTTTTTACTGAGTCTCCATAAATTCTAAGACTAGAATTCATGTGCTTTGGCAAAGACTGCCTAGTTGTTAACACAACTTCTCTTTTTCTTGGGCACACAGCCAGACTATACACAGTTAGATGTGGTATATAACTAAGTTCTAGTATTTGAATGTAAGTGATGTGTATCCCATTCAGGCTGGACTATTATATCCTCTGTGCTTTTTCTCCTACAAACTTAATACAGGCAAGCCTTGGTGACCTTGGAAGCCATGTGTTGAGGACAGCAGAGCCACAAGATGGAAGGAACCTGGGTCCTTACATCATGGCTTGAAAGGAAGCTACTGGCCAATCAGGAACAGCCTTTTAAGATTTTACCTGAGCAAAAAAGAAATGTCTAATATCTTTGAATCATTATTCTTTTTGGTTTAATTACTGCAGCAGCCAGTGTTTCCTTAACTAATACTGATGTCTTCCACAAGGTCTTGGTGAACTGAAGAAGAGGCCCTCTGAGGAGACAGTTGCATGCAAAGTTTGGCAGAAGGTTCTAAAGAAAAGGACTGTAGGAGAGAAGGGCTAGAAGAAGAGCAGAAGTTCTCTTCTGGATACTCAGACCCTATCCTGGGTCAATTCCACCCCTTTGGAGAGAGCTGATACTCTGGAGTGAGGAGTAGGATTCTCCTCCCTTCTGTGTGAACAGGGAGTCTTAGCTCTCTGGAGAACATCAGTGTCTTCGTGATGATGAGCCAAGGGCAGTGTGCAGGTGGGTAATAGCCACACCTAAAGTAAGGCATTTGTACTTTTAAAATGTTCTCTGTCACATGCTGGAAATCTCCACTATTAGAGTAGTTTCTTTGGGCTTTAGCATCAATTCCAAAAGATTCTGTTAAATTAGATGTAAATGATCAAACATCATAACTAATAAACTCAGAGCATGATTTAAATAACCCGTAATATCTGCCATATGAGAAGCTACGAACTGTGAGGAGGCTGGGCTCAGCCAGTACTGGGAACCTGTTTCAGTCCCAACCTACCCAGTGTGATGGTTACTTTGAGCAAGTCCTTCGTGCTCTGTTCTTCAACTTCCTCCTTTGATTCCTTTGTTTCTTCAAGATTCATCTGAATGTCACCTCCTCCCGGAGGTCTTTCCTGACCTCAGCCTAGGTTAAGTACCTTGGTAAGGGTTAAGTACCTGTGCCCCTCCTCCACACTCCCACAGAGGAGCATTGGCCCGTAGCACAATGACTGTCTCGCCAATGGGAGTAGATGGCTGTTCTCAAGGGCAAGAACTATGTCTTAGTCACTGTTGGATCCCGAGCACATGACCCAAGGTCTAGCATACCAAAGTGCGTTATATATTAGAAACTTATTCAGTGGGGAGGTTGGCATCCCACATAAAATAAAGATCAGGGCAATCTTCATCTCAAAAGACAGAATTTGAGCTGGGACCTTAAGGAAGGCAGGAGAAGAGGGAAGAGGAATTCCAAGCAGAGAGAACCATGTGAGCAGGGCTTTGAACTTGTTCTGGAACAGCCTTTACAAGGCAGCAGATTGGGCTAGAAGTCCATTGTATCTTGGGTGATGTAGGCCAGAAGCCTTTCCATACAGACACTGGGAGAGGCTGGTGGGAACAGGATCCTGCACTCTTGCCCCCAGGAATGCCCTGTCACCTCCAGAGCAGTATGGTTGCTGTCCTCAGGCATGGGCTGTCATCAGTAATGCTGATGGCCAGGGATGAAATAAATAAATGAAACTCTATTAATATCAACTCCATTAGAAACACAGGAAATAAATTAATGTTTGCCAAATGGGAAAATTAAAAATCAATAGGGAAAGAAATATTATTTTTAATCTTCTGAGAAGGTTTTTTATAAACAACTGAAAGAGAAAAAAAATTAAAACCATGAAAAAGGACCTGCCATCATCCTTTTAACCTTTATTTATTATCACTCATTCTACACCATCCCAAACTGCATGATAATTTAAAATTTCATTTTAATTTCAATGTATCATATAATTCAACCTAGCCTTTTACAACATATTTTTTTTTTTTACTGAAAACTTTAAAAATGTCTCAAAAGGAAATACAACCAGAGGGAGGGAGGGTAAGAAGTCCCGTAGCCTTCTAAGTCATTTAATTTCTGAGATTAAAAGGTCTGTGCAAAAATACGATAACACTAAAAGCAACAAACATGACAAGTGTGAGTGTTTCTTAGTGGCGTGAATCGCGTGGAGTGGCTGTGCCTGGGCTGCTCTCCGTGTCCTTCTGTGGTTTCATTTGAATTCAAATTATTCTAGACTCTGGGTCATTTTGGTTGTTTTAGGAGAATATTTATTCACTTGTTTTTACCATGTTTGATACATTCTGAGATGGCGGCTCCTCCTTTCCTGGGATATTTCCTGTAGCTCCTATCTGAGAGGTTTCCAGAGTTTCAGAAAATACTCCTATCAGTAGCTAGCATTATTGAGCACGTACTCTGTGCCGAACACTTAGTCAAGTGTTGTAAGTGCATTCTGTTCCTTAATTCTTACTGCCTTAGGAGCTAGGGGTTATTATTGTCCACATTTGATAGGTAAGAAAACTGAAGCTCACAGATGTTAAGTAAACTGCCAGAGGTCACATAGCTGGAGAGTGGTAGAGATTTGAGCCCAAGCCCAGCAGCTGCCCAAAGGTACACTTTTAGAACCATCGAAGGGGCTGACTAGTGGGTGGAGCCAGGGCAGTCCCAGGCTTCCTTCTTCCCAATGTCCCACCCAGTCTCCTGCACTAGAGACACCCCTCTACCACGGCTCTGTTGGGAGATCTGTTTTCTAAACAAATAACTCAGACTGAGAGGGAGTACGCTGGGTGTGACTCCTGGCTACAGAGTTAGACTGGACCTGTGATACTGTCAATAAGTCTTTCACTTTCCCCTGCATCCTCCCTCCTGTGCACTTGGCCTTGGGCTTGTTATCCTGTTGGCTGTGGGCAAATCTGAGCTGGCCTGTGGTTGCTGATGCCAGAGTGGTGTGCTGCCTGGATGAGCAGATCATCTGACTATTTACTGCGTTCATTCATTCATTTATCCATTCAGGCACTGTGCTAGTCAGGATAGGTCAGGTTACGCTGAAATAACTAACAAACCACTCCCCAAAGCTCAGGGGTTTGAAACAGCGCACATTTCTCTTCCCCTGTTATGTGTCCACTAGCAGCTGTCACAGAGCTTGTGCTCAGGTTCCATCGTGGCCTGGGCTTCCCTGACCTCTGCAGCAGGGAGACTTGAACACCATGAATCATGCACTGGCTCTCCAGAGTTCTATTTCGAAGTGATATGTGGCACTTCTACTTAAATCTCATTGGCTGAAGCAAGTCACGTGCCAGATGTATCTTGAAGGACATGAATTGGAGTATTTGTGAATAGTCTTGCTGACAGCCACGACTATTCTAGGCACTGTGACATTGGAAAGTCCTTATTCTTGTAAGGCCAACTGGCCCGAGGCAGGGGAACGCAATCAGACTCACAGGTTGAAACTGACCTGGAGACTTTCCGGACCACCCAGTTCCAGGAACTGACCTGGGGACTTTCCACCCTGCCCAGCCTTCCCGCCTTTCGAGGGGCGGGACTAACGGTCCCCCACGATACCCGAAAAGACCACCAAATAAGGAATACCCTGCACCCTCCCGGATTCACCACACCCCTTTCCCTTCCTCCCCTATAAATGTTGTTTGCGCCCACACCCGGGCGCGACTTCTCTGGCCCCTTTCTCTCGGACCAGTGAACCTCGCCCGGGAGCGTTCCCAAATAAAGCTTGTTTAACTCTCCTCTGTCTTTGGTGCCGTTCCTTACAATTCTAGCAGTGCAGGCGGTGAATGAATCTGTGAATAATTTTAAGCAGAATTAAGTGCTATGAAAATTTAAAGAAGAAGAGTAGAGAGTGATGGAAGCAATGTGTAGAGGAAGCTTTTTTGGATAAGGTGGTTCAGAAAGACCTCTCTGAGAAGCGGATATTTGAGCCAACAATTGGAGTGAAGAAACGAGCTACAGAAAGATGTAGGGAAAGAACAATTTAGGAAGAAGGGAACAGCAAGTGCCAAGGTCCTGAGGTAGGAATGGGCTTCACGTGTTAGAAGAACAGACAGGAAGAGCAGTAGTCAGGAATGTAGTGAGGGAAGGGAACGGTGGTTGTGGACAAAGGGAAGGAGAAGCCAGATAAGTATTGTGAATTTTGTTTTGTTTTTTATTTTATCTATTTATTTTTGTTAAAGTATTGTTGACTTACTATATTATGTTAGTTTCAGATGTACAGCATAGTAATTCTGTATTTTTATAATTTATATGCCATCCCTGTGCTGTACATTACACGCTTGTAGCTTATTTTATACCTAGTAGTTTGTGTCTCAATCCCCTTCACCTATCTTGCCTCTCCCCCACACAGTACTCCCCACTGGTAACCACTGGTTTGTTCTCTGTATCTGTGAGTCTGTTTCTGTTTTGTTGTAATTGATCATTTGTTCTACTATTTACATTCCACATATAAGTGAAAACATACATTATTTGTCTTTCTCTGTCCGACGTGTTTCATTGGCATTAAACCCTCCAGTGTGATGGAAAACCAGGGAGCATTTATAAACAAAGAAATGATGTGATTTGATTTACATTTTTTAAAAGACAGTTTGGTTGTTCTGAGAAGAGACTGTAGAGGGCAAAGGTTAAGCAGGGGTCACAGTCCAGTGTCCTCTTCTCCTGCCCTGAGAGCCCAGAGATGAGTGGCAGGGGTTTAGACCTTTCTGCCCCTCAGAGCCACTCTCCTGGGCCTTCACTGGACCGTCCATACAGGTGAGGCCTGGGCTGCGAGTATTCCTCCTACAGCACATCTCAGAATTTGCAAGGGAAGAATGGCACTCCCACTCCAGGTCTCTTCCCCGAATTCCAGAATATGGAAGACACAGCTGCAAGAAGTGAGCCAGCCCCGTGGAACCTGTTTACAGCGCTGAGAGCTATCACCACATTTGATTGCCACAATTTTTCTCCCTAATCATGCCTGAAAAATAAATTCCTTGCTTAAAAATTATTATTTTAAAAACTCCCGAACATTAATTTGCTTAATGCTGTCCTGTCACAGATGATGTGCTTCGCCTGATGCTTTGGCACAAGAGATGGGCAGAAGGTGCCTCATGTATTTGTGTCAAGCTTCATCAGCAGTGACGTTTGTCAGGGGCTGCTTAAGTGACAGCCACAAAACACCTGATTGTATACCTAGAATTACCTATTATGGCAGAGCAGCTCACACCTCTGTCTGCCATGGGTGATTTGCATGTTTCAGCAGAAATGGGCATGAAACAAATCTGGAAGGAAGTAGATATCCAAATTAGTTCTCTGACCAACCTTTCACAAGGCTAACAGGCATGTCTGCTGAAAGTTTCTGTGTGGCAAGTTCCCCTGGGGCATTTGCTTCCTGTTTCCATTCTTTCTTCTGCCCAGACACAAGCCCTTGGGCTCAGTTAAACCCAGGGGACAGGCCTAATTCAGGCACTGCCGATGAATTTCAACTAGAGAGGATTCATTTCTATTATTTCTGAACCTACCCCAAATTGTAGTTCAACCCTCAAGACCAGAAAAGAGAAATAGAGAAACTTAAACATTTGCACAAAATTCAAACTGGCGTTTCCCTGATTTAAAGCCGAATTATTATGGAAACAAAAACAATGCATTAAAATAATGCAGAGTAAGAAAGGTAGCAAATTTATAACTCTGCCACTTTCAGAAGCATAATGTAATGATGCAGTGCTTATTTTGTTTTTAAATTTGATTTTTTTGAATAGGTAATATTTTACATGTTTTAAAAATAAAAAAATATGTATGTATTTGAAGCAATAACAATCTCAGATACTATTTTTTTTTTACTTTTTATTTTGGAATAATTTTAGATTTGTGGAAGAGTTGCAAACAGAGTACAGAGTTTGTATATACCATTTACCCTCCTTCCCGTAATGTCAACATTTTATATAACCATAGTACATCTGTGAAACTAAGAAATTAACATTGGTACAATGCTATTGACTAAATACAGACTTTATTCAGATTTCATCAGTTTTTCTGCTAATGTCCTTTTGTCTATTTCAGGATGCGATCCAGAATATAACATGGCATTTATTTGTCCTGTCTCTTTAGTTTGATCTGTGATAATTTCTCAGTATTTCCTTATTTGCTGTGACCTTGCCAGTTTTGAAGAACACTTGTTGGATGTTTTGTAGACTATCCGTTGGTTGGGGTCTGTCTGATGTTTTCTTGTGATCAGACTGGGCTTATGGGTTTGGGGGTAGTTTCCCCAGAGCGGAAGTGCCATTCCTGTTGCATCAGATCAGGGGTACATAACATATTAACATTCATCACTTGGTTAAGGAGTGTCTGTTGCCTCTCAGGTTTCTCCTCTGTAAATTTGTTATCTTTTCCTTTCCGTACTCCATCCTTTGGACGAAGGTCATTGAGTCCAGCACCAACTCTAGGAGAGGGGACACATATTACTTGAAATTCTTTGGAAGGGAAATTTGTCCCTTATCCCCCCCCCCCATTTATTTATTTATTCAATCATTTGTTTATATCAGTATGGACTCATAGATATTTATTTTAGTCTTTGGGTTACAATCCAATACTAGTGTAATTAATTTTGTTGCTCAAACAAAGCAACAGGTAAAGCTTGTTGTTCCAATTTTGGTCCCTGGGAGCTTTCTGGTTGGCTCCTTGGTCCTTTTGACATGACTGCATCCTTTGCTTTTTTTTTTCCCTATGCCTACTAGGGGACAGAACTAGGAAATATATGTGTACATATTAACCCATGTATATATACAAATGTCTCTCTTAAAATGAGAATTCACACTGATAACCTCTCACCCAGCACCACAGGGTCTGTTCTTGCTTTCCTTTCTTGCTTATTTGTAACTCCTTTTTCTGACAGTGAGAAAACTGGCTTCTATTAACTACACTGTATTTACTTATTTGTTCAGTCCTTGCATATATGTACTTTCATGATTGCTAACCCATACACCTATGAGAAATAAATTTATCAACTAGAGTACAGTGTTTACGTATGATGCTTTTTGTCCCAGGGCTTTGTATCCAGCCCAGACACTATTTGCCAAAGCTATTCAGGTCAGCTCCTTCTTACTCCATCCCCTTCAGTGAGCTTGTGTCAAATGCAGGTCACACAGTTAGATTCACTTGTCTCAGTCTGCATTCTACTCTGGGATTCCCCCAACATCCTGGTTTATTGTTTTTTAATTAGCGTACAGTGAAGTTTCACATTTCGTGGTATACAGTTCTAGAGTTTTGACACATGCATCCACCACCCACTGCTGTACAGAGCTGGATGCCCTTGTGTGACCCTTTGTAATTAGCCCTTCCCCCTCCCCCAATGTAAGGCAACCACTGCTTTGTTTTCCATCCGTACAGCTTTACAGATACTTAAAATTTTTTTTAACATTTTGGAAGTTTTTATTGATTGAATTTCTGTTTTTCAAATTGAAATATAGTTGATTTACAATGTTTCAGGTATACAGGAAAGTGATTCATTCATATATATATATGAATATATATATATATTATTTTTCAGATTCTTTTCCATTATAGGTTATTACAAGATATTGAATATATTTCTCCGTGCTACTATTACACTATTATTACATTTAGTAGTATGTATCTGTTGATCCCAAACTCCTAATTTTTCTCTCTCCCTCCCCCTTTCCCCTTTGGTAGCCATAAATTTGTTTTCTATGTCTGTGAGTCTATTTCTCTTTTGTAAATAAGTTTATTTGTATCTTTTTTTAAATTCCATGAATAAGTGATATCATATGATATTGGTCTTTCTCTGTCTGACTCATTTCACTTAGTATGATAATCTCTAGGTCCATCATTCTTTTTTATGGCTGAGTAATATTCCACTATCTATATCTATCTATATCTATATCTTTATCCATTCATCTGTTGGTGAACATATGCTTCCATGTCTTGGCTATTGTAAATAGTACTGCTGTGAACGTTGGGGTGCATGAAAAAAATTTTTTCTCCAGTTTATTTAAAAATTCAGGTAGCTTCTTGTTATGTGGACTAAGATATATCACAGACCATACCTTCTCAGGATTGCATGTATGAGTAGACACCCCACCTGAAGTAGGAAAACAGAGCACAGTGTGGGCTGTGGAGTTAGACTGTTTGGGCACATACTCAGCTCCAATACTTGCTAACTGTAGAACTGTGATCAAGTTACTAAACATTTCAATGGCTTAATTTCCTTTTTTCTAAAATGAGGATAATAATAGAACCTGTTTCCTAAGATTGATGTAAGGAAAAAATGAGCTCATGTGTGTAAAGAAAGGGACCCAGAACATAGTAAGCACTCCAAAAAAGTTAGTTGCTGTTATTATTACTATTATTGTTATTACTATTACTAATCTATAATTGGGTATCCTCATTAAAAATGAACAAATCCCTTTTCATTAAAGTATATTTCATCTGCTAAATTACAAACAGAAAATCAGGGGGTTGGGAATGGAGACTTTATTTTCTTTCCTGATGATTTCTACTTCTCTTTTCTTTAAAGTTTAACTTTGTTCACTACACAGGCAAAACACACATACCCTTATTCATTTAACAATCATTTATGCATGACTTAGCACCGTAATGGGGGCCATGCCTCTCTTTACTTGTACCTGTATTGTTAGCTTCCCTCATGGTTTGTAGCACATGGTATAGTTACTTAATATATAATTGGAAAGTGGATGAGTGAGACCTTACTATCGGCTGGTGGTCCTTGTTAACACAAAGATGAGTGAGGTCTCATCCTTCAGCTGAGTGAGGAAGACAGGAACCAGACCTCACAGAGGCAGGCCTGGATGATTCTACCTGGGTCACTTGGAGACAGGTCTCAGAGGAGGATTAGAAATCCACTCTGTGGAAAAGGGAACCCTACACTGTTGGTGGGAATGTATATTGGGGCAGCCACTATGGAGAACAGTAGGGAGGTTCCTTAAAAAACTAAAAATAGAACTACCATACGACCCAGCAATCCCACTCCTGGACATATATCTGGAAAAGATGAAAACTAATTCGAAAAGATACATGCACCCCAATGTTCATAGTGGCACTATTTATGACAGCCAAGACACGGAAACAACCTAAGTGTCCATTGACAGATGAATGGATAAAGAAGATGTGGTATAATACACAATGGAATTTTACTCAGCAATAAAAAAGAATGAAATAATGCCATTTGCAGCAACATGGATGGACCTAGAGATTATCACACTACATGAAATATGTCAGACAAAGACAAACATCATATGATATCACTTATATGTAGAATCTAAAAAATGATACAAATGATCTCATTTATAAAACAAATAGACTCACTGACATAGAAAACAAACTTATGGTTACCAAAGGGGAAAGAGGAGGAAGGATAAATTAGGAGGTTGGGATTAACAGATATGCACTGTTAACAAGATAAACAACAAGAACTTACTGTATAGCACAGGGAACTGTATTCAGCATCTTGTAATAACCTATAATGGAAAAGAATCTGAAAGAGAATACATATATATATATAACTGAATCACTTTGCCTTATACCTGAAACTAACACAACATTGTAAATCAACTATAATTCAATAAAAAAGAAAAAGGAAATCCACTCTGTAGACAAGATGGGAAAGGGCAGGGACATACATGTAAGCATCTAGAGGCGTGAGAGGTCTCGGGATGTCCTGGGAATGGCGAGTAGTCTGAAATGGCTGAGCATGGAATGCTGGGTAATGGGGAGGCAGGAGCTGAGGCCGGTGTGGAGGCCAGAGCCAGATCCTGACCGTTCTTATGTTCCATGCTGAGGAGTTTAGACTCCTTTCTTAGGGCAATGGGAGCTGCTGAAGGTTTTGAGCAAGGGAGTAGAAGGGTCAGATTTGTGTGAAGCTGCAACGGTGAGAGTGGATAAGAGTGAGGGACGTTTCAAAAGCAGAAGACCAGCTGGAAACTGTGGTCTGAACTGGAAAAGTGGAATGGAGAGAGGGAAAGATTTTTTAATGGGAGATTTGACAGGACTTTGAGATCAGTTGTATACAGAGGGCTGAGGACAGAACGTAATAGAGAATGTGACAACCAGTGTGCCTTCTTGGGTAAATTACTGGATGTTGGGATCATTCCTGAACTCCCCCTGGGGGGAGGGGTAAAAGAATGAGCTCAGGCACACAGACTGTGCATATACCTGTGCACACATGTGCCTACACACCATCTCCCAATAATAACTTTTGACATTAAAACAGGAAACACAGAATCAAACTGACAGAGGGGGCTGTGTGGGTGATTGAAATGAATGTAGAGGGAGGATGCATCTTCTCAAGGAGGTTCAGACTGCAATTAGGGCCAGGAAAGGAACTATGTGTATAGTCACAGGGTTTTGGGATGACTTAGACCTGCTTTCTCCTTAGTCACCTCTGATTGGCATGACCTTTTCCCTGCAATGATGACCTTCAACAGATCAAGTGACATCCTGTGTCTATAGATATAACACCACTACCCGTTGCCCACATCCATTCTTTGGATGATGACATTTTCACAGTGGCAGCTGGTCCAGAATACAGGTGCAGCTAGAGGCCTTGGAGCAGGAGGAAACTGAACAGCCCCCATGAAAAAGGAGGCCCTGTGACCTTCGCTTTGTTAATGGAGCTCTGATCAATGGAGCGAACCAGCCATGCCTGGCACAGGGCGCTTTATATGCTAGTCATTGCCTGTTTTCCTGGAATAATGTGTTCTGTGATGTAATGTCGAAATTAAATGCTAAATTCATTTAGAGGAAGGGCCATATGGTTCTGAAAAGGCAACTCAGAACACAGAGGTTAAGAGAATGTGGATTTTGTCCTGTCACCTTTTTTGAGGGACACGGGGAGGCCTTGAACCATGCTGGATGCCTGTCACTGCACACATGCATCACAGGGGCAGGTAGGATCCGGGCTGCACATAGCAGTGCTGTGACTATAATAGGACAGCTTTATGGGAAGCAAGGAGGCACTTTATTACGCAGCATCTCTTGCTCCAAGCGGCAGATGAGAGAAATCCTCTAATCTCACTTGGTTTTAATCCTGGATTAAGGCAGATCTGTTAATAAAACACTAGTGAAATCAAGACTAGTTTGCAATTATCTTCAACTTCAATTACATACATTTTATGATTTTAAACACACATACAGATCGAGTATGTTTTAAATTCCCTGCACCCTTGAAGAAACAGCTCAGGAAAATTAGAGTTCCAACAGTAAAGCAACTTCTAGAAAACACGAGGAAGAGATGGGAAGAGAGAAGAGAATGGTTGGATTCTGATAATATTCTCAATTTTTATCTAACAACCTAATCCAAATCAGAAAGATGACTGCAACAGGGCTGAGGTGGAGGGTAACGGTGAGTTGCTGAGATGTGTGTAGTGTGTGCCGAGACGATTCTGTGCCCACCTACAGGAGGACTGCTTTAGCTCTGCAGACAGGTGGTTCCCAGGCTAGGCAGGGAGGAAGAGCTGGCCGGACCCATCAGCTTTGCACACAGGACTCAACCAGAAATGGCATAACACCCCTGGCAAGTCTGTGCAACCCTGAAGGGGACAGGCCCCGTTACACTGTGCTGAGCCTGGGTCTCTAAAGAGTCAGTGGCTCCAGGGCAGGCTCAAGTGGCCGACTCTTTTCTCATTTCTAGAATCAGGGCTGCTAGTGGTACCAGGACAGCACTGGTTGAGGTAGAATGGAGCCCTGCTCCACTGAAGCCCTGGGAGGATGCTTGGGTAGCACCAGTCCCTGAGAATGAATCACTTTCTGAACACGCTTTCTGGGTAAATGTATCCATGTCTATTTCAGGCTTGCTTCAGACTAGTTGTGCATAACAACTCCTTTCCTGGGGCACGCCTGAACGCTCTCTTCCTTGGGGACTGACTTGGGGACTTCCTTGGGGACTGACTGGGGAGGATGTGCAGAAATAACCCACCACAGCTGCCTGCAAGGGGGGGTCCAGCTCACATATATGTTTGTTTGCTCAGCACTGAGTTAGCTTATACAACGTTGGGGGAAGGGGGAAGAGTACGCTTCACCTAACAATTAGATTCCTGAGTTGTGGAAAATTTGAGAGCTGCAGTAACTCTGGGCTGCGTTCTGCCTGGTGACAGTCCCTGGGAGAGTAGGGGCAGCTGTGCCCATTAAGCTAGGTGGGTGCACACACTGCTGTGAGGCCGACTTGTGCTGCCACCACTGCTCTGCTTGTGCTGTTGTCCATCTTACAGTAAAGAAGAAATTGACTCTTATTTGCTCCTGTGTCTCTCTTAGGGTAAACGAGAGACCAGGAGGTCTGCATGTTTGGCCAGCATGCCTCACTCATGTGTGGTGCTTGCCTGGCCCCTGTGGGCATCTGTTTTTATAATCCCTAGGCATGACTATGGTTGAGACCCTGAGCTCTTTGGCAACTAACCATACTGAAGCTGAATCTGGCCTCTGAACACTGATACCAAATTAATTTTCAGAGACAGAGTTTTGTGTGAAGTAGAAAAGAATAGCTTTATTGTTTTGCCAGGCAAAGGGGCCACAGCAGGCTAATGCCCTCACAACTGTGCGTCCCAACCTGGAGGGGGGTAGTGAGGAGTTTTACAGTAATGGTTCAGAGAGGGTGTGATCAGCTCGTGGACATTCTTCTGATTGGCTGGTGGGGAGGTAAGTGGGAGTCAGCATCATCAACCTTCTGGTTCCAGTAGGTCTGGGGTCTACGTGCTTGTGAGCAGCATACAGTTAACTTCTCCCACTTTAAGGGGGTTTCAGAATCTGCAAAAAAGCTCAAAGATATTGTTGTGTGTATCCCTTGAGGGGGAGCCAGGACCCTGCCCCAAGGCTGCACTATTGTTTCTTTTGACTGTTCCATCCTTGTCTCCAACGTCCCCTCCTTTCCTTATTTAGCAACTGTTTGAACCTGCCCATTGGAACTCAGGGAAGGTCATGGAGGTTGAATGACACTTATTTCCTGTAATCAAGAAATGGTGGACACAGAAAGGCTTTTGTGCCCAGGAGCCCCACAGGGTCCTGCTTGGTATCAATACCATGATGGGATATTCCATGACAGCATATATTTCTCCCCTCAAATTGCCAAGTCTCAGTCAGAAGCCATCACTTCCTCCCACCTCTTCATTTCCATCATCAGCTCTAGCAACTGGCTCTCTTTTCAGGGCCATCTTCATAAGAAATAAAGTGTATAATTACTTCTTGAGGGTTATCATGTCCTGGACTTGGAGTAGAGACAAGCTGAGGACTGTGGGCAGGTGGGTGTGGGCAGCAGCTGAGTGATCTTGGGGACAGTGACTTGTCAAGACCATCTTTGTACAGAACAGCATCCACTGTTACAGACAGTAGCTCAGACTTGACGCCACGGATTTGGGGGCAGCCTTGTCTCATTCATGAATGTCAAATCCACAAATCTTAATGTGACTGTGGAGAATAATTTCCTAGAATTCAGAAATAGCTTTAGGAGGTTTGAACACCTTGAAATTACATACAACATCTTATGTGAAGAAGAGGAAGTTTGTCTGTTTTTTGAGAAGACAGTTAATAACTTTCATTAGATTTTTAAAATCATCTATGTTCCAAAAAATTAATGACTGTGAACTGTACATATTTTCACCCTATCTTGTTCCAAAAAACTTAAGATTATTCACAAAAATGTCCACAACATAAAAGTTATAATAAACTAGTGTAACAGGAAAGAACAAAATCTGACTCCATGGTGGATCTGTTTCTTTTTTTGATCTTTGCTTTCTATTGCTTTTGTTCTGTCTATAGCTATAGGCATACATAATGGCCTGCCTTGGTGAACCCTGCCCCTCTGCCTGAATGTTAAATTAAGGTGCCTTTGTTCAGCTCACTCTGACCCTGCCCACCTGTGAATGGCTGCAGAAAAGAAGAAATTAACACATCCCCTCCCCAAGGCTGGCTAAAACCAGGAGATATTTTGCAAGACTTATGGCATTTTTACTTTACTTCCTCACCTCCTCCCCCTCTCTGTTCTAATCCAGACCCCAATAAGATGGCAGTCTAGGACACTAGTCCACCATCTTCTTGGATGCATGGCTTTCCGAATAAAGTCGCTGTTTCTTGCCTCAACACCTCATCTCCCAATTATTGGACTGTCATGCGGTGAGCAGACTGATCTTGGATTTGGTAACACTAGGACCAAGCATTTAAAGTGAGGGCTGGGGGAATCCCCTGGAGGGGGACTCTGTGCTTTCACTGCTGAGGGCCCGGGTTCAATCCCTGATCAGGGAACTAAGATTCCCTCAAGCCAGCATGGCCAAAAAACAAATAAAGTGAGGGCTGGTAGAGCTGATCTGGCTAGTTGGTCCCAAGGTGCCTTCCCCCGACCTTGTCATATGCCTCTCTGGACCATTCACTATTCACAGTCATTGGGTGCTTCCAGGCTGTTGCCCACCAACAAGGAGAAATTGATACTGAGCAGGACCCTGTGGGGCTCTGGGGCACAAAAGCCTTTCTGTGTCCACCATTTCTTGATTACAGGAAATAGGTTTCATTCAGCCTCCATGACCTTCTCTGAGTTCCAATGGGCAGGTTCAAACAGTTGCTAAATAGCAAAGGGAGGGGATGTGGAGACAAGGATGGAACAGTCAAAAGAAACAATAGTGCAGCCTTGGGGCAGGGTCCTAGCTCCCCCTCAAGGGAGATACATAACAATATCTCTGAGCTGTTTCGCAGATACTGAAACCCCCACCAGGTGGGAGAAGTTAACTGTATGCTGCTCACAAGCACGTAGACCCCATACCAGTTGGAACCAGAAGGTTGATGATGCTGACTCCCACTTACCTTCCCACCAGCCAATCAGAAGAATGTCCACGAGCTGATCACACCCTCTTTGAACCGTTACTGTAAAACTCCTCACTACCCACTCCAGGTTGAGACGCACAGTTTTGAGGGCATTAGCCTTCTGTGGCCCCCCTTTGCCTGGCAAAGCAATAAAGCTATTCTTTTCTGCTTCACCCAAAACTCTGTCTCTGAGAATTAATTCTGGGTACAGAGGCCAGATTCAGCTTCAAAATGACTTTGGGAGGGCCCCAAGTCTCTGGGTATGTCAAAAAGAGAAGACTAGCTGAGGATTCTTTCTCAGAAGCACCTCTAGGAAATTGTAGGTATTGGTATGTTTGTGCGTGCCTATACTTGTAAGCGAGTGTGTCACCATGAATGTGTGTGAGCTTGAAAATACAAGTGAGTGTATATGGTGATGTGCTCAAAGCTACATATGTATATGTAATTCATTATGTATTTGTGTGTGAGTTTGAGAATGATGCATACAGATGTGTCACAGTCCAGAAATACACAGAACGTGGAGGATGGGAGAGGGCACGGCCAAAGGGAAACAATAGGTACCGAGGGAAGGGAAGAATTTTCTGGGAAGACTGGATTTTAAATGTAGTGATGAGCATGATTACTATTTCAAGATATATTCAATGCTCTAGACATATCTGTGAGTTTCTGAGTCATAGAGTCACGGGTACGGCTAATACTACTGTGGTTTGCCATCTACATTAGTAATGGAGGGAAACATTACAGTTCAGTTTCAGCTAGTGAAAATGAAGATGTAAGTTTTCCTCTTATAAAGTATAACCCCCCCCATATTATATTCACAGACCCCATGAAAGTACCCTTTGGCCCTGTGTCTCTCCCTGATTGAGAGAGCCATGAACAACATTTTTAAGGGAAATATAGAATGGAGTAGAATGAAAAACATCAGAGAATATTTCACATAGCAAGAAATATTATATTGAATATTTTGATTCAATGACTCTGTGTGTGTGTGTGTGTGTGTGTGTGTGTGTGTGTGTGTGTGTGTGCTGGGTCATGATAGTTAGAAAAACATTGTGCCAGGGAGTAAGTTTTAGATAAATGCCAGGGAAGGAGTTTAAGTGCAGCAGTCACCAGACTAGGGTTCAGTTGCAGAAACCTTTCTCCAAAAGCAGTGAGAAGGATGGAGCAGAGGGGGGTGAGCTGGAGAGAGGACGGTGGTTCGAAGGTCACCCGTGGAATCTGAGCAGGAAGAAAGCATCTGTGTGATCGTGAAAATGAAGGGAGGGGCAGATCCCAGGGCCATTAAGGAGGTAGAACCTAGGGATTTGGTGACCTTTGGATGTTGGAGATGCCACAAAAGGAGTCTTGGTTTGCTCCTGGGCTTCTGACTTTGGCTCCTAGGTGGTTGGGTGTGCCCATCTGAGATAGAGCTCACAGGAGCAGGGCCAAGACTGAGGGGACTGAGTCTGGTTTTAGAATGCTGATTTTTTTTTTTTTTTTTTTTTGGTATGCGGGCCTCTCACTGTTGTGGCCTCTCCCGTTGTGGAGCACAGGCTCCGGACGCGCAGGCTCAGTGGCCATGGCTCACGGGCCCAGCCACTCCGTGGCATGTAGGATCTTCCCAGACCAGGGCACGAACCCGCGTCCCCTGCATTGGCAGGCGGACTCTCAACCACTGCGCCACCAGGGAAGTCCCTAATGCTGATTATTTTTATGCTCCAAATTGGGATGTCACTTAACCTCTCTCTAGATCTCAGTAGCATCATTTCTGAAATGTGGCATTGTTAGCTGAAAAGAGATTTTTTTGAGGCTTATCTGTATAAAAATTCTACCCCATGAAGATATTTATTGATACATGATTACATTAAATGAGGTTATGGATGTGAAAAGGACTTTCTAAACTGAATCCTAAAACTTTCTACAAATAGTAGTTACCTAGTTTATAAGTATAGTCTTTTTTTTTTCTTTGCAAGGGATAAAAACCTAAAGCAAACTGAATTGGGTGCAAATGAAACATATCAGCTCTTTTATATAGAAGGTGTAGAGATATGTTAGCTTCAGGTACAGCTGGATCCAGGGATTCCTGATTTTGCTCCAGCTCTCAGCTGGGCTCTGCTTTCCTCTGTGTGATGGTTCTATTCTCAGGGAGGCTTTTACCTTGTGGGGTCAACTTGGTGGCAGCAGTTGCAGCCTCCCAGTCTCCCAGATTTTAGTTCAGAACAAGAGTATCTCTTTTTCTTCTCCCTCCTGCAAATATGTTATTCTGATTAGACGAGTTTAGGTCACTGGCTTCCCCCTGGCCCATCAAAATGGCTGGGGAAAATAATTAGCTACTTTTCTGCGTGTTGGAGACAGAAGAGATAACATTCAGATCACTGTCCTGAGAGAGGAGGCAGATCCCTGAATGAACACTGGGGGCTCTCACCAAAAGAAAGTAGAATGGATTCTGGGAGGCAAACATCAAAAGTTGGATATCCACACCAGAGAGGATTGTATTGTTAGTGTAGACCCGTGTAGAGAGATGGAGTCGAGTACACGTTTGTTGAGCTGGATATTGAGGTCCACAGTGGAAAGAACAAATACTCACAGAGCTCTTAAGATGCAGGCTGCTTTTAAAAGATTGATTTGGGTGACAATTCAAAAGCCCTAGTGACTGTGGGTCCTAGAAAGCCCTTTGCAAGGAGGGAAGTCAGGATTCAGCAGTGGAAGTGGATTATTAGATTGCGAGATTACCTGACTTCTGCATGCATAAGACAAGAATCTTGAGTGGGGGATCTTTCACAGAAGGGAAAATAGCACATTCCTCCCCCGCCCCCCTCCCACCCACCCCCCTGCAGGCCGAGCCTCCTCATCAGGAGCCTGTTCTGGCTGAGGTTTCTTTGGGCCAGGGGCCTGGAGACAGGCGGTGTGGGCTTTAAGGGCTAAATTGTGGTTCGCACTTTAGCTCTGGTCCATTTGACCCCAAATAGGTTTTCACAGGTGCACATAAAGTACTCCAATTGCCCACACACATCTATAAGTGGATTTGCACATGTGTGCATGTGTATGCAGACACACACACACATACACACACACGAACACACCTCAAAAAGCAATTTTCCCCCCAGAGCATCAAGAAAGTTCCCCTTTCCACTTAAATGCTCTTCCAAATAGTCTTATTTTATTTTATTTTTTTTTATTTATTTCTCTGCCATATCCTTTTCAATCTGGAAAGTGACTTGGCCTCTTTTCCCCCATCTATTTTCTGCCTTCCCGCTATTCAGTTTAGGCATGAAACACAGAACTAGATTGAAAGCATTCAATGGCTATTCAATCGGAGAAGAAAAGAGCCCCTTGGAGCTTTATTAGATATGAAGATCCACAATAAAAATCAATTTCTGCCTCTTTATGCAGTTTAAATGACAAAGCACCCACCCATTCTGCAGCCATTGTGCCGGAGAAATGTAATTCAGTCCCGGAGCTGGGCCCAGAGCACCGCGGACTCCCTGACCTGCACTGACAGATTCCAATATGATACAGACCTTCGGAGATAATGACAGCCACTTCATCTCACTGCAAGAAAAAAGTTATCTGATATCTTTGAGGGTTAAAAGGCTATGTGGGCAGCATTTTCAATAACCCACTAAATCAGCATCTTAAAAAATACCTAAGCTTTGTTCCTTTAAAAAAAAAAATTGTCCCTTACTCCTAACTCCATTTCTGAGCCCCAGCCAACAGTGTCCCAAGTGTCTCCTGCCAAACCGATCAAGCCTTATTTGGCACAGAAAGGACCCTGCTAGATAATTAGTCCAAAGGGAAACAAGGTGAGAGAAACGTCTTTATTCTTCTAAGGAATACAGATCTTCAGGTCTCCAGGTCCTGACAAAATAAATGGGATGAAACAAGTAAAAAAAAAAAAAAAAAAAAACAGCAACCAAAAAAACTAGTCCCAAACCTGTTCTAACCTGTTTAAGAAGTTACTATAAAAAGTTTTCTTTGATAGAAATGGACACAGTCCCTTTAATAGAAGGAAGTTTGTGTTTGAAGAAAGTTGGCGACAGAGTTGTTGCCAAGGGAACCACTGGAAACATTGCAGTTGGTCATTAACTTGCATGGCTAGAAACTTATTCTGATAGAAGGGAAAAACGTTAAGGCATAAGGCCTGTATTTCCCCTTTCATTTAATATGGTTTACTTGCAGGGAAAATATTTTATTGGAAAACATAACAGTCCGGTATTGATGCTCTAAGCCTGTAAAGGGACACAACTATATGAATTTCCTTCTTTTACCACTACCAGGGAGGCAGGAAGGTAAAGAGATGGTAGAAAGATAAACTGCGTCTGTTCTTTGGTTCCTTAAAAGGACTCAGAGAATGAAAGGGCTACAGGATGATTAAGCAAAGCCCACGGTAAGGACTCTGGCTTTAAGTTGAGAAAAGTACAGTGTGTTACAAAACCACCTGGTGAGCAATTATAAAGACGCAGGACAATGATGCATTGCTGGGGTCGCAGTGGGAATAGTGGGAATGGGGTTTCTGGGTTCTCAGAGCCCTGTGTGACTTTAGGAAAGCTTCTCAATGCCTGGGCCTAAGCTCTCTAGTCAATAAAGTATGACGTGTCTGGCTAATGAAACTTAACGTCTTTTTTGGTGTGCCCGTAATCTATGATTTGATCCCCAAATTACAAAGTTATTTGCTATAGAGCTGTTATCCTTCAGTTTTAGATTCTAAAAATGCTTTGTAACCAGCTGTTCTAATAAAATATGTTTTAAAAAGTCAAGTGGAAAATCTCAATTTAACTCCGTATCTTGGAAAACAGGGCACCCTGCTCAGGACTGGCATGGCTAATAGTTTTCATCCTGTGTACCAGCTCTGACTGACAGGCAGTGGCTATCTGGAGCACTGTGGTCTCATAGAAATAAGAGAGACATAAATGTGAGCCATATGTGCTTTTGAAAAGTTTGTGGTAAAAAAACACATAACATAAAATTTACTCTCCATTTTAAGTGTACAGTACAGGAAGCTATACGTACCTTCTTCTACAACAGATGTCCAGAATTTTTCATCTTGAAAAACATACCCATTAAACATTAATTTTCCCTTCCTCCTCTTCCAGTCTTCAGCAAACTCTTTTCTACTATCAGTTTCTATTATTTGGACTGCTTTAGACACTTCCTATGAGTGGAATCATACAGTGTTTGTCCTTTGGTGACCAGCTTGTTTAACTTTGTATAATATCCTTGAGGTTTATGCATGTGGTAGAAAGTGACAGGATTTCCTTCTTTTTTAAAAGATGCATAATATTTTATTTTATGTATAGACCACATTTTCTTTATCCATTCATTCATCGATGGACATTTGTGTTGCTTCCACATCTTGGCTGATGTGAGTAATGCTGCAATGAACATAAATGTGCAAATATCTCTTCAAGATACTACTTTCAATTTTTTTGGATATAAACTCAGAAGTGGGATTGCTGGATCACAAGGTAATCTACTTTTAATTTTCTGAGGAACTTCCATATTGTTTTCCACCGTGGCTGTACCATTTTACACTTCCACTCACAGTGCACGAGGGTTCCAATTTCTCCACATCATCTTCAATACTTGTTATTTTCTATTTTTTTTTGGACAATAGCCATCCTAACATGTGTGAGGAGGTATCTCATTGTGGTTTTGATTTGCATTTCCCTAATGATTAGGGAATTTGAGCATCTCTTCATGTACTTGTTGGCCATCTGCAAACCTTCTTTGCAGAAAAGTCTGTTCAAGTCTTTTGTCCATTTCTAAATTGGATTGTTTGTTTTGTGGTTGTTGAATTGTAGGAGTTCTTTAGATATTATGGATATTTATTAACCCTTTATCAGATAAATAATTTGCAAATTTTTCGCCCATTCCATAGGTTGCCTTTTCACCCTGTTGTTTCCTTTGCTATGCCAAAATTTTTAAGCTTGATGTAGTCTCATTTGTCTATTTTTGCTTTTGTTGCCTGAACTTTTGGTATCATATCCAAGAAATCATTGGCAAGTCCGATATCATAAAGCTTTCCTCCTCTGTTTTCTTCTAGGCATTTTACAGTTTCAGGTCTTTTGTTTTGGTCTTTAATCCATTTCGAGTTAATTTTTGGATATGATGTAAGGTAAGGGTCCTTCTTCATTCTTTTTTTTTTTTTTTGGCATGTAGATATCCAGTTTTCCCAGCACCATTTGTTGAAAAGACTATCCTTTCCCCATTGTAGAGCCTTGGCAGCCTTCTCAAAGATCATTTGACCATATACGTGAGGATTTATTTTCATATATAATTAAAAATTTTCTAGAAGTCATTATTTTTAAAATAAAAGCAGGAAAGAAACAGGTTAATTTATACATATATAAATTAACTCAATATATATTAAATATATATAATTTAACTCAATATATCTGAAATCTTTAAGACATAAAATTAATTGGTGCAGCCACTATGGAAAAAGAGAAGTTTCCTTAAAAAACTAAAAAAATAGTTACCATATGATCCAGCAATCCCACTCCTGGGCATATATCCAGACAAAACTATAATTCAAAAAGATACATGCACCCCTATGTTCATAGCAGCACTATTCACAATGGAAATGGCCTAAAGTCCATTCACAGATGAATGGATAAAGAATATGTGGTGTATATATATATATATATATATATATATAAAATATTACTCAGCCATAAAAGAGAATGAAATAGTGCCATTTGCAACAACATGGATGCAACTAGAGATTATCATACTAAGTGAAGTAAGTGAGAAAGAGAAAGAAAAATACCATGAGATATCACTTATATGTGGAATCTAAAATATGACACAAATGAACTTATCTATGAAACAGAAACAAACTCACAGACATAGAGAACAGACTTGTGGTTGCCAAGGGGGGAGAAGAGGTGGGAGAGGGATGGATTGGGAGTTTGGGATTAGCAGATGCAAGTTATTATATATAGTCTGGATAAACAAAAAGCTCCTACTGTATAGCACAGGGAACTGTATTCAATATCCTATGATAAACCATAATGGAAAAGAATATGAAAAAGAATGTATATATGTGTATAACTGAATTACTTTGCTATACAGTCAAAATTAGCACATTGTAAATCAACTGTACTTCAATAAAGTAAATTTTTAAAAAGATATAAAATTATTAATAAAATTTTAAAAGCAAAGTATTCAAAATTTGATTTTGCTTTACATTTAAGCACATCTCAATTCAGACCAGCCACATTTCAAGTGCTCAATGGCCACATGTGGCTAGTGGCTACCAAATTGAACAGCACATGCATGACTAGAGCCTTGTGTTGAGAAGGATTGTGAGTTCTTTGACTGATTAGCAATATCTGCATGGACAAACTTAAGGAGTATACCTGTAAGTGTGCCACTCTGTATTTGTCAATCTGGTTTAGGTCACAGCCAAGACTGTGGTTAGGCTCACAGTTTAGTCTAATTTTAATTTTAAGTCTTTGTGCTGAGGTAACATCAGAAAGATCTCAGTTTTCACTGAAAAATAATGGGTTTATGGATTTGGGTTATTGAAGTAGGTTTTCCTCAGCAGATACAACTTGCTAACTTTGGCAGAAAGTTTCTCTGTATTAGAAGAATCCCTCCTAGGAGGAGAGACCTTCAAGGTGGCAGAGGAGTAAGACATGGAGATCACCTTCCTCCCCACAAATACGTCAGAAATACATCTACTTGTGGAACAACTCCTACAGAACACCTACTGAATGCTGGCAAAAGACCTCAGACTTCCCAAAAGGCAAGAAAACCCTCATGTGCCTGGGTAGGGTAAAAGAAAAAAGAAAATAAGAGAAAAAAGAATAGGAACGGGACCTGCACCTTTGGGAGGGAGCTGTGAAGGAGGAAAAGTTTCCACGCATTAGGAAATCCCTTCACTGGCAGAGACTGGGGGTATGTGTGGGGGAAGCTTCAGAGCCACAGAGAAGAGCACAGCAACAGGGGTGAAGAGGGCAAAGCAGAGAGATTCCTGCACAGAGGATAAGTGCTGACTAGCACTCACCAACCTGAGACGCTTGTCTGCTCACCTGCTGGGGTGGGTGGGGGCTGGGAACTGAGGCTCAGCTTCAGAGGTCAGATCCCAGGGAGAGGACTGGGGTTGGCTGCATGAACACAGCCTGAAGGGGACTAGTGCACTACAGCTAGCCGGGAGGGAGTCTGGGAAAAAGTCTGGACCTGCTGAAGAGGCAAGAGACCATTGTTTTGGGGTGCGCGAGGAGAGGGGATTCCTTCCCCATGTGCCCACAGAAGGCAGAGCACCACCTAAGGGAGCTCCAGAGACGGGCGTGAGCTGCAGCTATCAGCTCAGACCCCAGAGTTGGGCATGAACTGCTAATGCTACCACCACTGCCACCAAGAATCCTGTGTGCAAGCACAGGTCACTACTCACAGACCCCGGGAGCCTGTGCAGCCTGCCACTGCCAGGGTCCCATGATCCAGGGACAACTTCCCCAGGAGAACACATGGTGTACCTCAGGCTGTTGCAAAGTTATGTTGGCCTCTGCTGCCACAGGCTCGCCCACATTCCAATTAGGACTACAATACCCCTCCTTCTCCCTGGCCTGAGTGAGCAAGAGAGCTGTAATCGGCTGCTGCTTTAACCCCGTCCTGTCTGGGTGGGAAACAGATGCCTGAGGGCGGCCTACACGCCGAGGCAGGGCCCAAACCAAAGCTGAACCCCAGGAGCTGTGCGAACAAAGAAGAGAGAGGGAAATTTCTCCGTGCAGCCTCAGGAGCAGCAGATTAAATCCCCACAATCAACTTGATAAGCCCTGCATCTGTGGAATACCTGAATAGACAATGAATGTTCCCAAAATTGAGGCAGTGGACTTTGGGAGCAACTATAGACTTAGGGTTTGCTATCTGCATCTGATTTGTTTCTGGTTTTATATTTATCTTAGTTTAGTTTCTAGTGCTTGTTAGCATTGGTGGATTTGTTTATTGGTTTGGTTGCTCTCTTCCTTTTTTTATTTTTAATTAAAAAAATTTGTAAATTTCTTTTCCTTTTCTCTCTTTTTTTTTTTTTTCAGTACACAGGCCTCTAACTGTTGTGGCCTCTCCCGTTGCAGAGCACAGGCTCTGGACGTGCAGGTTCAGCAGCCATGGCTCACGGGCCCAGCCGCTCCGTGGCATGTGGGATCCTCCCGGACCAGGGCACGAACCCGTGTCCCATGCATCAGTAGGCGGACTCTCAACCACTGTGCCACCAGGGAAGCCCTCCTTTTTTCTCTTTATGTGAGTATGTATGTGTATGTTTCTTTGTGTGATTTTGTCTGTTTAGGTTTAATTTTACCATTTGTCCCAGGGTTCTGTCTGTTAGTCTTTTTGTTGTTGTCTGTTTGTTTTTCTTTTTAAGCGTCTGTGTGTGTATGTTTCTTTGTGTGATTTTTGTCTGTTTAGTTTTGATTTTACCATTTGACTTGGGGTTCTATCTGTTTCGTTGTTTTTTTTCTTTTCTTCCTTTTCTTCTGAGCTGTGGGCTGGCAAGGTCTTGGTTCTGGCTGGGTGTCGGGTCTGAGCCTCTGAGGTGGGAGAGCCAAATCCAGGACACTGGAACACCAGAGACATCCTGGCCCCACGTAATATCAATCAGCAAGAGCTCTCTCAGAGATCTCTGTCTTAACACAAAGTACCAGTTCCACCCAATGGCTGGCAAGATCCAGTGCTGGATGCCCCATGCCAAATAACTAGCAAGACAGGAACACAAACCCCATCCAAAAGCAGAAAAGCAGCCTAAAATCACACTAAGTTCACAGACACCCCAAAATACACCACCGGACGTGGTCCTGCCCATCAGAAATACAAGATCCAACCTCATCCACCAGAACACAGGCACCAGTCCCCTCCACCAGGATGCCTACACAACCAACTGAACCAACCTCACACACTGGTGGCAGACACCAAAAATACTGGGAACTATGAACCTGCAGCTTGAGAAAAGGAGACGCCAAACACAGTAAGTAAAACAAAATAAGAAGACAGAGAAATATGCGGCTGATGAAGGAGCAAGGTAAAAACCCATCAGACCAAACAAATGAAGAGGAAATAGGCAGTCTACCTGAAAAAGAATTCAGAATAATGATAGTAAAGATGATCCAAAATCTTGGAAATAGAATGGAAAAAATACAAGAAACGTTTAACAAGGACCTAGAAGAACTAAAGAGCAAACAAACAATGATGAACAACACAATAAATGAAATGAAAAATTCTCTAGAGGGAATCAATAGCAGAATAACTGAGACAGAAGAATGAATAAGTGACCTGGAAGATAAAATAGTGGAAATTACTGTTGCAGAGCAGAATAAAGAAAAAAGAATGAAAAGAATTGAGGACAGTCTTAGAGACCTCTGGGACAACATTAAACACACCAACATTCAAATTATAGGGGCACGAGAAGAAGAAGAGAAAAAAAAAGGGACTGAGAAAATATCTGAAGAGATTATAGTTGAAAACTTCCCTAACCTGGGAAAGGAAGTAGTCAATCAAGTCCAGGAGGTGCAGAGAGTCCCATACGGGATAAATCCAAGGAGAAACATGCCAAGACACATATTAATCAAACTATCAAAAATTAAATTCAAAGAAAAAATATTAAAAGCAGCAAGGGAAAAGCAACAAATAACATATAAGGGAATCCCCATAAGGTTAACAGCTGATCTTTCAGCAGAAACTCTGCAAGCCAGAAGGGAGTGGCAGGACATATTTAAAGTGATGAAAGGGAAAAGCATACAACCAAGACTACTCTACCTGGCAAGGATCTCATTCAGATTCGATGGAGAAATTAAAACCTTTACAGTTATCTTTGATAAAGGAGGCAAGAATATACAATGGAGAAAAGACAGCCTCTTCAGTAAGTGGTGCTGGGAAAACTGGACAGCTACATGTAAAAGAATGAAATTAGGACACTTCTTAACACCATACACAAAAATAAACTCAAAATGGATTAAAGACCTAAATGTAAGCCAGACACTATAAAACTCTTAGAGGAAAACATAGGCAGGACACTCTATGACATAAACCACAGCAAGATCCTTTTTGACCCACCTCCTAGAGAAAGCGAAATAAAAATAAACAAATGGGACCTAATGAAACTTAAAAGCTTTGGCACAGCAAAGGAAACCATAAACAAGATGAAAAGACAAGCCTCAGAATGGGAGAAAACATTTGCTAATGAAGCCACTTACAAAGGATTAATCTCCAGAATATACAAGCAAGTTATGCAGCTCAATATCAAAAAAACAAAAACCAATCCAAAAATGGGCAGAAGACCTACATTGACATTTCTCCAAAGAAGATATACAGACGGCCAACAAACACATGAAAGAATGCTCAACATCATTAATCATTAGAGAAATGCAAATCAAAACTGCAATGAGATATCATCTCACACCAGTCAGAGTGGCCATCATCAAAAAATCTACAAGCAATAAGTGCTGAAGAGCGTGTGGAGAATTAGGAACCGTCTTGTGCTGTTGGTGGGAGTGTAAATTGATACAGCCACTATGGAGAACAGTATGGAGGTTCCTTAAAAAACTAAAAATAGAACTACCATATGACCCAGCCATTCCACTACTGGGCATATACCTTGAGAAAACCATAATTCAAAAAGAGACATGTAGGGCTTCCCTGGTGACGCAGTGGTTGAGAGTCCACCTGCCGATGCAGGGTACCCGGGTTCATGCCCTGGTCCGGGAAGATCCCACATGCCACGGAGCGGCTGGGCCCATGAGCCATGGCCGCTGAGCCTGCGTGTCCAGAGCCTGTGCTCCGCAACGGGAGAGACCACAGCAGTGAGAGGCCTGCGTACAAGAAAAAAAAAAAAAAGAGACATGTACCACAATATTCATTGCAGCACTATTTACAATAGCCAGGACATGGAAGCAACCTAAGTATCCCTAGACAGATGAATGGGTAAAGAAGATGTGGCACATATATACAATGGAATATTACTCAGCCATAAAAAGAAATGAAATTGAGATATTTGTAGTGAGGTGGATGGACCTAGAGTCTGTCATACAGAGTGAAGTAAGTCAGAAGAGAAAAACAAATACCATATGCTAACACATATATATGGAATCTAAAAAATATGGTTCTGATGAACCTAGGAGCAGGACAGGAATAAAAACGCAGATGTAGAGAATGGACTTGAGGACACGGGGAGGGGGAAGGGTAAGCTGGGACGAAGTGAGAGAATAGCATTGACATATATACACTACCAAATATAAAATAGATAGCTAGTGGGAAGCAGCTGCATAGCACAGGGAGATCAGCTCTGTGCTTTGTGTCCACAGAGAGGGGTGGGATAGGGAGGGAGGGAGACGCAAGAATGGGGATATGTATATACATATTCACTTTGTTTTACAGCAGAAACTAACACAACACTGTAAAACAATTATACTCCAATAAAGATGTTAAAAAAAAAAAAAAGAAGAATCTCTCCTAGGAACTGAAGCCCATGTTTCTTCTCTGTGGTTTGATTTAGCAGCCTACTTCATTGTGAGGACAGAGAGCTAACACCAACTCAGCTTTCAGTTGTATATTTGGAAATTCAAGTGGAAAAAAAGTAAATTAACTTAGGAGGTATTATTTTTATTGTTAACACCTCTAATTTGATCATTGTGGCATCTTGTTCTAAGCTAGAAAGAGTTTTAAAGGAATTAATCAGATTCTCTTTCAAAAGAGGTACATCTTTGGTAACCAAAGCATCTTCCTTCCTAGTTATCTAAACATTTATCTGTGTCTGTGACCGTATAATCTTTCCCTTCTTCAGAGGCTTCAGGAGTTAATTTGTGTCTGTTTTATTATAACACTGTACGACTAGACCTATTTTTCAAAATACAAGCAGTCATCAATACCTTCTGTGCTGCCTATCTCTTCAATATCTTTGTCTTTGAGGGAAGTCACAGGGTAATCTTTGACATTGTAAAATTCATATTCCCCAGGCCCACTTTACTAGAGATAATGAATAATGTTTGTCTTCAAGTTAAAGGAGGCCAAGAGAATGAGACTGGAAGGGCAGTCAGGATAATTTAGTGGGATCAGCCTTTCTAGGATTTTACAGTGTTTCTGGGTTATTTCTTAGCAGCTCAGTTCATACTGGGAATCGCAGTATAAAGGCTAGAGCTACTGTGGTATTGATTCTTAATGTACGTACGGAGTGGTTATTTGCTAGGGAAGTGATCTTCAGATTCTCTGAGTAATGACACACATGGTTTATCCCTGTCGAATATTTCTGGGGTAGGTATTCTGAAACTTCATGACTCTTGCTTCATTGTGTGGCCTTGAGGAAACTACCCAACCCTACTAAACCCAATATAATGCAACTGAGGTAGGATATGAAAAATATTAATATGTTAGTGAAGCACCTGAAACCTGTTGGTAAATGATAAAAATAAGAGAATGAGATCATTTGTCATTAATTATTTCAGATTACTCTCTTAATTTGGAAGCTGAGGTTCTTGGGCTAGACTCATTTCAATTCTAATATTTAGAGAGAGTAAATATTTAACTGTGATTATGTGTTCACAGAAACCTTTCTAGAGAAGAATAAAACTTAGTCAAGGAGCTTCACCATTAAGTCAGGTCCTGTTAAACAAAGTATTGAAGAAAGGCTGAGCCAATTTCTCAGATGGTTCAGATGTGACTCTCCCCCAGGTAGAAGAGGAAGGCCAGCAGTGAGATCAGGGAAGAAAGTTTGCCAACTGTCAGGAGATCACAACAGACACTGGAAAGGGCTCTATCAACCTAAAGATTCCTTCTTCCATTCGCCTGACAGGTTGTGAGGTTGAAGAGAGAAGACAGACTTGGCTAAGTTCTGGAGATAGAAACTCTATGTATTGATTCTGTGACAGAAATTTAACTTTGGTTGGATTATCATTTGTCCACCTTTGGGAGGTGAATCATAGCGCTTTAAGCCAATGATTAGCTTTGCGGTGGGCATGTGAACAAGTTCTGGACAAAGGAACATAAAGAGAAGTCTATAGGGGATTTCAAGAAAGATTTCCCTCCCCTATAAAAAATGAAAGGCCACAAGGAGAAGGCCCCTGCCCCACACCTGACTGCTTCCCCTCTGGGGGTTATTCTAAACCAGTGTTTCTCAAAGTGTGGTCCCCAAAGAGCAACACCAGCACGACTTGGAACCTTGTTAAAAATGTAAATTCTCAAAAGCGAATATAGCAGGCCTGGGGCTGCTTTCCTTAGAAGGTCCTACTTGCAAGGTTGGTCCTCGGTATCATCTGGAAACTGGATTTCAGGAGGGTTCCCACCACTCTCTGATCAGAATGGTTCACTGTACCTAGACTGTTTGTCAAAATAATCTCATTTATGCTCAGCACCTGTCTACTGGAATTTTGCTAAACACTAGGCAGAGGATGCCTGTGTAATTAGCCCCCAGTGAAAAACTTGGACACTGAGTCTCTAATGAGTTTCCCTGATAGACAACACTTCACATGTGTTGTCACAACTCACTGCTGGAGGAATTAAATGCATCCTGTGTGACTCCACTGAGAGAGGACTGTTGGAAGTTTGCACCTAGTTTCCTCCAGACTGCAGTCCCCACCTCTTGTGCCTTTTCCCTTTGCTGATTTTGCTCTGTATCCTTTTGCTATAATAAATCTCAGTCATGAGTAATGAAAAAAAAAGTGAATTCTCAGGTCCCACACCAGACCTACTAAAACAGAAATTCTAAAGGTGGGATCCAGATGATTCTGATATATGCTAAAGTTTAAGAACCACTGATAAGGAGGTGATGCTTGGAGCCACTGCAGCTTCTTTGGTCCATGATGACATCACTGAATCCTTTTATCTGAATTAACCAACCGAGGAATTGCCTACCTTTAGACTTATTGAATAGATAGATTCAATAAGATAGATAATAATAATAAATAATAATAGATAATAATATATTGTTTAATACCCTATTAAGTCAAAAAACATCCAAATGAATAATATGTTGCTACTATAACTCAGGGGTTGGCAAACTATGACCCACTGGCTACATCTGGTCCATTCCTCATTTTTATATGGCTTATGAGCTAAGAATGGTTTCTATGTGTTTAAACGGTTGCAGAAAAAATCAAAAGGAAAATATTGTGACATGTGAAAATTATATGAAATTTGTATTTCAGTGTCCATAAATAAAGTTTTACTGGAACACAGTCACACCCATTTGTTTACGGCTGCTTTCATGCTACAAAAGCAGAGTTGAGTAGCTATGATAGAGATCATATAACCCACAAGCTTAAAATACTTACTATCTAGTCCTTAACAAAAAACGGTTGTCCCCCCCTCCCTCCGCCCACTTGCTATAATTGATTGACCCACTTCACTTTCTTAGGGCGGAAAAAGATCACACCTTTTCAAATTTTGCTGTTAGTTATACACATAACCGTTGGGCTCTTATGAGCAGGAAATGCGGTATCTCCTTCCTAAGACCTTTTTCCCTTCCCTAGAATTGTCCAAAAACCCTGAGGAATAAGTCCTACTTCTAATCTCTAGGCAGAGGGGGACTCAGTAGTCTGCCATTGCTTCTGTCCCTGGTGGAACCTTGTCCACTGCTGCCCTGATCTCTGGCTGGTACAGATGCCACACAGGCCAGGGCGCCCTCTCTATGTCACGTGTACGTGGTTAACCTTTATTTTCAGAGCAAGGTTGTTATGCTGGGATGGCTGGGTCCAGAAGGGATGCCAGAACCACCTCTTTCCCCTAAACCTGTAGGCTCATGTGTGGCCTGGGTCACTAGTCCAAATGCCCCTTCCTCCCAGTAAGTTCCTCTCTAGGGATCTGGGTGTCCTTTTCTGTCTGTAAACTTTGACTGGAATCACCATCTCATCCCTTCCAGTCTCCTTTAACAGTGAAAGTGACTTCCCAGAAAGCCCCTGGTTTCCTTATGTAGGTTTGTGTGGCCCTTCTACAGAGATCTGGATATCAAGGGGCGGGACAGATTTTGTTAAACCATGTGGAGGAAGAAAGCTATTGTTACATTTCTTCTCCCAAAGTAAGGGGTCAGAACCTTCCAGGTGAGTCATAGAACAAAGGGAATTTGCCCCTCTCCAAAATGTGAAATTAGCTGATACAGTTGTTTCCCACAGCAAATTCTTTCACACTCCTCTGATCAGGAGATGTACAAGCAATGCCTCTTGAATCTGGGCTCACCTGTGTCTGCTTTGACCCACAGAGTAAGGTGAAAGTGATGCAATCTCAGTCCCAGTCCCAACTTTTAAGAGGAATGTCAGTTTCTGCTTCCTTATGTTGTACCCTGAGCCACCAGGGAAGAAGTTCAACTATCCCAAGGCCACCACACTGTGAGGAAGCCCCAGCTAGCCATGTGGAAAGGCCATGTGAAAATAGAGAGGCTGATCCACAGCCAGTCCCCCCAGTTGCTTTAGCCCACTGCCATTTGGGTCTCCTCAGGTGGGACCCCAGAAACTATGAAGCAGGGATAAGCTATCCCCATTATACGCTGTTCAAATTTCTTACCCACAGAATCACAGGATGTAACAATAACAATAACACAACAACTGCTGTTTTAAGCCCCTACATTTCCAGTAGTTTGCTATGCAGCAACAGATACTTATAGAACTTCACTACGCTGCTGAATTTTGCTGTTGCCAAAGCTTCATGCTTATCAGAGGGAAACTAGAGTCTACCTTAAAAAGAAATTCCCTTCAAATGAGGTCTGTAGTTTCGTTAATAGTGTTATACCCATGTGAATTCCTAGTTTTGATAACTGTGCAAAGGTTATATAAATTGTTAACATTAGGCTGGATGAAGGATATAATTGAACCTCTGAACTATTTTTTGCAACTTCTCTGTACGTCTAAAATTATTTCAGAATAAAAAAGAAGTCTTTTTCTCTAGGCCTCATTCTCTTTTTCCTCCAAGGCTGCATCTTTCTCCTGGAAAATTGTCCAGGCAGTTGTGTGCAGCTTGTTGGGCCAAACAATCTGTTTAAATCTCCCAGAAATCCTGGAGGGGCTTGTCATCATGTAGGAAATGCAGATCTGTAAATTTCTACCTGGGCTGTTCCATCTCAGAATTCTGCACCCAGAGCTTTTGGAGAGAACACTTGCAACTTCTCTTCAAAGCTCTCAGTGGGCCTGTCTAAAGGGATAGTAAACAGAGATGAGAACAAAAGCTAAAGTAATTAGCGGTCACTTATCCCGTAAAAGAGGAGTCGCTTATGCCATTATGACTGCAGAATGTCTCGTGACTCTTATAATTCTTCCTTCTTCCCTTGGAGCCTCACTTTGCTTGCATCAATCCTCATCTTAAGGAAACAACTAACCCAGAGACTCACCCTCCTCTGATATCCCAACCTAAGAACTTCTGAGCTCGACCCATAAGCAATAAAAATCGTGCACGCAGTTTTCCTAACGAGATACTATTTGGGGATTGCCTGTGTGGTGATATTCTCCTTCGTTGCAGGAAGTCAGTAATTCTCTTTTACCAGGTTTCCTTCTTTGAGGAGGGGCCTTTCCACCCACAAGAGTGAGGGAGGCTGAAATTGAAGCTTCACTGTATAGAGGGATTTTTAGATAGGTTGTAGAGAACAATTTTTGCTCGTAAAAAGAATAGATTAAAAATTTGAAGCCAGAAAAAAGGCTGGATGTCATTCACTCATTACATTTTTTTACCTAAGTGTGCCAAGTGCTGAGGATTCAAAAGATAAAATGACATTTCTCTTTGCAATACAGGAGCAGATGTGTAAACAGTCAGGGACAAACAGCGATGGCCGCAAGGACAGAAGAAAGCACCGAGGCCCCGGGAACACGGAGGTTGGGGAGCCTGGCTTTGCCGAGCGGAGCGCCGTGTTAGTACCATTCTCTTGCCTTCACTCAATCTGCTGCAGGCACATTGGCCTCTCTACACTTCTTCCAACATGCCAAGCTCAGGCTCCACCTTGGGGCCTTTGAACTGGGTGTTCTCTTGGGCTGAAACTTTCTACTCCCAGGTAGTCATGCAGTTCACTTTCTCACTTGCTTCAGGCTTCTGCTCAAATGTCACCCTGGTTAAAATTTGAATTTCCCTGGTGCCCCGTCCCCTTTGTCTTCAGACATTTTTTCTTAGCACATATTTTACTTGCCTTGCTTATTGATATTTTCCCTTAGTAGAATAGAAGCTTACTTTGTCTATTTTGATCACTGTTGCACCCCCAGAGCCTAGAACAGGGCTTGGTGCTACTAGGTGCTCAGTTAACATTTGTTAAATGAATGAATGAATGAATGAGACAGGGAGGCCTTTCCTGACCTCCTTGTCTCTTCCTATCACACGTTACCAAAGTTTTCTTCATAACACTTGTCACCACTTGACAGACTCCATATTTATCTGTTTTTGTTCACTGTGTGTCTCCCCTCCCCATGAGGACATGAATTTTTTAATTCATTGCTATATAACCCCTGTGCCCAGAATAATGCCTGAAAGAGGGTTAATGCTCAATCAAATTTTTTGAAGAATGAATTAATAAATAAATGGATAAATATGTGAACAAATAAGTAGACAGAGGATATTTGGTGATTATATCCACCCATCCTGGGTACAACTCTGGTTGTAGAGATGTGAAGACAAAACTTCACTGAACTGGCCTCTCTGGGGGTATTTAAGAAAAAGCCAAGCTAGTAAGAGTCAACAGAAGGGACCAGGAGTGACCTGGTAGGGAAGACCTCAGCCCAGCTCACCCAGAGTCTCACTCATGGCCCTGCTAGACCCTGAGGCTGGCAGGACATGGGTAGGCAGGGAATGAAACGCCTCCTTTCTTTCTGCATGAAGAGCTGCTTCGCGCGCAGACGATACAGAGACTGGGATTTCTCCTCTTAAATAAAACTTCCCATTTCTCTGTTGTGTCAATATTTTTGCCCTTGCCCCATCCCCACGCAAGATGGGAGAGGGTACAAAAGAGAAGGAAAGCAGAAGCCATTGTTTATTCACAGCACCCCCTGCCTCATCAGAATATTGAAACTCTCTGGACTGGAAGGAATCTGCATTAATTCCCTCACTAGATCCTCCTGTCCTCTTTCTCCCTTTAATTCTGGCCTTTAGAAGCTTTGCAGGGTTTTTAATTACAAGCAGAAAAGGGCACGTACAGTAGTTAAGTAAAATAACAATACTTAAAATTACAACTGAGCCCCAAACGATCGACTGTCTATTCTCTGCCTTAAAATAAAATAGCTTTCATCTTTTCCCCCTTACACCAGCCTCTTCTGCCTAGATAATGCATTTCGTTAGATTTATTTGCTCAGCCCCGAAAACTTGACGCTAAAGGGATTATTTAGTTTTAGAATTGCTGTAGTCCATAGTAATAGCCAACAGGGAAAGGAATGAAGCAGCAATATTAGCAGGGCAATGGGAAGGGGGGGGGATGGGGAGGGGCTGTGCAGTCCACAGCTGAGCAAAACTGCTTGCATAAACACCATTAAGAAGATTTAGACATTGCTTTCCTTATCATCAGCACTCCCGGAAGAAATAAAAAAAAAAAAAAGAAAGAAAAAAAGAAAAAAAAAGAAGAAAAAAGGGAAAAGAGACAGGCCTTGACTTGCTGTGTATGCATTTCCATTAAAGGTTCAATAGGAAATAAAACCAGCTGAGAGTCCAAAAGCAAGGATGCTACAGACCTAACCATACCACCTCATCATGGTCCAAAAGAGATATTTGTTCCACATGTTACCGGAAGGAGCAGCTGGATAGAGAACAAAACACCCAGCGTCGCTCCATCTGTGGCTGTTGCCTGGGTTGGTGCTGCGCCCCCATTTACCACAGCCCCGTCCCTCTTCCACACACCCCGTCCACACACTCACATCCCAGGATAAAATATTCCTGATTTTCCAGGCTCTACTCGAACCACTAATGTTCAGGGTACTGAGGATGAGAACTGGTGGGAAACAGGAGGAAACTATAATGACCGGAAAGAAGGGCTAGCCCTGTGTGCATCTGCAGGACTGAAAGGCTTGTGTAAGCAAGAGTGGGATGAGAGGGGGCCATACACGAGGAGGAGGGGGGTGAGGAGACTGTGGCCAGAACTCCAGCGGGAATGTGGGAAAACATCTCAGCAGGTGGAGGTGGCTTTAAAGAAGTGCTGGAATCCAACAGACTATTCCCAGGGAGAGTCTATCAGCCTGTCTGATAAGTTCTGTGTGCACCTAGGGCAATGGAAATGTTGCAACTAGGCATTGCGTGGCTTGTAGAATACCAAGAATGGATGATAACTCTGCTGTGAGAGTCCAAAAGAATTACATTTGGGATTTTAAACACTGTTCCATTTTCTAGACGACTTCTTAGCAAGACATCGCTAAATGGTCAAAGGGTGTGCGTGTGTGTGTGTGTGTGTGTGTGTGTATACGTACACACACACACAGACATAGGGGGCTATTGATGTGACGTATTTCTAATAATTAGAGTTTGTAGTACAGATGAATACCTAATTGGTACTAAACACACATCAACTCGAGGAAAAAAATTTTTATTATCCAACTTGTCTATAAAATATTGGCCTCCCTGGGGCTCCACACCTTTTTCTTGTCCTTTCACTCATTCACTGGATATCCCATTCTGTGGGTTCATTCTCCTGGGGGCCAGACATCTCAGGGGCCACTGTGGAGTGTGCCCACAAAACTGTCCTGTTTTTTTGTTTTTTAGAGGATATGGATTGCTGTGTTCCATGGCAAATTAAGGCAGCTGGCCGCACTCCTCCTACACCAATACTGAGCCAGCAGACACCACAGCCAAAGCAGATGGAAGGAAGGATTCCATGGGCCTCACTTGGTTAGTTAATGGGACAATGATAACAGTTATAATATAATTACAATTTCTTTAGTTCTTATTATTTGGTTCTGTAATATGTGCCATATCTCATTGCCTTACAGATGCAGAAGCTGATGCTTGGAGGAGTTAAGTAAGTGGGCCCAGTTTCTACGTTAGGGACTTACAGCTTTTCTGTGTACTAGCTATGTGTGTGCTTTTAACAAGGACTGTACTGTCCGTGCAAGATGAGGGACTGGTGTTTTCAGGACTGTTCATCCTCAGAGCCAAGTAGATTGTCCATAGCAAAGTCTTTTTCTTTCTTAATAGACATTTATTGGAGTATAATTGCTTCACAAAACTGTGTTAGTTTCTGTTGTATACCAAAGTGAATCAGCCATATGCGTACATATGTCCCCATATCTGCTCCCTCTTGAACCTCCCTCCGTCCCATCCTCCCTAACCCATCCCTCTAGGTCATCACAAAGCACCGAGCTGATCTCCCTGTACTATGCTGCTCTCTTTCTTAGGTTCATTAAACTCTTACAGGGGTGAGAAGGTAGAAGTGGGAAATCTTAGATCTTAAAGACTCAAACTGTGAGATGTGGAAGTGCAAGAGAGACCTGTCTGGGCTGGACTGTGGTTGTGAGGAAATCCACAGGTCCACAGTCCAGAGACTGGTGCTGACCAGCAAAGGGTCACCTCGTGCCCACCTATTCCACAGGAACCAGGAAGATTTGCCTCATTCATTTGGGCATGCTGAGTGGGCAGACTCTTCTTAGGCTCTCAGCCCTGGGGAACATCTATCAGGTGTGTAAGGTCTGGTATGGAAATCTGTGGTCAGTCACTTGTGGTTCCCTGTGGTCTTTAACCAACCTCCATGCACCCCAGGACCCCTCGGTCCCTGGGACATTTGGTTCCATACTCAGAGCTCACCGAGGGCAGGTCCTTTTTCCAGTTGAGCTCTGTATCTCCAGCACCCAGACCTTCTGGCACAGAGTGAGAGCTCAGGAAACATCTGTCAAGTACCACTGTCCATTTCACTGCATCCATAGGCTGCCGGGAACCTTTCTTTGTTCACTGCCACCAGCCAGGACTGATTTAACCATTCCAGATAGGCAACTAGCTCTGCTAATTCATATTTTTCTCTAGTAAGAGAATTCTCCACCAACATTAATAACAACATTTAATAACCCCCTTGATAGTAAGTTCTTCCCATTAGCGAACTCTGTCTCTCCCATGGAATGCCAAACCAACTTCCACTGTCTGTCCCCTGTAGAGATGGAGAATAATTAACGATACACCATTCCTTACATAATAATTCTTCATCTGCTGGAAGGTTATTTACTGGTCTTATAAAAATTGTCTTTCTATTGCTCTAGTCCCAGGGTGCTAGTATAATGTAATGATAGAGAAGTAAGGACTGACACAAACCCTAACCTCCAGTTCTTTCCTGCCATGATTTTAATTGAATGTCAAATGAAAAGATGGGCAAGTAATGAGGGCCCAGGTCAATACCACTCTGAGATGTCCCACCGTGAAGAGTTGTTTCTGTGCAGCCGGAGCTCAGACTGACATTCTGCAAAGCCCGCCCGCCTGCCCGCCCCCAGCCCCTGGGCCCTGGAGCACATCCACCATGGGCAGACACTTGCCTTCTGGAGGGCCGCTGCCATTACCTGGGACCCTTGAATTCAACATGAATATCTCAAATGCTTATTCCCATAACCAAATTTTTGAGTGCTTATGCAATTGTTTCAGGCCTTTGTTCCAAGTGCTTTATATATAGTGTCTCTTCTGATCCTCACTACTACCTCTAAAGCAAGTTTTAAACCATCCCCATTTTACAGAAAATGACATGAGAGATAAGACTGGTCAGTTAACTTGTCCCAGATCCTGCAGCTTAAAATTGCTAGAGCCAGGATCTGAACTCTGACTCCAGAGCCTGTGCTTATAACCCAATAACATAATGCCACCATGGCTTAGCCCAAGGCCTGGCGCACAGCAGGCATCCAGTACATGTCTGGTGAACTTCAATGAGATGGGCGATGTATTTTCTAGGATCAGGTCCTATAAGGGGATCTTTCCCCAAAAGTCTCAGCTTTCCTTTCTAAACATTATTTTGCCTGTCAGACAGTCAAAAGCAAAACTTCCAGAATTCAAAAATAACAGTGACGCAAGGAACCTCATCACTTGGGTGTTTCAAGAGTTCATTCCTTAAAGTCAAAGGATCTCTTATTGTGATGGGAAGGAATAATAAATCTGATTTAAGAAAGAACAAAGAATAGTTTTCAAGGAGAGAAAACCCAGTATATTTTAGGTCTAATTCATGTAATAAACAAATTCATTATCAAACACTAAACCAAGCATCCAATACGAAGTCATCTGAGACCTAGGAAAAAACAAAAGCAATGGACACTGACCTCAAACATTTACAATATAATTAGAGCGACAAAATGTACGCAGTAGAATCTTGCAAGAAGAAAGGACCATAGGGCCACATAGCCTTCCTTGCATGAGTCTCAAGGACCTGCATGATCGCAGTGATGCTCGCCTCTCCCCCTTACTCACTTCCTCCAACCCCAGTGGCCTCCCCACTGTTCCCTGAAGGTGACAAGTAGGTTTCACCTGAGACCCTTTGTACTAGTTGCTTTCTCTGTCTGGAAGGCTCTCACCTGTGTTCTTAATATGTTGTCTCTTCATGTCACTCCAGTGTTAGCTCCAATATTGCCTCCACAGAGAAGACTTCCCTGAACTCTGAGGCTGAAGTAGACCTTCTGTGCACACACACACACACACACACACACACACACACACACACACACACCAGTTTTAGTCTATCTCCTGTTGAAATTACCTGATCGTATTTATTTACATGTTAAGCATCTGTCTCCTCCCCTGAATTTATACCTCTGGCCATATGTTGACTGTGTCCCTAGCACCTAGATTAATGCCTGGCACTATTATTTGAGTGATTTGATTGCTTTTTAATAAGGCTTTTGGGGGGCTGTAATTTACATACAAAAAAATTCACCTATTTTAAGAGCATAGTTCAGTAGGTTTGACAAATGTGTACAGTTAGGTAACCGTGATCACAGTCATGATATAGAACATTTCCATCCTCCCAAACTTCTCTCCTGCCTTTTTGCAGTTAATCCCACTCCTCCCCTGGTTCCTGACAATCATAGATCATATACATTGTGTGTGTGTGTTTGTGTATGTTCAAAATTTCTGAATGTAATTTTGAAATATTTTATTTTATTCACTCAAATTGATTGATTCTTCATTCAATCAATTTTATTGAGTAAATGCTCCCTAGTTGGTGTTTTGATTTGTTTTAACAGATTTATTGAGATATAATGGATATACAATAAAACTTGTATTTTTAAAATGTACAATTTATTAAGCTTTAACAAATGTGTAATCCATGAAACCGTTACTACATGCAAGATATCATATCTATCACTCCTGAAAGATTCCTCATGTCCTTTGGTAATCACTCCCTCCCACCCCTCCTCACCATTCCCTATCCCCAGGCAACTATTGTATTGCTTTCTATAATATAGTTTGCAATTAGAAAACTATTTTCTGTAGTTTGCAATTTTATATAAATGGAATCATAAAATATATGTTGGTTTTTGTCTGGCTTCTTTCGCTCAGCATAATTATTTTGAGATTCATCCGTGTTTTAGGTGTTTCAAGAGTTCATTCCTTCTTATTGCTGAGTAATATTCTGTTATATGGACATACCACAGTTGATTTATTCATTCACTTGGTCATAGACATTTGAGTTGTTTCCAGTTTGGGGCTATTGCAGATACAGCAGATATGAACATTCATGTACAAGCTTTGAATTGACATATGCTTTCATTCTGAATGAAAGAAGCCAGACAAAAAAGACAATCATACTGTATGATTGCATTATATAAAATTTTAGAAAATGCAGAAAGCTAATCAATGGTTGCCCGAAGATGGAGAGAGGTGGGAGGGAGAGATTAGAAAGATGTATGAGGAAATTTTTAAGGGTGATGGACATGTTTATTATCTTGATTGTGGTGATGATTTCACAGGTACATACACATGTCAAAACTTATTAAATGAGTAACTTTAATCATGTGCAGTTTATTGAATGTCAATTATACCTTAGTGAGGTTTTTAAAATATTAAAAATATGAGAATTAATTAAAAATATATTAGAATTAATTAATTAATATTAGAATTAATTAAAAAAACCACAAAACCTGTGGTGCATCCATGCAATGAAATTCTACTCAGCATCAACAAGGAACAAACTACGCTGAGATGCACAGCAACATGGATGAATGAATCTCTAGAGCATTATGCTGAGTGAAAGAAGCAGAACGCAAAAGACTATCAAACATATGACTGTATTTAATGAAATATTAGAGAAGGCAAGAGCATAATGGCAAGCATCTGCTTCCAACCAAGAGCAAGCAATAGGTTCCAGATTTACCTTCCTGCCTAAAACAATCAAAAACAACCCCAAACCAAGATAAAATATATGAAATGACAGTTTCATAACTTTTTTTGATAAACCTTTTTGAAAAACATATTTGAATCTTTATCAGAACAAATCTCTTCCCTTAAAAAAAAAAGGCAATGCTTTTCTAGCTATACAGAGCAAAAGTCAGTCTTTATATTCTTGCAAAGACATACATAATCTACCACTCCCCAAGCACCCCCGTTACGTACACATTACTGTATTCACTTCAGGCCAACAACACTGACTTTGGTGTTTTTTCTCAAATACCCCAAGCCCACTGTCACTTTGGATTTCCAGATTCTGTCTGGGATGCCAGTACTGCTGATCAATTCATGCTTGTGCCCTCACATCCTTCAGGTCTCTGTTCAAATTTTATCTTCCAGTGAGAGCCTCACTCACCAGTCTACTTGGACACCCTCACCCTTAGCCTTTCTGATTTACCTCCCCTGCTTAATTATTCTTCACAGCACTTATTATGATCTGACACACTCTGTATTTTACCTGTTTATTTTTTAGTTTGTCTCTGTGTTCCACTCCTTGAATGTAAGCTCCATGAAGAGAGAGCCTATTTTTTCCCTGTTTTCATTACTGCTCTATTCTTAGCACTGAGAACAGTACCTAGCATATAATAGGCACTCAATAAATATGTACCGAATAGGTAACTGAAACAAACTAGCTCGGATAAATGAGCACATGAACAATATTTATGTCATGATATTGTTGAGAGGATTAAATAAAATAAACTCTAGGTAGTGCCCAGCAGGAAAGCAAACTGTAAATCATGTTATTAGTCTGCTTCTAGTCTTACATGTTCGAAACAGTAGTAGCAGTAGTAGTAGTAGTAGTAATAATAATAATAATGGCCAGCATGTATTAAAGAGTCAGGCATTATTTTATACATAACTGATTTTTACCTATTAACTCATTTAATTATCAAACAATTTTATGAGATAGGTAATGAATTTATGACATTCATTCTTCAGATAAGAAAACTGGCACTGAGAGTTAAGTACATTTCCCAAGATTACAGAGCACAGCTGTGGTTTGAACCCTGGCAATCTGGTTCCAGAGCCTATGATTAGGAGCACTATGCAATACTGTCTCTTTTTTTTTTTTTTTTTTTTTTGCGGTATGCGGGCCTCTCACTGTTGTGGCCTCTCCCGTTGCGGAGCACAGGCTCTGGACGCGCAGGCTCAGCGGCCATGGCTCACGGGCCCAGCCGCTCCACGGCATGTGGGATCTTCCCGGACCAGTGCACGAACCCGTGTCCCCTGCATCAGTAGGCGGACTCTCAACCATTGCGCCACCAGGGAAGCCCTGCAATACTGTCTCTTGAAATCCTAAAACTGAATATTTTTCCTCCATCTAAAGCTTTCTTTGGCTTTTCTATTAAAAAATATTGCAATTTAAACAGCTAATATTCTCAAAGCTGAGTTTTTATGTAAACTCTGAGTTTATTTCCCATTAATAACAAAAGCCTGAGATAGTTTCTGCATCATGGGTAGCATGGCTCAAAGAATTGTCTTGACAGCAGTACAGATCAGACTGATGGCTGTGATTCCTGTCCACGGTGATGGGTAAAGGCCCTGAGGTGCCAAGTGGCATTCTCCTGCCTCCAAACAAGCCCCCATAACCCAGGTGAATATATCAAAAGCACAGCGGCATCTTCATTGTTACCATCAGGATTTCTGGGATTGTGAGGATCTGCATTCTCCAGTAAGCCTCCTGGGTCTTCATGCTGCTTTCTTCCCAATAGTCCCAAGGACTGACTTGTTTAATAGCCAAGAATGCTTAGATACATAAATGAATTGACAAGAAACCCCTTTAGTCTCAGCTGAAATACTACTTTACCCAAGGTCAAGATTAATTTATGCTCCTGAACTGGCCTTAAGTTAAGAAACACGCAGACAGCTTTACTGGCCTGATTTTCATCCCTTTATAAAGTCGAGCACACAGAATCTCCACAGTGGACTTATCCCAGACTTTAAGTGGAAGCGGCATTTGAATTAGGGGTTTTGTGCAGAATATGAAATGGGATTTACAGGCATCATATTTAAGTTTACCGAGTATTTGCACACAAGAGCCTACATGTAATAAAGTTAAATGTGAATGGAAAATAAAACCAGGGGGAAAATATATTTTGAATAGTGGAGGATAAGGGATCTGGGACTGATTTTATCTCACTGAAGATCTCCTGGTTATGATCTATACTGGCAAATCTATCCCGGAGGCAGCCATGCACATGATAGATAATTCATTTCTTGATGAGTTGGCCCCTTAGATGGTCTCCTTCAGACAAGACCTCACACTTGGGATACAATTTATTACCCTACTCACATCCCTCCCACCCCCACCCCCTGCCTATAGTCATTTTTAAGAATTCTGAATTGAGAATATTTTTCACTTTGATGTAAATTTGCGTTTTCTAGAATTAACCCAGAAAGAGCAAGACCATCACATAGGACATGCTCTTAAAGTGGCCCAAGGAGAGCAAAACTCAGAAGACTCAACGAACTGTTTTCAAGTTCTAAAAGCATCCCTGCTGACCATGTGACAATAATTTGGATTCAGTTCTAAAAAAGAATTTTGTCTGAGAAAAGAATGAGACCTGAAGATGTAGATATGTGTCATGCCGCCATGGGTTTGGGTGGGAGATGGGATAGAACAGAACAGTGGAAATGTGTGAGACTTCTTGAGAACCTGGGAGCAAGTATTGAAGGGATAAAGAAACTCCAGAATGGAAACAAAGTCAGATCCTTAGGTAAACCCAGGCTGTAAAGCTAAGATCTACCTTAGGGGAATCCACATGTGAAAATCACCAGAGCTATTCTCTTTGGGGATATTATAGGATTGTTTTTCCTTAGCTACCTGAAGTCAGTGGTGGCTATGGGATTTCCTTGCTGAGTAAGGTGTGAGCAGAAACTTTAAGAATCAGTGTGTACTTCTGCTTTTCCATCTGACATGGTGAGCAGCAATGTTTAAGATGTAGCTGCTTCAGAAGTCTGGATTTCTGCCAGTCTACAATGAACAGGTAAAGTAAATGAGAAAAACTCTTTGTTGCCTTAAGTCACTGAGCTTTTCAGGGATGTTTGTTACTGTGTATACTTTAACCTACCCTGACTAATACATTAGGAGAGGCAAATGATTGAAATATTTAAACATAAAATATATTTGAAATTAAAATAGGCCTTGGGAACAAGATATTCAGAACTGCATTTCCTATTAGGAAAGGTATTTCTGGCTCACTTCCCTTTATGAAGTCAGTTGAAAATAACACAGGGAATTAAAAAAAAATTTTTTTAATCTTTCAAATTAGATGAAACTTGGAAGAGACACAACTCTGAAGCAAAGCCATAGAAAGTAGCTGCCTGATGTCTTAAAAATTAGATCTGAGTAAAGGAAAATATGCCTCTGAAGATCTCAGGCAGTACCTGAGACTCTAAGAGAGGTGGTCCATCCCACAAAACCAAAATCCACTCCCTTCCTTGGAAAAACAAGCTCAAGTATGCAGACGGTCTGTGGTGGCATCTCTGGATGCAGTCTGATACATGGGCTTAGGTGCGGGAAGGACTGAACATGGAAACACAGACGCACTGTATTTGCAGAAAATCTGCTAAAAGAGTGGCAGGTGACATTGACATTGTGGTGGCTGATCTTGGTCAGGCAAAGAAAAAATTTAAACCAGCAATTTTCCAACTGTGATCCCTAGGTCAGCATTACCAGAATCATCTGGGAACTTTTTAGAAATGCAAATCCTCGGACCCCACCACAGAGCGACTGAATCAGAAGGGTGAAGTTTTTTATAACCTGTACTTTAATAAGCCCATTAATGTTCTGATGCAACTCAAATTTGAGAACCACAGCTCTAATTCATTACCCAAAGGGTTCTTCATATTCAGAATTTCACTTGAACCAGGCAGACCCGTTCCCAGACAACAGAATGAAATCCACATTGCCACTGCCCACTTCACTCTCCTGACCCTCCTTCCCACTCGTCCTCAGTAAGTATCAGGTCCCAATTTCAAAATCTCTCATACAAAAATACTGAGAAAAAGGAAAAATGACTAATAAAACATAAAAATATAATACTCACCAAAAAATTATATCAGAAACAAATGAAAATCAGATATAGATATTTTCTCATGAAAGTAAAATACAGACAGGAAAAGAAAGCAATAACAACAACAAAAACTATGGCCCTCAGGCTTCCCTGGTGGCGCAGTGGTTAAGAATCTGCCCACCAATGCAGGGGACGCAGGTTCAAGCCCTGGTCTGGGAAGATCCCACATGCTGCAGAGCAACTAAGCCCATGCACCACAACTACTGAGCCTGCACTCTAGAACCCGTGAGCCACAACTACTGAGCCCACGTGCCACAACTACTGAAGCCCGCATGCCTAGAGCCCGTGCTCCGCAACAAGAGAAGCCACCACAGTGAGAAGCCTGCACACCGCAACAAAGAGTAACCCCCATTTGCTGCAACTAGAGAAAGCCTGCGTGCAGCAATGAAGACACAACACTGCCCAAAATAAATACATAAATAAATAAATTAAAAAAAACTATGGCCCCTCTAAAATAAGAATTTATAAGCATGTATGTGATGCTAACGTCTAAGAGAATGAACTATTTGCTTTTTTGGAATGGCCTGGAAAGACTCCAAGAATCACCATATTCTGCATGGTACTATATCACACATCATGCTGAGCAATAGAACAGAACTATTAAGGGAGAGGCTAGGCAAACAGCATAGGCTTAATACATTGTACTTGCTCCCTCTAGCCCTATAGCTATGGCCTGCAAGTGTCAGGTAGATGACCCAGAAGTTTCCTGCCCTCGTAGATGGGAATGGAAGAGTACAGAAAAATAACTAAAGATGTTGACACATGAGCCCATGAGGGTGAATAACAGTGTCACAAAATATGAGCTAGGATGAGACAACCCAAGCCAGTGACCAATCAAGAATCCCACTGTTTCTCAGAGGATCAACAGAAAGCCGACCTGAGGACCAAGTAAACAAATAAGCAGCACTGGGACATCACTGTGAAAGGAGAACAGATCACAAGGAGTACTAGCCAGGGACAGGTTGGCAACATAATGCATGGAGGATCAAAGGATGGTGGAAGAGTAAGATGCACTCTCCCCTACCCTGTCCCTCATCACGTAGCCACAGGACCTAGATCACCTCTGGGAAGAAGGGAAGGAGTAGAAGGAAGCAGAATAATTTCCCAGTTGACTGAGCTTAAATCTAGAGTCATGTGATTCGTTACCTGAAATAGACATCTAATTGACAAAGAAAAAATTTGCCTCATTACCTATCATTGGGAATGAAGTAGTGAAGGCATGATGATGAAATCAGTCAGTCCCTGACACAGAGATTCTAAATCCTTTGGAATTTCCTGGATGATAGGAGTGTCTTTTGTTCTAATGAGGTGACTGTCGGTGGGTTCCTGAAAAAATTCAGGATGGGGGTTGGTCACCTGAAAGACAAAGCCATGATTAGAAGCTTGGAATTCTCAGCTCCACCCTATTGTCTGGGAAGGGCAGAGGGCCTGGAGGTTGAGTTAATGATTGATTATGCTTACATGATGAAGCCTCCATAAAAATCCCCAAAGTACAGAGTTCAGGGAGTTTCTAGGTTGCTGAACACATGGAGGTTCTGGGAGGGTAGTGCATGATCACCACGGGAGAGGGATGAAGACATGAAAAAGTGTGCATTGGTTCTTAAACTCCCTCTACCCCAAAAGGTGAGGCACATCACTTCTACTCATATTTCATTGTGCAGAGCAAATCACATTTTTATACTTGCATGGCTATGGAGAGATGCAATTCTACCATAAGGAGCACATTTTAAACAATCCTAGTGCTATAAGCAGATTTCAACTCCAGAAGTTAGCAAGAGAGTAACAACAATAACAAAAGTTAAGCAAAGCAGACTGATGTGATTAATTAAAAACAAACAGAAACAATAAGAGAAATAAATACACTCTGAGTTTCCCCCAAATCTAATTTCTCCACCCTTCCTAGCAGTAGTTTAGCTGGGTACCTGTAAGCCCTGTGAAGACCATAATTTTCAGTCTCATCTGTGGCTCTGTGGGCCATGTAATTAAAACTTTCACTAATGGATGTGAACAGAAATGATGGGTTCCCCCGTCTATGTCATTTATTTTAAAGGAGATGTATGGCTTAGGGCTTCCTCCCCATTCCCTTCCCTATTCTGGAATGCAGACTTGGCAGTGATCCCACTTTGGCCATACAGATGAAGAAAGTAGCCTTGGAGTAGGTGGAGCTCCTGATGGGGAAATTGGATCTTGGGGTGACTTTGTGAAACAGACCTCTGACTACTCTGGACCAGCTGGACTGTTGTGTGAAAGAGAACTTAACTTCTATCTGGTTTAAGCCACTATACTTTGGTGTCTTTTTGTTATATCAGCTTAGATTTTACCCTGATTAAAATGATATATAAAAGCCAGCCTTTTTAAAAGGGCTATGAAATAAATGATGCTAGGTAATGTAGTTAGGTAATCAGGAGCCAGCACAAAGTTAGAAATGAGTGTGAGGAAGTGACCTCAAATAATGAAGGAACTCAGCAACATATAGCATGTGCTTTCTTTGACACTATGCAAATAAATAAGACACCTGAATGAAATGACGACTTTTCTATGAAAATTCACTTTTCCAAACTCTACCTCAAAGAAAATGTATAACTGAAATGGTTTCAGAGGTCAACACAATCAAATAATTGAGACAGATAAAATTTCAACACTATGCAAACTGTCCTAAGCCATAAAGAGAAAAATAACTCTTCCAAACTCTGTCTGGAAAGTGTGAATAATTTTGACAATAGAACTTGACCAAGATGGCACAAAAATAGAAAACTACATATAAACTTACTCAGTATATCATCATAAAAATCATAAATAAAATATTACTTGCCTAATTAAAAATACTATTTAGCAACAAAATAAAAGTATAATGTACCACAACATGAGAGTATTTTGCTACTAGAAACATTTTAATAGAATGATCTACATTAGGAGAAAATCTGAGATGATCCAAATATTTTAAAAATAAAACATAATATACATTCCTGATTTGAAATGTCTTACTATAATAAAATTAATAGAAATATTCTTATTATAATTTTATATATACAATACTATCGTTAATTTTATGTATACAGTGCTATGGTTAATTTCACTAGAAGCATTTCTATTAGAGTAGGAAACAAGAAAAGGAAGCCACCATCAACAACTTTATTTAGCATTGCTCTGAAAGTTCAGGTAATGCAATTCAGCAAGAAAAGGAATATAAGTGGTATAAAATTTAGAAAAAAGAAGGCAAAACAATTATTTTTAGCCCATGATATAATCTGGAAAATCCAAGAAGATCAACTGAAAAATATTTTTAAGAAAAGAGAGAATTCAATAAGGTGACCAGCTACAATATTAAGCACAAAAAATAGCTTTTCAGTGGCCAAGTAAACTCTGAACGCTGATGGAAAAATATGTTACTTAAAATAGAAGTATGAATTACTAAAAAAAACTTTGAGAAGTGTGCCACACTTATATGAAGAAAAGTTCTAAGTTTTGTTGAAAGGCAAAGAATACTTGACTAAATGAGAGATCTACTGTGTTCTTGCTTACAAGGACTTTATGTGATAAAAATGATAATTATTTCTAAGTTAATCTATAATTTCAAAAAAATGCAATGAAAAGGCAAAACGATTTTTCTTTTAGACAGGAGTATTCCAAATTTCAGATGAAAATAAACATATGAGGATAGCCAGAACAAATCTGGCTAAAACAAAAATCATGAGGGGGCGGTATACCAAATAGTAAAACATATGATAAACTTACAGTAATTAAAACAATCTGGTACTGGCACATGAACAAACAGACCATTGGAAAAGAGAGTTCAGAAATAGATCCAAGACCATATGGGTATTAAGTTTATGAAATGTGGCATTACCATTCAGTGGGAAAACGATGAATTAGTAAGCAAATTATGTTGTGGCAACAGGCTAGCCATTTGGAACAAATAAACCTTAATCACTACCTTATTTATTATATCAAAAATGAATTATTTGCATCAAAAATTTAAACATGAAAAATGAAATCATAAAAAGTAATAAATAACAGGAGAGAATTTATTTGTAATACTTATGCAACCTTAGTAATAATTATGAAAATATGCAATGAAATGAAATCAAGATGTTTTTCTATCAGATCAAAATTTTAAAATACACTATATAGTTGTACAATAGATATTTTCACAATTACTGGTGAGATTGCAAATTAAGGAAAGCTTTTTAAAGGAAAGTTTGGCAATTTTTAACTAAGCAATTCCAAGTCTAAGAACTTAACTTTCAGGGGTTTCCCTGGTGGTGCAGTGGTTGGGAATCGGCCTGCCAATGCAGGGGGCACAGGTTCAAGCCCTGGTCCGGGAAGATCCCACATGCCGCAGAGCAACTAATCCCGAGAGCCACAGCTACTGAGCCTGCGTGCCACAACTACTGAAGCCCGCGCACCTAGAGCCCATGATCCGCAACAAGACAAGCCACTGCAATGAGAAGCCCGTGCACCACAACGAAGAGTAGCCCCCTCTCACCACAACTAGAGAAAGCCTGCGTGCAGCAATGAAGACCCAATGCAGCCAAAAATAATTTTTTTAAAAATTTAACTTTCAGATGTACTTGCACATTATGTAAACCTGTACATAGAAGAAAGTTTATTTCAACATCATTAGTAAAAGCAAAAAACAAAAACAGAAGACCAAACAATTTAAATGTCCATTACTACATGACTGGTAAATAAGGTAAGGCAAATCTCTACAATGAAATACTATTTTGCCATAAAAATAAATGTGATAGATCTGTATATGCTAATAGGCAATGGTATTTAAGTTTTATTGAGAGAAATGAAAGATACAGACATGTAGAGTATGCTATATTCATGTGATTTAAGTATATAAATCTAAACATGCAAGCATACCTCATTTTATTGCACTTTGCTTACTGTGCTTTGCAGATACTGCTTTTTTCCAAATTGAAGGTTTGTGGTAACTTGCGTTCAGCAAGTCTATTGGGGCATATTTTCAACAGCATTTGCTCACTTCCGGTCTCTGTATCACATTTTGGTAATTCTCACAATATTTCAAACTTTTTCATTATCACTGTATTTGTTATGGTGATTTGTAATTTATGATCTTTTATGTTACCATTGCAAAAAGATTACAACTGGAGGAAGGTTCAAATAATGCTTAGCAATTTTTAGCAATAAAGTACTTTTAAATTAAGGTATGTACATTGTTTTTTTTAGACAATTCTATTGCACACTTAATAGACTACTGTATAGCATAAACATAATTTTTATATGCACTGGGAAAGGAAAAAATTCTTGTGACTCGCTCTGTTGCAATATTCAATTTATTGTGGTGGTCTGGAAATGAACTTGCAATATCTCCTAGGTATGCCTGTATGTCATTATATACCTTTAATTATCTTTTATGCTCCAGCCACATCAGACTCCCTATTTTTCTGCCAACACACACCTGCCTCAGGCCTTCGCCCTGGGAACGCTGGTCTCCTGTACATCTTCATGGTTACTTCCTCCTCTCCTTACATCTTTGCTTAAATGTCACCCTCTAAGTGAGGCTAACCCTGATGCCTCTGTTTAAAATTACAACCCCTCAAGACCTGTAATATATCCTCAATGCCTTTAACAGTGCCTGACAAACAGGAGGCACTGAAATAAATAGTTGGTGAATAAGTGAATGAATGAATGACTTAGTGCAGTAGTGCACTACAAGTAGTGCACAAGAGTTGTATTTATATTCTCCACCTTCTCTTCATTATTTGATTTTTATATGTGCTGATTTTTCACATTCCATTGTTGGTAAAATGTTCTCTCTCTGTTTTAATTTGCATCTACCTGATTGCTAGTAAAGATCAGGCATATTTCTTAGCTATTTGGGTTCCTTCCTCTCCCAATTACCCATTTATACTATTTGCTCACTTTTTCTTTTGGGTTGTTTTTCTTTTCCATAGTGATTTGTAAGAGATCTTTTCATACTCTGGAAACTAACCCCCCCATTTTAAAAAAATTATTTTATTTTATTTATTTTTGGCTGCATTGGGTCTTCATTGTTGCTCGTGGGCTTTCTCTAGTTGTGGCCAGCAGGGGCTACCCTTCGTTGTGGTGTGTGGGCTTCTATTGCAGTGGCTTCTCTAGTTGCAGCATGCAGGATCAGTAGTTGTGGCTCTCAGGCTGTAGAGCACAGGCTCAGTAGTTGTGGCACACGGGCTTAGTTGCTCTGCGGCATGTGGGATCTTCCTGGACCAGAGCTCGAACCCATGTCCCCTGCATTGGCAGGCGGATTTTTAACCACTGCACCACCAGGGAAGCCCCTAACCACTTATTTTTGTATCAATGGTTGATATCTTCTCCTAGCTGGTGACTTGTTTTGTAAAAGTTTTATGGTTTCTTTTACCACATGAATGTTTTTTATTTTAACGTATTCAAATTTATCAATATTTTTCTTTACAGTTTATGCTTTTTTGTCCTCTTTAAGATATCTTTCTTTCCCTCAATGTCATGAAGATATTCTTCCATCTTTCTCCTGAAAGTTTTACAATTTTATTATTTTTAAATACACACACTTTTCTGCTCTCCATACCCAATTCTCCATACACAGCTCTATTTTAATTTGGTTAAACCGTTATTCAATGTTTGCATTATTATGATTATATATCCTTAATAAATGAATCAAGTATTTATTTTGTAGTATACCAGATAAATTTTTCTTGCAAAACTTTTTCAATCTGGATTTTATGATTGCTTTTGTTTTTTCAGTTGTTTGATTGTCTATGTACTTATCACTAACTCATACTGCGAACCAGTTGTCTAAATCTACTCTCAATACATTTAGACACATCAGATACTAATTTCATCTTCTTGAGTAATATTTCCTAGAGACTTCCAACCTCTTCCAATCTGAACATGTTGCTGTGACTGCCATGTTGTCCTCCTAGGAACTCTACCATTACCTAGAGGACTTTCTTTTGCTTTAACCCTGCGTGAATCTTCTGTTTCCTGATTTCATCTCCTTATTTTGGTGGAACACATCTTCCATTAACTTTCTGAGAAAAAGTGCAGGCAGGTAAATATTTTGAGATCTTGAATGTCTAAAAATATTTTTAGCCTAACCTCATATTTAATTTATAGTGTGAAAGGGTAATTAAGTTATAGGTTATCAATAATTTTCCTTCAGAATTTTGTGGCATTTTTCCCTCGTGTTCAGTTCCTATAAGGGCTCATATATTTCTGATTCATCTTTACTCCTAAAAAGTAACCCTTTGAGTTCCAACAGAAAATCTGGAGCGTTTACTAGGGTCCTTCATCTTCAGTGAACTACAATTTTTGTCTAATGTGACTCCCATAAAACTGCCAGAAGTTCTGCTCAGCTTTTCAACTACTTATCTTTTTTCTTTTCAATCTTTCAGCTACCTTTTCCAATTAGCAAATATCACAAGGGAAAAAGCAGTGCAAAAAATAAGGTTTACCTCCCCGGCCTTTTCTTCAGTTTGGGATATTGGCCTTACAAATCTTTACTTCTTCACTGTCTTTGTGGCTTTATGATGGCTTCATACTGATTAGATAGATGATAGATGGATGGATGATAGATAGAGAGATAGACATATAGATAGTCTAGCTTTTCTGTTTTTTTCTCGATGAGAGTGATGGTCCAAAACTAGTCCATTTTAATCTACCTTTCCAATAGTAAAAACCTCTCTCAATATCAAACTACATCTTAAACACATTTATAAGCAATTCTTTTCTAACTTCATCTTCAGTTTCATTTCCAGATGTACTTGTTCTTCCCCTTCCTGAGCTTTCTGTGCCTCTGTGGTCTAAATGAAGTTTCTTCTCTACTTTCTTCACTGACAGCTTATAATTCAAATTTATTGACTTTGCTAAATTATTAGTACTGTTCAACTACTCTCCAGCTAGTCACTGTATATTGCTGCTTCCTCTTTTTTCTTTAATCTCATGGGTCAGATTTAGTGAGGTTTTAAAGAGAGTGTAATTGTCAATTCACCATCACTGCCCAGGAATTCCTAACTAATTTTAACTATTTTATAAAAATATATATGTATTTAAGGCAATAAATTTCTAAATATTACTTTAGCTGTATCCTGTAAGTTTCAAGATGTATTTTTATTATGAGTTCTGAATATTTTAAAATTTTATTAAAATTTATTCATTTCTTCATTATTTTTAAGCTTCTTACAGAAATTTCAAAATATTTGAGGTTTGATTATATCTTGTTTATTGATTTCTTATTTTATTACCTTTTAGTTAGAGCATATTTTCTATATAGTATTGATTATTTGAAATATATTATGATTTACTTTGTAGCCTATGTATAGTCAATTTTTATGTGTTCCATGTGTGTCCATGTGTTCCATAAAATATATATATCATATAGATGATATATTTTCTAATTGTTGGATATAAAACTCTATATATCAATTAAATCAGGATTTTTTGTATTATTAAAAATCTTCAATATCTTTACTTTTTGTGCAGTTGACCTACTAATTGCTGAGAGTTATAATAGTGGATATTTTTAATCTATCCTTTTAATTCTATTACTTTGCTTTATATGTTTATTATATTATATTTAACATATAATATATGCAATTGAATGCAGGTTCAGGATTATTTTATCTTCATAGTGAATTATTCCTTGTATCACTTTCTATTTGTCCTTTACTTCACTCTATTTCTTTCTGCCTAAAAGTCTATTTTGCTGATATTAATAAAATTATATCAGCTTTCATTTGTCCAGGATTTGACTTAGAATGTCTGTTTCCATCCTAATATTGTCAACATTTCTGTCACTATATTTTAGGGTTCTTTTTGAAACTACATATATGGACTTAAAAATTATCCCATCTGAGGCTCTCTCCTTTCACTGGTATATTTAATTTGTTTAAATTTATTGTTATTACTTGAAATACCTGAATGTTTTACAACTTTATTTTGTCCTTTATATTTGCTTAATTTCCTTTGTTTCTCTTTCTTCCTTCCTACATTGAGATCCTTAAATTCCTTTTTGCTTCTACTGTTTTGAAAGTTTTGCCTTCTATTACTGTTCTTTTACTGTATCCAATAAGGACAAAAGCTAAGCAATACCTCTAGTTCTCTCTAAGCAATACAAATCTGCTAAAAAATGCACTGATTTCAAATATCCCCACCTTATTATTGTTGTCTTGTATTTTGTGTCCATCTTTTTCTGTAAAATCCCCAAACTAATCTGTATGATTATTATTGTTTTATTTAGTCAATGCTGTTTAATTTGCCCCAATAATTACCATTTCCTTCAAACACCATTGCTTTTTGCACCACATGCATTTTTTCTGTGTTTAAGTTCCTTCTTCCTGAAATATATCCTTCACTCTTTCAGAGGGAGACTGGGAGAGCTCAGTGTGCTCCATCTTTGTTTTTCTACAATGTTTCTTCAGTTTGCCCTCACTATTGAATAATAATTTGAGTATAATATTGTTGCTTTGAAATTATTATTTTCCTCTCTTCAAGCTCTCATTATTGTGAAATGCTCATGACAGTCTGATGGTTGTACCTCTTTAGATATTTTGTCTTTTCCCTTTGGCTACTCTTACAGTTTTCTCTGTATTTACAGTGATCTGTAATTTCACTACCATATATCTAAGTGGAGATTTCTTTGTGTTTATCCTGGTTGAGACTCACAATATTTTTTCAATCAGAGGATGTATGTCCTTCATAAATTCTGGAAAATTTTTCATCCTTGATCTTCCCATTATGTTAAAATAGTGCCTCTTCTTATACTGATTGTACTATTGTTGTGAGACAGTGATGAATCTACCTGTTGTATCCTACAAGCATCTTACCTCTTTCATTTTTTCCCCATCCCTTCTTTTCTCTTACTACTAAATTCTGGGTATTTTCCTCAGATCTACCTTCTTGTTCTAGTTCATTTTTTAGCTATTTCTAATTTATGTTCAACATCTTAGGGAGTTTCTAAAAGTTTATTTTGTCCTCTTTCAAATTTATCTGACTTTTTTTTCCATAGAAACTTGCTTTTTTTTAGAATGAGTCATTATTTCATATCTTTAATCATTTAAAACATACATATTTTATATTATTCTTCAGATTTTTCTATTATTTCAGATTCTTGGTGTTCTAACCATATTATGTGTTGTTTCTGCTGATTCTTATTCATGGTAAGCTGTTTCCTCATGTTCTTAATTGTTTTAAATTGTAAGCTCATTTATTACTGAGTTATAATTAGTTAACTATTGTCACAGTAATCCTTTATAATAAACCATTTTAGAATTCAGTGTTTAGCAGACTCAATAATGGTTATTCTTAAGCATTTAATTTTGTCCACAGGTCTGTGGGTCATCTGGAATTTGGGTGATCTGGGCTGGGCTCTTGCTAAGTTTGGCTCTAAGCTTCAGGTTGGGACCAGATGTGAGTCTGGAACAGACATGGAACAGATATTAGTCTTCATATCTGTTCTTTATCTGTTTATTTTGAGGCACAAGCTGAAATGGCAGCAGCTACCCAAGAGATGGTTTCCTCATAGACCAAGCCCAGCTAGTCAAGTACATTTCAAACCTTTGCTTGATTCATGTCCATTAATAATCCATTGGCCAAAGCAAGCCACACAGCCAAGCCCAACATCAATGAGGTGGAGAAATATATTCCACCTCTAATTGAAAGAACTACAAAGTCACAATGTAAAGGGCATATTAATAGGGAAGAGTAAAGAACTGAAAACAATAATGCAATCCACAACAAGGTACCTTCTTTTTTCTGTGAGGAATCTATCTGGCCTGCAGTGTGGGAACTTTCCTCCAGAGTGGTTTTGCACTTGCTTTGTTCAAGATTCCCAAAGGACCAATTCTATATCAATTTCTAGGCTCAGTTCCAAGAAAATGTTGACAGTATAAATTCAAATCCCATAGCCACATAAGGTTAAGCCTATGCTTTGGAATTTTCACGTCCCTGACTTCCTGCATGTAGAGAGAGAAAAATCTTTATCATCTTTCTGTGCCAGTGAGTAGATTATTTTCTTGATTTCCTTAGAATACAGCCCTTCATGGATCCTGAATTTATGAGGGTTTCTTAGGTCTAACTCTCTACCTGACACAGCACCAGAGTCTCATCTCATGCTCCCTTATTGGTTCGAACTCAAGTTTCAAGGTTCATAAGACCTTCCTTCCCTCAACATAAGGCAAACCTAACATAAATTCACCTCCTAATCCCTCTCATTTCAAGTTTCTTCTTGTCTTCTTGCACTTAGATATTTCTCCTTCTTTAATGGGAACTCATCTTCACAATGAAATGAATGTTTTATGCACCATTTCTTGATGTTTGTCATGGGAAAGTTTTCATTGAATTCAAATTGCTACTGATTATAAGGTACGCTATTATTTTTTGTACCAGCACCAGGATGGGATGATAATAATAACACTGTCAATTAAACTATAACACAAAATTATCTTATGGCTTAGAATTTTCTATATTTAGACTTATTTAGATATTGAATTTTATCAGCTATCACTCCTGTGCATACATAAAAAAGGAAAATAAGTAAAAAAAAAAAAAAAATCAGTCAAGGTAGTCCTGAAACAATTTTACACTCAGAGTCTGATGCTTCTAAATCACCTTTTGACTCAGAATTATTAATACATGTGTTTTTTTCTCACACCTTTATTTTCTTTTATTAGGAGAGGCGATGATGCAACAGTTTTTAGAAAGCAATTTATTATCAGTTCTTTTTTTACTCCAAGTTGCTGCTGTCCACTGTGCAAATTTTGATACTGATGTTTCTTGATCTTACCATAATGTGTTAAAGGAAGGTGTTCAGATGATAACAGGGACTCATTTTCCTTCCCCAGATGGTCCTTAAACTGTTTGCTGATTAAAATGTTAAGGGACTACAGTTACCAGTCCTATCATCAGGAATATCCACCAAGTTTGTACATGCGCAGGCAATGAGAAGGCCATCATTTTCAGACAAACATGTGAAAAACATGCCTCTTAGAATCAATAAAATATGGCACTATGTATTTTTGCTGTAACTAGAAATCAGTACCACTTTTTAATAAAACCAAAATAAGCCCCTGAATAAGACCTGCTCAAGCAACATGCACATATGTCTAGAAAAAACAAATGTGAAATTATATACCTATGATAATAATAGCTGACATTTGTTTGGTGCTCACTCTTGCCAAGCACCATGCTAAGCATTTTAGCTGTATTATCTCACTCAATCCTTACACAATCCTATTTAACACACAATCCTATTTAAATCCTCTTTTAACCCTCATGCAACCAAAATTTGAACCCACTACCATTTGCAAGTGTAATGAAAATGTAGCATCCATTGCTCTCTAATTGACCTCTCACCCAACTGAGTAGGAGTCCAAATGTGTGGGTAGAGACATTCAACTTCAATTACCGATATCTCAGTCTCTTACCTAGGAAAGGGCCTTGCACTTTCGAGGGACTCAATATTATTATCAGTGGTTGAATGAATGTTGGCAAGATATAATACATAATAGTCCAAGTAGTTCTAATATGTTGAGTGTGTAGTATATACAAGACACCGTGCTAAGTGCCTAGATATATAAATATCTTCATCTTTAAACCTCCTAACAAACAGATTGCATAGGAGGCATTTTAAAGAACAGGAAACTGAGCCTCAAAGAGGCTAAGTAACATGACCAAGCCCACACAACCAGTAACTGAGAGAACTATATTTGGATCACAGTCAAGCACAGTTTGTCTACCACCTCCCACTAGCCTCCAACAGGGTGTATAATTATGAGAGATGCCCTGCTTTGGAGGTGCATTTAAGATTATCCAGGGGCTCCCGCATTTTCCAGGTTAGACTATAAGTCACTGAATCTGAGCTCAGTCATCTCTGGGAATGTTCTAGGGATAAATAAATGTCCTCTTGCAGAGTCATCACTAGAGTGCTCATGCACCACTCAGGTATTCAAATGGTTCGGCAGAATTTCCATCTCTCTTCTTAAACCTCTGACTCAATCTGCCTACCATAACCTAACCTGTAATTGAATTAACTCCTAATAAAATGACATACCTTTTGAGCCTGTCTTCAGTATAACTTCAGAAATTATCCCTTGCCAATTTTTCCGGGTCAAATAACATTTTGTGTCAGGTGATTAGTGAGAAATTCTGATGTCATTCATTTTACTCTGTGTGTACCTTGAAGGAAAGGAAGAGCTGGGATACACTGACAGTATGTAGTGTATGTAGAAACATACATTCGCTTAGGTTTTACGGTTGTAATAACAAATCTTCAAGGCCCATTTCAAATTATTCCACCTCCAAGAAATCTGAGATTCCCTTATTTGTCTTTCCGTCAAACTCCCATAGTACTTTGCTTGTAGTTCAGTACTTATCATAGTTTACTTTTATTACAATTATTAATATGTACCCCTCCCACCTAAATTGTGAGTTCCTTATGTATAAAGACCCCCTCTTACTCTTCTTTTGGTCCTTAATGGCTCCCAGCACTATTCTTTGTACATGGAATTTGCTCACCAAATATTTGTTGAAGTGATCCAAATATGTTTATGTTCATATGTTCAATATTGGACACTAACTCTTATTCCAATTTGATTTCTCTTGACCTGATTATTACACTTTGCGTTTTGAGAACATTCCACTCTTTCAGTTTCTTTCTTTCTTTTTTAAAAAAATACACACACAATTAAAACAAATCTCAGAGCTTGGCATCTTTCCAAATACACCAATAGTTGCCTTACCCATTTTAGCTGCATTGAACTCAATCAACCTAACCCTCCACAAAGCCCAATGGTGAGTGGTGAAGAGTTCTGTGAAGTCACGGAGATTACTGACTTATAAATGCTCCAGATCTTCCATGGTGAGCTTTCTCTTATTCACTGTGATTTCTGGAAATTCTTTGCTTTATCAGCTCTTGGTGCAGTGTGCCATGTAGTAGGCACTCAATTAGTATTCAATGAATGGAGCTGAATTACTCTTGGCCCCATTTGCCAGAATCAAACAGGTGTGTTAGGAAGTCCTATGATAAAGGATTAATCACTCAGCAAATAGCCAGAGAGGACTCCTCATTGGTGCCCAACCCCATGACAAAGGTAGAGTCTGAGAAGTTTTCTTTAAAACCACAAATTAAAGATATTGTCATGGTTCCATTCTGCTATAACTTAAATCCATATTTTCCACTTATTGTTAAATTCCTTCTATATCCAAATGACCTTCAAACAATTTAAAAACTAAAAGAATAATAATTAGGCAACTGAAAAGATTCTTGGTATTTATTTGGTTTCCAAATAAGGACTGAAATTGATTTTTTCGGAAAACCTCAACTGATGTATTTGGGAAAGATTGTGGCCAGCGGCTTGGGTAGATTTGGCTGTGACTTATTAAAGTGTCCTTGCAAGCAGTCTAGAAGCCTCCACCGAGAAAGGAAGCGACAATGAGCACCTGAAGAATGCAGTCACCTCTGATTCAATTTTTCTCACTAACACGTTCTCTGTGGGGCTCTTACCTGGCTGCTGACTTCACATACTTGAAGAGTTGTCAGGGGCAATATTAGACTGGTCTGTGTAGACCCAGGGCTAAAACGAGAACCAAATGGTAGAAGTTACAGGGACACAATTTTTGATTTAATATTTTACAAGATATTTAATTATTACAAATTATATGACTGCAACAAATTTTAATTATGCTCATAGACTTTTTTTAGTAAATGTAGGGCTTTTTTGTAGGTATCTGGAAAAAAAAGTCACTCATAATCCCATCAACTGGAAATAATCACTGTTATTTTGGTGACTGTCATAAATGTACTGTTTTTTGGTTTTATTCTTTGTTTTAGTTGGAGTACAATTGCTGTTTTAAAAAAGAATTTTCTTTCATCAGAACAACACTGAAATGGATTGAGCTGTGTGGGAAGTTGGGGTACCCCACCTTTGGAGGTGTGCAAACAGCAGCTGACCTTTCTGTCAAGGTGGGGAGTTGAACATAAGAGCCCTTCCAAACCTGTAGGCTTTGAACCCCTTGGGGTGCAGGCAGTGATCATGAGGGATCTTCAGATCCACATGTATGTGTATATATATATTTTTTCCACTCAGCAGTTTTATTACTACTTTCAGATGGATGGTCTCTCCTTCTACAGACATTTTTTTCAGCTTTATTGAGGTATAACTGACAAAATTGTGATATATTTAAAGTGAACATCACGATGGTTTGATACACAGATACATTGTGAAAGGATTCCTCTCATCTAGTTAATTAACACATCCAACAGCTCACATATTTATTTTTATTTTTGGTGAGATCCATATATTTTTTTATTTGCTCTTTCAAAGAATGTTACAAGTGTTACTAACATTTAAAATAGTTCTCATTTTGGAAAATTTAGGAAGTAGAAAACTAGAAAATCTTTAAAGGCCCTTCTTCCCTGCAGGTTTAGAGGAGGGGTCCTTCCTCGCACCAGGTTTAGGAGAGAGAGAAAGGGTTCTTTCTTGCTTGCGCGATCTTCATCAGCCTAAGAGCACTGACATATTAAGCCTTGAACTAGCTCTCCCTATACTTTAACCCACAAACAACCGTTTGACTAGGCACTACTTTATTTTGATTTTATAGATAAGGAACCGAGATTTAAGGAAATGAGGTAACTTACTTGCCCCATTCCACAGAGGGGGGTAAAAATCCCCAAACAACTCTGTACCTCCTACAATTGTGCAGACTCCCCCTCTGACTCTGAAAGAAAAAGTGCGACGGGGGAGTGGCGTTGTGGTAGCGCATGTGAACACCCTGATCCTTTTGTCCCGCCGTTCTGAGAGTCCCCGGTGTCAGGGCAGCCCCGCACTCTGCCCTCCGGTCTCCCGGGGACCCTGGACAGCGCCTGGGCTTTCCTGGAGCCTGGCAGGAGCCTCTCCCAGCCCTCTCTCGCCCAGGCTCTCCCGTCCATCTTCCCATAAACATCCTGATAGGAGAGAGGCCTCAGGCGGTCTCCAGTCTTTTCCCAGGGAGAGTGTATCCTTGGCCCCTGAAAGTCGCAGAGCTTTCCAGGCCGGGAGCCCACGTGCCTGGCAGTTCCGAGCTGTGAGTCCGCCGCATTTTCCGGCTCACATCGCGGCAGAGAGCAGACGGAACTGGGAATGGTTATCGGCCAAGAGCTGCAGGCGAACGGCTAATCCAGTTCTGGAAGGGGGCACTGGTAGTTAAGCCCTTTAATGGCCTCAGTCCTATGATAATTAGTCCTGGCCTGGAGCTAGCGAACGGCGAGCCCCTCTAACCTGAAACGGAGCCTCATCGACTGCTTCGCGCTAATCCCTTGCACAATGAAAGCCGAACTAATTCACTGGGTAAACACCCTCTCCAGTTACTTACAAGCTGTCTTATTTCAGCCCCAAACCAAATAGAAAGGCGGCCAGTGACTGGAGAGAAAATCAAATATTTAAGAACTCATTTTGCCTGAAACCCCCCAGGGATGCTTGCCTATCGCGTTTGGGATCGCTTTATGCTGCTTCTTTTACGACAGGCGGCTACTTTGCAGTGGAAACAACCGCTACTCCGGAGGGATTTCCTGAGCATCGTTTTTTTTCTGGTCTCTAGCTAGTTGAACCAAATCACAGCCTGTGAGCTTGGGACCAGGCACATAGTGGGTGCTTAATAAAGACCGATTTCTGCCTTTATCTCAGAACGTGGTTCATTCGTCTAGACCAGTGCTCATCCAGTGCACATCAGAATCACCGGCAAGATTACTAAAACTCAAATTGCGGGACGCTACATCCACAATTTGATTCAGTAGATGAGGCCAGATAATTTAAATTTCTAACAAGTTCCCCAGAGAACCATTAGCCTAGAACTGGGGTCCATAAATTTGTGTGTAAACGGCCAGACTGTAAATAGTTTAGGCTTTGTGGGTCATAAGATTTGTCCCAACTACTCCATCTGCTATTGTAGTGCAGCAGCAGCTACAGACAATATTTAAGTGGATGAGCATGGCACTGAAATGGGAATAGCATGTAATTTTCACACGTTGTGGAATATTCTAATTTAGATTTTCTGGCAAACTTTAAACATGTTAATCCATCCTTAGCTTGCAGGCCATGCAAAAACAGGTGGCAGGCCAGATTAGGCTCTTGGAACACTGTTTGCTGACCCATGTCTTAGAATGATTATGGTTACTATCTAGTAAGTGATCATGGCAGAGACAATGGCTCAGAGCCTGAAAACAGAAGAGATGGTGGTATGGATTAAACTGTGGCCTCTCCACCCTCCCTCCCCTCCCCCCCTCCCCCCAGTTCATATATTGAAGCCCTAAATGTGACTGTATTTGGAGATAGGGCTTTTAGGAGATAATTAAGGTTGCATGCCGATATAAGGGTGGAGTCCTACTCCGATAGGATTGGTGACTTTACATGAGGAGAAAGAGGCTGAGGAAAGGCCATGTGGGCACACAGTGAAAAAACAGCCATCTGCAAGCCAGGAAGAGGGTTCTCATCAGAACCTGACAATGATGTCACCTTGATCTCAGACTTCCAGAAAATAAATTTCTATTATTTAGGCCACCCATTCTATGGTATTTTATTATGGCAGTGTGAGCAAATATAGATGGAAATAATTTCATTTTTGAAAAAAAAGCTTCTATGCTTGTAAACCTGATTTCTCATTCACTTATAAACCTGCTTCACAAGCATTTGAGAGCATTCTTCTGTATGCCAGGTGCTATTCTAGGCACTGGACATATAGAGAGGAAGAAAACCCAGATCTGCCCCCACTTTCCTGAACTCTATGGGTGGGAGAGTGGGTGCTGGCTCTGCACAGAGCTCAGAGACTATGATTTGCACATTTTCAGGCCAGGCAGCAGTTTTTCTGAGGACACAGAGTTTCCTGAATTAATCAGCAAACTACATTTATAAAACACACACCACGCACACAACCCTATTCTAAGCCCAGTGGTGGGAGATTAAGAAAAACAGAGAAGATTTGTTCCTGGGCATGAATACTAGCAATGGTATTTTCTCAGTGCCAAGCACCTTGCCTTTAAGAAATAGGAGCAGCAACATCCTAAACTTTCAGTAGAGGGTGACATTATTATAGGAAAGAAGATTCTTTGTTCAGGATGCCAAGTTGAAGGCTACATACATCTCACTTATCCTTTAGAGTAGGATATGAGAATTGTTCTTTGAAAAGTGAGAAGATTCCAAATATCTATATTCTTGTGCTTGAGGCAGCAGGGACTTCCTAAACGCTGACCACGTTTATTCTGTCTTAATCTGGAAAATCAGAAGAGCAGCATTGGAACATTAATCAGATGTTTTTCTTTCACACATTTAGCAAAAGGGAAAGAAATGTTTGGTAACCACCATCAGCAACAAAAGTCATTATCTTTCAAGAACAAGCTATTTGCACAAAAAGAATCAATTCTTTCCAAAGATGTTTTCTATGGTGGCTTTTGCAGGTCTTGGGGATTAAATTGCAATTGTTAAGCTTCTTATGGACCTGCTCTTGATCTGATTTGGGGCTCCTTGAGGTTAGGGACAAAATGTATCATCTCCTGGACAGAGATGTGGTCTGCAGTGGATAGTCACACATCAATCAATATTTACTAAGCTCCACTGGTCAGATTCTTACCTGCATCCTAGATGTAGACTGCCTGGCAGGCAGACCTCTACCCTCCAGCGGTTTATAGTCTAATGCTTGAGACAGGCAGGCAGGCAGACAAACATGGGTGGGTGTCATTGGCATAGCATCCACCTGGAATTGATACATATTCCTCACAGAATACAGAGAACCATAGAATGGACATCGGTTTTTAAGTTACGCCAAACTTGTTTTGAATCCTGTCTACTTCCTAGCTTGTGAGCTGGTGGTGCAAATTATCTAAATTCCCTGAGTCTCAGTTCCCTCATCTGTCAGCTGGAAGAGCACAGTCCAAAGTCACAGGGTCGTTATAACAATTAAATGATCAACTCTAACCAGTGTGTCTAGCACACTGCCTGGAACTTTCTGGAAGCCCAATAAATGTTTGTTCTATCTTTTTACAAATAAGTGCCAACGCTATTTGTATTAATTGCTTACTTTACCTGAGCTCTATGATATTGCCCTCAAGTGTTCAGAAATGTCAGTTTATTGCAGGCAATGGAGTGGGGAATTGGGTTATTTCTGGTAGGGCTCCCAAGAACTTGGTATTATGCTCAGTCTTTGCTTTACTTTTCACACAGCTGTGCTTCAGGGTGTGGGCCTATATGAGTCTGGGGAGGAGCTAAGTCAGGAGGTGGCAGGTCTCCCCTGTCAAGAGAAACTGGATCCGGGAGCCAAAGAGTCAGGAGGTCTGCAGTGACCTCCACCACGCAATCCTCTGATACCAGTAGGGCATCTGATGGGTGTGGGTGGCCCTGGGTCCACTGGACAGGGCTGATGGGGTGGAACAGGGGAGCAGTCCTATCAGGAGGGAGTTAGAAACTGCAATGCCATGTAATGACAGTAGGGGCTCAGGTGCCAGAGGGCCAGGCAGTACTACAGGTGCCATCATGGGTGTGTCAAGGCCATTGACAATAGTAGGGACCAGGACAGAGGAAAGTAGACAGGCTGATGGCCTGCAGCTGCTTCCAGCCAGCCTTTACCGTGCCACCAGTGACTGCCTCTGAGGTCCATGGCTTTTGCCTTTGCACCATCAGCTTTCCCACACCCACCTGACGCTAGGACGTCCACTGCCAGCTGCATTCATTCTGGGCCCCTGAATTCGATTTCCAGTTTACCTAATCTGCCTTTGTTCTGAGACTGCGTTCACTTCACGATTTGACTTTTCCTAATTTTTGTTTCTGATTTGGGTTACCTGTTTTGAAACTCTACTCTGTTTAAACTCCTTCCTAAATCCATGAGGCCGGGGTCTTGAGCCCTGGGGGCTTGGGCTGGGCTGGGGTTACTGGGCCTGGCTATGGACATGGAGTCAATGGTAATCTGACAGACTGTGTCTGGGGGGAAATTGAAAATGAAAACAGCACAGAATCCACCCACAGGAAGAGGCTAATCTAGAGGGAGGCGGCAGGCAGGGGGTATTTTTATGGTAGCCCTCAACCCTGGGAGAGGAAGAGCTGTGATAGGCACCGAGCTTGTGGACACACCTACAGTCCCCTGTTCTCTGACTAGTAAACTGCCAGAATGGGTTTAAACAGGAAAGAACCACCATTCCACTTCTGGGCCCTCTACTAAGCTATGGGACCCTGCATTCTTGGGGCTGGTTCTGGGACTGCGGTGCTTTTCCTGTAGCTAGAGCTGAGCCCCAGATTAAGCGGATGCTGTCAAAGGAATCTGCCCTCTTTCTTTGGGGATTTCTGCCCCCTTACCTCCAAAAGCAGGGCTCACATATTGGGTGGCAACCGAGGAGACTCTCCTCGTTCACCAGGATCATGGGGTTCCAATCTCAGGGCCTACTGTTTGACTTTGCACATTTGAACACTGGAACACACTGAACATTTGTTGAAGAAATGGCCTATCAAGCTATAAGGAGCTGTCCTTCTGGTCATGAGTTTTTACCTTCGTGTCACAACTCTCAAGTTGTTTCAGGGCTACTTTCCTCAGAAAGGCAGTTGAAGGAGGTGGTGGAGGCTTTTCTAAAATGCCTGATTTTCTGCATCCACAACTATGAATTAGATTACATCATCCTTAAGTCAGAGGGGCAGGAAAAACTGTAGGGTTCGTTACTGCTAATCCTTACTGGATGCCTTCAGGGTCGAAAGAGAACACTGGGGCCACGCCAGGTGGATCTTAGCCATAACCAGGGAAACCTGAAGATTGTGGTCACCAATGGACACAGGACTGTCACCACTGCCTTTGGAATCTGTGCTCCTCATAATGCAATAGTTCAGATGAGCAGGCAAGCTAAGATGACACTTCTAGATCATGGCTACATTGGTGAGATTTTTCCGGTGTCCCCAGATTCCACTGGAGACCAAGGGAGGCAGGGTCAGTGTCAAGGGGAGGGCGTGGGGTTGGTGAACGTACTTCCTCTGCACGTCCCTGTAGTTTGGTCTCTAACTTCTGCTGATGCCTAGTTTTAGATGCATGACTCATGACCTCTCAGTATCTCAGTTTCCTCCTCTATGAGGGAGATGGAGCTAATGACACTGACCTGTGTTTTAGGATTGCGCTGAGGATTGAGTAAGATAATGGATGGAAAGGAGTCTTGTAAAGTACTACACACATGCAAGGTATTATATTTAAGTAAGAACTTAATAACTAATTTTACATGAAGATAACAATGCTATTTGATACTTAAGTTTTCTTCGCATTTTCCAGATTTCTGTGTTAGACAAGTTAATCCTCAATTCTATGTTATCTACTTTGTCAGCCAAAAGAGAGAATCTTGGTCTCCTCAGGAAATTTAGTGAACAATGAAACAGATATAAAGGCACAATTTGGATATTTCAAGTTCAAAGACTTGTCTAAAGCATTAACTTCTTATGGAGAGCTTAAGTCAGGAGTAATCATACAAAATCTCAGATGCGGTGGAGACTTTTTTTTCAGTTTATAGTATAGGGATGATGGGCTTGGGGAAAAGATAACTTCTGTTACAGAATTACTGATAGACATGCAAAGTCACGATTATATACAATGTTTCTCCTCTGAGCGTTTTTCATCACACATTAATATCTGTCCATTTATCAGTTTCTGAGATCATTAAGTGTTCTCACCTAATATTCTTCTGAGCAGGTACAAGAGGCCCATAAGATCAGAACAGACCTCTTCCTATGAGCCCAACAGCCTTTTTCCTAATGAGGATGGTTCAGAACACTCCAAACCAAGTGTTGGAGGATCTGTGGTCAGCTCTTGGCTGTGATTTGAAAACACTCATTTATCACCTCAGGAATCAAGACATGGAGCTCCATTACTCTAGTGCTGAAGCTTCTGGGTGTCCATGAATACCACCACATGCATACCAGGAGTGGAAAGAACCATGGGCTTGGTGGGCATAGCCTCACTTGAGGGCTGGCCTGACACTTTATAAGGGGGTGACCCGAGGCAGAGCTCTTAATTCCTCTGGGAGTCCGGGCAAGCCCTCTGTAAAGTGGGAATAAAAACTGTTCCACTTTCTTCACAAGGGCTTTGTGGACAGAGCTTTTAAAATGATAATATACAAAGGAATTGTTGGCACCAATTCCAGCTCAGTAGGGACCCCGCTTTGCCCTCACTGGGACCAGTGCCTGTAATACTATTATTATACTATTATTATTCACATTATTATGATGATCTCTAAACACTAGGAAGTCTCTGACACTAAAGGAAGATGAAGGAAGGGATTTCACCTTCACTATTTTACAGGGTAGTTGGGATGGTTACAATGAAATACCAGTTATGAACAGTTTGTCAACTGTAGGACCATGTACACACCAGAATTCAGAGACAAGGGCCCTTAATTAACAGGACTTTCCAGGCACTTGGTGGTACCAGGATATGCACAGCTGGCTCTAAGTGGCTACAGCCAAGAATGGCCCAGATCAGCAGCTATTGTCCGATTTCAGGAAATCATCAATCCCCCAACCTTCAGAGCCTGCTTCTCCATCAGAAGTGACTCACCAGGCTTCTGAGGGTCAGGTCCTAGAGACATCTTAGACATATCACGATGGGGCAGATAGTCAGAAAAAGTCCCTCAGTAAGTAATCTAAAAGAAGTTGAATAGAGTGTAGCTTTAGAGGAATCTAAAGGCAGGTAGCAGTGGCTACCCATGCCAGGACAGATATCTCGTGTTCCTCGTGGGCCAGTGGGAAGGCGTGGTATTTAGAGTCTAGAAACAGGCAGTGAGGAGGGATGCAGACATACATGTTCTGATGCCTGAGAGCTCCCATCTCAGGGGCTGGGTATGACTGGGTTGGGGCAGGGGGCAGGCACTGGGAAGGAAGCTCAGACAAAGACACAGGCACCATGGAACGAGATTAGGGCTCTTGGGTGAGGTGAGAGTTCCGACACAGAAAGTAAAGTTAGCATTGCAGTCCTGGAACCGGGATTTCAGTCTAGAATGTAAACAGCAGCAAATCCCACAAGATGTGACATCTGGGAGACTGCCGGAGCCTGATAGGTACAGAGCAAATGTAGTCCTGAGCCTTGGGTGGAAACAATTGAAAGAGAGCTGGGAGGATAATTTGCCTGAAGGTGGGCTTTCAAGCCTCAACTGTTTCTGGAGAAATGGTCACACAGGATGAGTCTAGGCTGGTGTAGCAGGGGCAGGCCCTACGGTGGCTAGAAGGTCAGTGTCAGGAAAACAATCAGAGTGAGGCTGGACAGGCTTGGTTAAGTTAGACGTGTCATGGAGGGGCAAAAAGGGTCCCCACTGGAACTGATTGATGCCAAGAACTCAAGGGGTCTGAGGTGTTTATTTCTGTCATGGACCTCTGGCCTTGCCCTTGGGGGAACCCTCCTCCTGGGGTAAGCCTGGGGTGGCCTGGGCCTGGGGTAGCCAAAGGTGCTCTGCATCTCCTGGAAGAGATGGTCCTCCAAATCCAGCCAGGAGCCTTTAGTTTCCAGATCTCATGTTCTAGACTAGTTCATCTGGGCCAGGAACTCTGTCTTATGGGCAATGGCTAGTTATTCCTAATATCCACTCTCCCTTTCTAACTTACTAGCAAACTCTGATTTTATTGGGGCTGATGGTGTGCCCGGCTTAAAAACAAAACACATTTCCTAGTTCCTTAATGGATAGGAGTAGCCGTATGATGTTCTGGTAAATGAGGTATAATCTTGCTGAGGCAAGATTCCCTGAGCACTGGAAGTTGAGAAGTATTGTGTGTCTAGAAGAGTGACTTAAAAGGTAGGCTGACTGGTTGGGCATGTACCTTTTTACATATCCCTCTTTACCCCTTAACTTTTTCCTTCCCGATTCTCCTTTTCCCTTTACTACTTCTCCTTCTTCCTTCTTTTTGCTTCCTACCTGGAACTCTGATGTAACTGCCAGAGCCACAGTAATTATTTTGCAACCATGAGGCAACCCTGAGGCTAGAAACCATGCTCTGAGGTTTGCAGAGCATCAATAACAATGGTCCTAGACGTCAACCTCCAGACTTCACATAAAAGACTAAATCCTTATCTCATTAAAGTCACTGTAGTTGGGCATCTGTACGTGGCAGCTTAACCTTATCCTGATTAAGGTATGTATCTTCTAACTGGACCCTTTAGGTTGGGGTGGGAGGCTGGATGGAGGGAGGATGTGTCTCCTTCACTTTTGGAGATCTGTTGCATTTGGTTCCCATGGATGGATGACATGGTTTTCAGTGAGGACTTCCTTGACTCAGTTGTACTTTCCAGCAGAGGGACTGGGAAGAGGCAGGCATTTGGGAGAAAACAATGTCTGGAGGACCAGACAACCAGCATAGAACAAGCAGAAGCAGACACTGCCTTGGCATCTCCATCCAGAACTCACCACCTGCCTGCTGCCTGTCCCTCGGTTTGCCCAGAGAAGTCTGCTGCTCCGAGATCCCATTCATCACCTGATGAACTTTCACACTCGCAAGGAATTCTGACAAAATCCTCTTCTCCAAGGCTCCAAAGTCTGTGTTCCATAGTCTTTTGATATTAATTATGTATTGGGGCGGGGGGGGGGGGAGTTGTGGGGAACTGGCTGATTTGTTTAAATTAAAAACCCCTAGCCTGGAAAGTGTGTGCCTCTGAGGGCCTGATATTTCCTGATCACATCCTGAGATCTGGGTCTTCCCAACTTTTGAAAATTTAGTTCTCAGGACCCTAATCCTGCCCTGCTAGTTCTCTAGCAGGAAAGGTCCTGCTTTGTGGGGTTGAGGCATGAGGGGAGGAAACAGAGTAGAGCTGCTACAAGTTAAAAGCTTTCTTCAGGGCTTCCCTGGTGGCGCAGTGGTTGAGAGTCCGCCTGCTGATGCAGGGGACGCGGGTTCGTGCCCCGGTCCGGGAAGATCCCACATGCCGCGGAGCGGCTGGGCCCGTGAGCCATGGCCGCTGAGCCCGCGCGTCCGGAGCCTGTGCTCCGCAACGGGAGAGGCCACAGCAGTGAGAGGCCCGCGTACCGCAAAAAAAAAAAAAAAAAAAAAAAAGCTTTCCTCAAACTTTCTGCAAGCGTTAGGTGACACTTGAAGAACGCCATTCGTCCTCCCCTTTTACTCCTGAATTCACCATATATAATGTATATTTGCTATATATTATGTTTTTCTGTGCAGGCTTTTACGTATCGCCTTTAAGCTGCCCCAGAACCACTTCTGGTCCTCCCATGTCTTCGAATTTTCTTCCTCCCCTTCCCCACCTTGATCTCCTGGGCCCCTGCCGAAGGCCCATTAAAAAAATAATTTCCCACCCTGCCCCCACCAGCACCACACACCTGGTGATAAATAATATGATCATTGCCTAACAGGCACTCGGAAGAGCCCTGTGATAAATAAAGAGACTTCTCATCTCTCCACAGACTCAGCAGCGAGGCCTGGCAGAGGCGAGTTCGCTATTAAAGAACTCACATAGCCACAGGCAAATTCTCTCACCGCATCTCCTTGTGGAGACCTTTTCTTAAAAGCTGAGATTGCTCTAATGGTTCAAGGTGCTATTGAGCTCTAACCGGGGACAATTACAAGACTCCAGTCGCAGCATCTGCGGCGATGCTTGTGTCTGATAAGGTTACTGGAGAAGAATGCAGAGGAGGGAAACCGATAATGGGTTACTGAAAGCATGGGCTGAGGCCTCTTGCCCAGAGCCTGAAGACAGAAGCCGCGGCTGCTGCTGGAAGCCTTCCCCGGCACCTTGCCCCCAAATTCTTTTCCATTTTTATTGCATTAAAAAAAACACTCTCTAAACATGCACTTCAGAAATGATTTTTTTCCCTAGCTCCAAGCTAGTAATACTCCTCACCAACTGATTTTATATCATGAGAGGTTTTGAGAATAATTCTGTTTTTCTCATTCAGGCGTTTTTTTTTTTTTTTTTCTGTTTTGTATTGAGAAAACCAGAGAAGGAACAATTGTATTTTTCCCTTCCCTTTCTCCGGTTGTGTGGCTGGTCCATACAATTTTATACCTTGCCTTATTCTTTGCATATTCTTTACAAAAACCCCAAACAAAAATGTACAGCCATTCTTTTACAGTATTTTTTTCTTTTTCTGTTTTCATTTTCCTGCCTGTTGTCTGTTGTCTTTGGGATCTCTCTCTCAACATCCCCCCACCTCCCCCTCTCTCTCTCTCTCTCTCCGCCTATCTCTCAGCTATGATTTGATGAAAGCAAATTTCCAGGGTTCACTAAATTTAGAAATTCAAGCCATCTCAGCAAACACAATTTAGAAAGACAAAAGATGTGAGTTCAGTCCAAAGGCAAGTTATCTTAAAGTAACCTGGAGATAAGAGGGAGCAGAGGTAGGGGAGGGATTTTATTAGCTTGCCTTTCTCAGTGTGGCCAGAAGCCTAGGTTTCCTGCCTGGTCAAGGCAGGACCAGAACAGGTGCCATGGAACAGCCTGGGGGCTGGGACAACACAGTCGGAGTTTCCCCATCGTTTTTCTCTCTCACTTTTGGACTCTAGGAGAAGTGGTGTAGGTTAAGGCCTAAGAGCTCTGACTGTGAACCAGAGAACAAGTCCCTTCAAAGTGTGTGCGGGGGCAGTGGGGAGAGGGCAGGGGGAGGAAGGCGACATCTGTCAACCCAGGCTGTGTTTTGGTCATGCTCTTCTCTCACTGTTTGAAGCCATTTCTATGGGTGAATCAAGCGAACAAGTATACTTGCTCAGACCCAGAAGATGTACAAGAACTGGTTGCTAATCTCCCAGAATGTAAGCTTGGGCCAAAATTAACACAGGTGAATCAATAATAGATTAATAACACAAAAAATGTAATAGGTTCTGGGCCGTGTAGTGAGATATACCAGGTGCTGTTGGAAAGTACAAACACTCCCTCCTGAGTTGCACAAAGGTCCGGTAGGATTTTCAAACCCTCCGTTCCAGTGTGGCCAGTAGGTAATGGCCAAGAAGCCACCTAGGATGGGAGATTTCTAGTCACAGAAAAGAGGCACGGGATTCCAAGAAGAGCCTTAGCCATTATTACAGTGCGTGCTGTCCTGTCATGTACAGCCTCACTTGAAAGGAAAATATGGAACTAGAGCATAAGAATAAAATTCCTATAGTTTAAATTCGGGGGTTTGGGGCAACAGGAAAGGAATCTCAGGTGAATTTGGCAAAGAAATCTATTCATTTTAGAACAATTGGCCCATCAAGCAGTGGACCTGAGGCCTGGACCAGCTCCATAATCTGTGGGGCCCTGTGAAAAATGAAGATGTGGAGTCCCTTGTCCAGAAATGATTAAGGATCTCAACTGGCAACAGCAGAGCATCAAACCAAGCCTGGGGTCCCCTGGTAAGGGTGGGGCCTGTGCTACCACATGGGTCACACCCCCTTGAGGTTGGCCCTGCTGGGCACCCTCACAGAGGTGGTGAGGATGGTGACTACTGGGCCAGCAGAATGAGGACAGTCCAGAGAGGTCATGTTGCTTACTTTGTGCAATGAACTCAGTCTAGCATCCAGTTGACTGGGTTCCATACACAGGGTGAGTATAAGCTTGAAATTTTCTAGATGATTATAATTCAAAGAATTCTTCAGTATTATTGCCCATTGTCTGACTATATTTCACAGTTTATCTTCTGTTGTTTTGTTGCTCAGAAAACACAGACATCAAATATATAAAAAATGTTCATAAATTCTGGGTCCTTTTATTTCGATACAAAAAGCATGTATTGGATTGATATTCTATGTTGTACTAGAAGATGAGAGTGGTCCTGAGGACATTGCCCTGGCCTTCAAGGAGTGACGAAGCTCATCCACTGATCAAAGCAAACACAGAAGTCCCTCTCCATAGGCATACTTTATCAGTCATCAGAAGGTACAACTTGGTATATCTGGACACAACAAATGGACTTCCTTAACAATAGTCCGTGGATCAGACGTGTGACATTTTCAGGCTTAGCATTTAGGAGTTTGGTAATTTGACAGGGACTGAAAGGTGCCTAAGATATTCTAGTTAAAACCCTTTGCTGAAGCTCAAAGTTGATACAGGGCAGCAGGCTGGGGTGGAGGAGCCAGTCACTTGTTCACATCTGCCTTTCGCTGGGGCTTTGGATCACTTCCTTTATCATTACCTATGTAGTTCGTGGGACTAATTCTATGGTGCAGCAGTATTTACAAGGCGGGGATTCACAAGGGACTGAGAACTTATTCTTCTAAAATACTCAGGGATGAGTGTGAGTCAAACTTCTTACTTATTCAGACTGGTAATCTCCTAATTAGTCTGACATAGAGAGGTTTTGCTGAACTTCTTCTGTATCTATATTTTTATGCCTTGGCTCCCCATCTCTCCCATTGGTTTATATTTTCCCACTGTTGCTTACACTCCTAAGGAGTCTGAACTCTTCCAAATTAGCCCCGTGTCTCTGGCCGTTCCCACACCAGTGACAGGGACTCAGTTTTCCTATGTGCCAAAGGAAATACACAAATCAGCATGTTTAAAATAACAGAATGTATTAGCACAGTTTGTGTTTGAGTGGAAGGATTTGTAAAGAACGTCTTTCTTGTAAGTCAGTTAAACATTTGGGACCTCAAATAGTTAATGCTAACGTTAAAAGATACAATTTATAAATCGAATGACATTTCTAGGTTTTCAAAAAAGATTTATGAACTGCCATTTATCAAGAACTTATTTTTAAGCAGCTGTGGGTCTTTGGTGCTAGAAAACCCCAGGAATTTCATAATGATCATCTCAGAAAGCCCCAACTCCATGCATTAAATAGACTCTGAGACCCCTGTTTTGTTCCTCGAGGGTCTTTAGATCAAGTTTTCAGCATGAAAGCCAATGTCAGGACTAGACCATGGTGAGGCCCCTGTTATTAAAGGAAGAATAAGCGGCTGCTTTTAGCATGGAGACATTGTCTGTGTGTTTCTGGGGAACTTTGAACGCCAGTATCATCCTCTTCATGCAGCCCCTAAGTGGAGAGGGTTTCTCAGCAATCCATAGCTTCCATCCAAAGAGCCCTAGTTCCTTTATAAAGTGTGCATGTGCTAAAAGCCCTCACTGATTCAAGAGAGTTTAGTGTCAGGGATGTTCCTATGTCTTTTTTTCTTTTTTTTTTTTAAAGCAAGCAAGAAAAAAATAATTCTCAGTTTTCTAGAATTTTAAAACTTATTTTTTAAAGATTTTAAGCTGAGGATTTACAAATCAGCTATTAACTTTTAAGAGTTTCATTGTAGTTAAAAAATCATAATTACTTGAGCTAGGGGAGGGGGGTGTCTACTTTATTCCTAATGGAAACTATACATATAGATGAAGTGTCTATATAAAAAAATGGGAGCTGCGATTATATTAATACTGTCTAACTGATATTCAATAACTCACCCTTCTATTTCCTATTGTCCATATTTAAACACTTCAAAAAGAATTATAATCAAGTGGAAATTAATAGAAGAGGAAAGACTGGGGCTGGCAGGAGAAGGTTCTAATCCCACTATCTCTTAATATTTCAAAGTCTCTTTTATTTTCTTAATAAAGGGGCGAGAGAAAGAAAGGGGGAGAGAGAAAAGGGAATTAATCCAGTGCTCTGAACTGCCCTCTCATCTTAATGCTTTAAATACATTCTAAGAGAATATTACTTGTGAGAAGGCTATTTTTGGCTAATGGCCAGCCTTCACTTTTGCTTCTCAACTTTTTCCATCTTCCCTTCTTCTTCCCCTTTGCACTACTTGCCCTCCCTCCCCTCTTTTCTCTATTCCCAAGATCTTCAAAACCCAGTAATGAGAGCGGTATTTAAAGTCCAAGCTCCCGACATAACCTGTCTGCACATCCCTGCCTGCCCCATTCCTTCTTCACTCCATCACCTGTGGCACTGCTCCCTCCAGCCCACCATATGCATCCCTGCCTCTGGGTTTCTGGACTTGTTTGTCCCTCATTCCCTCTATTTTTCCCTCTTCCCTGAAGTCCTATTTATTCCTCAAGTCCCAACTTCTCTGTGATAGCATCCTTATGCAGCTTCTTAAAAATTATAATAATGACACCTTAAAACGGTGAATATTTATGGAGCAATTCCAGTGTGTTAAGCAATTTACTTGCTTTGTGTCATTTAATCCTTTTAATAATCCCTAGTAGATTATCTCAGCCTCATAGGTGAGGTCTGGGACTAGGGAAAGGTTAAGTCGATTGTCAAAGGTCGAATAAGGCTTGAGTGGGAGAGCTGGAGGGTAAGGGTTCTAACATCTGCATCCTCTCTTGTTCCCTACCTGTGAATGCACTTAAAGTCAAAACTCACATGGATTAATGGTTTAAAGTTTTCTGCTTATTTCATATGACAGCATCAATTTCCTTAAATAAAGTGAAAAGCTTTGTGAAAAGGACAACCATATCTCATGTTTGTTTGTATCTCCCCAGGTTCTCATTTGGGATAGGTACACAGTAGATTCTCAGTGCCTACTTAATGATAAAGGTATGGATTTTCCCTGTGAACTTGATCATTTTCACCGTAATCACTCAACCACCATGTAAACCCAATTTAGGTGTCCTAGTGCTGCATAGTATCCGGCTCTTCCTGAAAACTGAACCAAATGAATCAATGCTAACACACTAGTAAGTTGCTATCTGATAGATATTATTGATTGAGCAATTGATTGATTAATTCATTCACCCGTTTAACAAACACTTTTGAGCACTTTTATGTGCCAGCCACTATTTTAGGCACTGGGGTATATAGCAGTAAAGAAAATATACAGAAAACGTGTGCCCTCAGTGTGTTGCCCATATTCTAGTTGGGGGAGATGGATAAACAAAGCTATACAGAAAAATAAAGCAGGAGAGGAGATAGGTAGTTGTTAGAAGAGGGGAGGGATACAATTTTACATAGAAAGATCAGGGGAAAACTCAAGAGCACAGACAGGAAGGAGGTGAAGGAATGTGGTCATCTGGGTCAAAAGTCACCCAGGCAGGAGGAAAAGCAAATACAAAGGTGGGAATGTGCCTGACAGTCTAAGAAGCAGCAGTGAAGTCAGGGTAGCTCAAGTACATCTAATTATAGAAGAGAAATTCTATCATCTAAGTAGATGTGTATGTAAACATTAGTGAACGTTGAATATAGACCCACATGGGCAGGCAGATCCCCAAAACCCAGACATGGATTTTGAGCAGAAAGACAGGAAAGGTGTACAAATGTGTTACTATAAAAAACAGTACTGGAATAGTTTGTCTTTTAGCCCAGGTTCCCTAGAAAACAAAGCCCGACTCAGCGATGAAGAGCTGAGTTTCTGGAGGGTAAAATCCCAGGACAGAGAGCATATAAAGGGAATTGAGGGACTTCCCTGGTGGTCCAGTGGGTAAGACTCCACGCTCCCAGTGCAGGGGGCCTGGATTCGATCCCTGGTTGGGGAATTGGATTTGATCCCACATGCATGCCGCAACTAAGAGCCCTCATGCTGCAACTAAAAGATCCCACATACAGCAATGAAATCCCGTGTGCCACAACTAAGACCTGGCACAGCCCAAATAAATAAACAAATATTAAAAAAGAAAATAAAGGGAAGTGAGGCAGGGAGGAGGGGAAGCAGGGCAAGATGATGTGTGACTCTGGTCACTGTCTTCTCAGGAACCAGGAAGAGACAAGTAGGTGACATCGCAGTGGCATCTGCAGGGCCACACAGGGCAGCTCCAGAAGCTGTGTTCAGGCCAGTCCATCGGAGGGAGAAAGAAGAGGAAATTTAATGGTGGGCTCTCTGTCATTACCTGTTTCCTACTGGACAGATTTCATCCTGCAGTTAGGTAACCACCACTACCCACCCCCCACTCCTGAAATGGAGCAGGAACCTATGATTCCCCCCATCCCCACCATGTCCTCCCACTTCCTTTTGTCTGTAAAAAATCTTCAGCCAGGGGCTTCCCTGGTGGTGCAGTGGTTGAGAGTCCGCCTGCCGATGCAGGGGACGCAGGTTCGTGCCCCGGTCTGGGAAGATTCCACATGCCGCGGAGCGGCTGGGCCCATGAGCCATGGCTGCTGAGCCTGCGTGTCCGGAGCCTGTGCTCCGCGACGGGGAAGGCCACAGAGGTGAGAGGCCCGCGTACCGCAAAAAAAACAAACAACAAAAAAAACTTCAGCCAAAAAATGTTTAATCAGAGAAGTGAAAAAATACAAAAGCAAAGAAAAGCAGTCAGATAGGACAAAACACTAATAGTTTAGTCATTAAGCAAAGTCAAGGACTTTTAGTTCCTCCTCAAAGACTATAGATAATATTCTGAGCCACATCCTGTGAGCTGTTTTATAGATACTGAGACCCCCACCAGGTAGAAGAAGTTAACTACATAATGACCAGACTGCAGCCATGACATAAGCTGCCACAATTCCAAGAACTGGCTTCAAAGAAATGGGAACGAACCAACCCTGGAACTGAAGATTAACTGTACTTAAAACAATCAAGATGACGCTGATCAGACCACCGCATGACCAGTTTCAAGATGACTGTCAGAGCTGACTGTGCTGTTTCCACATTCAGCCCCCCTCCTCCGCCTATAAAAGCTCTTGCCCACTGATTGTCGGCGGGGGAGCTGGCCTTTGGATAGGAGCCTGCCTTCCCCTGCCCAGGTTGCCAGCCTCTGAAATAAAGCAAACTTTCCTTTCACCAGCCTTGGCTTTTGAGCAGTGAGCAGCTGAACCCCACTTTCGGTAACACTCCCACCTGGGACTTCCAGGATGGGAAATCTGACTCCCTTGTCCAGTTCCCATGCCTGTGGCATGGCATCTCATTAAAGTCTAGAAGTGGCAGAAGAGGACAGAGACTAGATCTGCATCTGGTTAGCCTGACTCCACAGCAGCGGCCGAGGGCGAGGACCCAGCATCCCCAGGCAAGCAACTAATTGGCCCCAGGCAGCGCGCAATGTGGGGTCTGGGTGGTCTTGGTAGGCAGGAGAGGCGGCTGAGACAGAGCAAGCAGCTTGAGGGCCTGGAGGTGACAATGCTGAGGGAATCTGAGGAGGCACAAAAGATGTGTCTGATACAATCAGTAAATAGCAATATTTATCTGGGACAAGAGGATTTGTGTCCAACATGACTCCCTCACATGGCTGTTGGCAGGAGGCCTCAGCTTCTAGTACATATGACAACTGGCTTCTGCCAGGGCAAGTGATGCAAGAGCAAGGTGGGAACCACAGTGCTCTTTGTGACCTAGTCTCGAAAGTCACATACCATCACTTCTCTCACATTCTTTTTGTTATACGAATCAGTCCTATTAAATGTGGGAGGGTCCTACATAAAAGTGTGAATACCAGAGGCAGGGGTTATTTGGAGGCTGGCTACCTCAATTCCATTGAATTAAAATCAGAAATTCCCTAACTTTGTTTGGAGACATATTCCAATGTTAATAACTATCATTATCAAGAAATCCTACCTATCTTCCCTCTAATCAGCTTTGCTGCCTTTCAGTTTTTCAAACTGCTTTTTCATTTACCACCATACTTGATTCCTGCAACAGTCCTTGGACAGAAAAGTAGGATGGGAATTTCTGCTTGAGACATGAAACAGCACAGGCACAGAAGGATTAAATAATTTGCTTAAGACTATCCAGTGGCGGAGCTGAAGGGTAGAATTCTCTTCACTGAGGTTCATGCCATTTGACCATATCACCCTTTCTCCCTTTCTTGGTCATCTTTCTTCCTCCTGATCATTATCCATCTCTCCCCTTGACCATATCACCCTCTCTCCCCTTGCTTGGTCATCTTTCTTCCTCCTGATCATTATCCATCATTTAGTAAATACTTTAGCTCATGGCTCAAATTCTTCCTCTCTGTCTTATCTGACAGCCTCCTCAATGACTTCATGGTCCAAGTAGATGAGTCCAGTCATTATGCTGATCTGTCTGTTCCTTGACCTTCACATCTCTACCCTAGTTATCCATATGCATGATCACTTCATGGACTCTGTCATACTGCTGTACCTCCAAATTCACTAATTCAAGCATCCAAGTTTCTGACCACAATCTCCTCTCCTGTCATCACCATTTGTGATGGTTAATTTTATGTATCACTTTGGCTAGGCTCTGGTGCCCAGTTATTTGGCAACAGCCTAGATGTTGTTGTGAAAGTACTTTTTAGATGTGATTAGTATTTAAATCGGTAGGCGTTGAGTAAAGCAGATTACCCTCCATACTGTGTGGAAGGCCTTAAGAGCAAGGACTGAGGTACCCTGGGAGGAAGGAAGGAAGGAAGGAAGGAAGGAGGGTAGGGAGGGAGGGAGGGAGGGAGGGAGGGAAAGAAAGAAAGAAAGAAAGAAAGGAAGGAAGGAAGGTAGGAAGAAGGAAAGGAAGAAGAAAAGAAAGGAGAAGAAAAAACATATGTCATGGCTCCTGCCCTTAAAGAACTATCAGATTAGTGGGGAAGACAGACCAATGCAACAAGTCTTTGAGGTGCAGTGTTAAAAGTGGATACAGGAAAGCAGGATGACAAAAGAGGTCATTTCTGTGGATAGGGAGGTAGTGGGGAGTGGTCAAGAAAGCTTTTATAAAGATCACATCTTGTAAGTGGGGGTCTCTAGTAAAGAGTGAATCCTCTCTCACTTGTGAGAAGGAAAACACCAGATGGAAACTCAAGGCAATTTCAGTCACAAAACTAACACAGAGAAGCCATGCAGCCTTGATCCACTCAGTTTACCACTTGGAGTCTTAATTGTTTCAACTAGAGCAAGACATACTGCCAGGTGATTTCTGACATTGCTCTGTGTTTCATGATTTCAGACAACACATTACAAACCTTCTCCGCTGCTATTTATTTTAAGAGGCCTCCTCAGTGATCTCTAGCAGCTATCCATTATGGCTTCAGAGGGGAAAAAACCCCACATTTATTTAAGCTACTTTGGTTATGGCGTTTGTGAGCTTTACCTATTCGAATGAACATTTCCATGATTATGCTTGCATTTGAATTATGCTACTGACACATAAAATAAATCAAGTAAGTGTTCTTTTCTACATTGTGTTATTATCAGCGCTCCCATTTTATAGATGAAAAAACTAAGAGTCAGAGAGAATGAAAAGCTCACATAACCTAACTTGGTAAGCGAAAATAGGTTTTAGATAAAAACTGCGTTCTGAGCACCTGATTCCAAAGCCAGGGTTCAGGCTGGGATGCAGCTCTTTATCACCTGGAGGACAGAATGCTGTAATTTTCCTTTCTTGAGAATTTCTTTGAAAATCATCTCAATGCAACAATTCTTGCAGAATGTAACAGTACAACTTTTCTTTGACACCATCTCTGGGGAACTGATCAAGTCTTTCCCACTGATGGCACTGGTCCTATTGCAAAAACAGAGTCTGAAATCAGTTATTTCATTCTGTAACAAGATGATAACTAGTTTAAACCTTTCTTTCCTTCTTGAATGGGGACAAAATAGTCTCTTTTTCGTTTCTCCTTCTGAACCACATTTTGTCCAAAAACTAGAGCATAAATTGAAAAAGTTTGCTCTTTGAAATATTTCCTAAGTCTTCAGCCCCAGAATTGGGACTTTATAATAAAGTTTGGGGCTTTTTGTTTGTTCGTGTGTTTTTTCTGTTGAAGATAAAGAAACCAAACAAATGACTTAAATCTAATTTGGGGGTTTGGGAACAGTTACCCCATTCATAGCATTTGCTTTGACCCCAATGCCAAGACTAAAATAAAACTTGTTTCCCACTGCTTCCAGGGCTACCCCAAGTCTCCAGCTTCTCATCTGGATTTCAAATTTTTCAATAAATTCTTTTGGATTGGTGAATATATCTTGCTTTGTTTTTATTTCTCACAGTGGAACTGCTTTATATTTCTGATTAAATAAATGCTGTATCTTCATTATGAAAAAAATGAACAATATACAAAAGTATGAGGAAGTAGGTGAAAAAAATCACATGAAATCCAAACTTCTGAGGTATCCATCATTAACAAAATTTTGTTAGCCCTCTTTTAATACATATCTTTATGAATTTACATACAAATATATAATTTTAGTAAACTGGTTGTTCTACATACAATTTTTTTATCATGACCGCATTTTATATAGTCTTTTGCTTTTGTATTACCTTTTCCCTCCCCACAAACTCTTTCTCTCTGCTATCCCCTCACATAACCAAAGGAAACAACTGAGTATGTATTTTCCAGAACTTTCTCCATGCATATATAATTATTTTCATACATATGAACATATTGGAGTTTCTTTGGCCATTTTTAAACAGAATTCTTGCTTTTCTGCACTTTTGTATCACCATTTATCTATTCATATGGTTTATAGTTCTGTAAATATATTTGAATATATAAACATAATATTTTCCAGCCACAATTTTTAAAATTCCTTATGTAATAAAAAATGTTTATTTATTATTTCTCTATAATTTCTGGGTTTGCTGTCTTGGTTAACATGGTATCTCCAACCCAAGGTTACACATGTAACCTATTTCTCTTTTAAGATTTTTTTTAAGCTTTATATTTTACATTTGTCTTTTCTCCATTTGTTATTTTTATATTGTGTAAAAAAGAAGTCCAATTTTACTTTTTTTTCCCCAAATGGATAGCCAGTTGTGCCAGCACTATTCATGAAAGACACCATTCTTTTTCTACTAGATTAAAATGTCACTGCTTTTATATATTAAATTCTCTCACATATCAAGATCTATTTCTGGGCTCTTAATTACCTTTCAATGATTTATTTACTTTTTTTTAAAACCAATATGGGAAAACTCCCTGAACTTCCTCAAATCTCATAATAATCGTGACCATTCTCAGATTTTTTTTTTTTTTTTTTTTTGCAGTACGGGGGCCTCTCACTGTTGTGGCCTCTCCCCTTGCGGAGCACAGGCTCCGGACGCGCAGGCTCAGCGGCCATGGCTCACGGGCCCAGCCGCTCCACGGCATGTGGGATCTTCCCGGACCGGGACACGAACCTGTGTCCCCTGCATCGGCAGGCGGACTCTCAACCACTGCACCACCAGGCAAACCCACCAGATATTTTTTCTTCTATAAAAATGTTAACATGATTCCCATAACACCCACCTCAAAAACAAAAACATATTGGTAGTGGTTGAATTGATATTTGGGGGTGACAGTAAGTCTTCTCATCCAAGAACATGGTATATCTTTCAGTTTGAACAGATTTTACGTCTTTTATTAAGATTTGATCATTCTATTAACATACATCCTATACCTTTCATGTTAAATTTATTTCCAGGAGTTTGATAATCTTTGTCACTATGTGGGTAGAGTAGTTTCTTATTTCTTCTAGTTGATTATAGATGGTATATAGAAAATCTATTAACTTTGTATATTTATCTTATATTAGGCTACCCTACCTACTCTGATTAATTATAGTAGTTCTTTTATTAACCTCTTTGTTTTTTATATGTGCAATATTATCAATAAAAGCAAATTTTATTTTTGTAATATTTATTTTATTTTACTTTTAAGTTTACTAGAACTTTCAAAACTATATATATATATATATATTTTTTTTTTTTTTTTTTTTTTTTTTGGCCACACTGTGCGGATTGCAGGATCTTAGTTCCCTGACTACGGATTGAACCCTGGGTCGTGACAGTGAAACCGCTGAGTCCTAACCACAGGACCACCAAGGAATTCCCCCCAAAATATTGATTTTAATGGGAATGGTTTTAGTGTTGTAATGTAAGAGTGATATTGGTGTTAAGTTTTGGTAAATTATTTTTATTATAAATATTTAAGAAGTTTCCTTTTATTACTAGCTTTAAAACAGTTTTTATTAAAAATAACTGCTAAATTGTGTCAACTGATTTTTGAAATTTATTAAAATCATCGTACAATTCTTCTCCTTTATTCATTAATCAGTTACATTCATAAATATCAGATATAATACTAGAATAAACCCTACTTGGTCATAACATATTATTCTTTTCTTATACTGCTGGACTCAGGCACTATTTTACATAATATTTTTATATTTGTCTTGAGACAAATGAGATTGATCTTTAGTATGCTTTTTTCCCCTCTGTCACTTTATAGAGTTTTTGTGACAAGGATCTATTCATCTCATAAAATGAATTGTAAGAGCTTTCCTTCTTTAAATGGTTTAGAACAATTTTTAATAATATTAAAATTATCTGATTGTTAAATTTATTAGCTAGAGCTCAGCTTTTAAACTATCTGACAGATCTCTTACCAACTTTACAATCTCTTCTTTTATAATTGGTTGAATTTTCCTACTTCTTCTTGGGTCAGAATTGGTAGTTTATATTTTGCTATGAATCATTTATTTTGAACTGAATGAAAATGAAAATACAACTTATCAAAAGTTATAGAATGCAGCTAAAGTAGTGCTCTGAGTGAAATTTGTGCCATTAAATGCTTACTGTTAGAAAAGAATAAAAGTCTCAAATTACTAATCTAAGCTTCTACCTCAAGAAACCTTAAGCAAATACCAATTCATAGCAGACAGAAGGAAGGAAATTACTAAAGAACAGAAATCAATGAATTTGAAAACAGAAAAAGAATAGAGAAAAATCAATGAAACCAAAAGCCATTTTTAAAAATATCATTATGAAACTGATAAACCCTTAGCCAATCTGACCAAGGAACCAGAGAGAAGGCAGAAATTATTGATTCCATGAATAAAAGAGGGAATATCACTGTAGACCCCACAGACATTCTCACACACACATACACAGTCCACAACGCTAAGGGAATACTATGAAAATCTTATTCTTATACATTCAACATCTAAGATGAAATTGACCAAATTCTTGAAAGACACAAGTTATCAAAACTCAATTTAAAAAATAGATAACTGAAAGAGTCTTATGTCTGTTAAAGAAATTAAAGTTGTAGTTAAAATCCTTCCATCAACAATAAACAAAAACATTTCAGGCTCAGATAGTGTCACTAGTAAATTCAACTACTATTTGAGGATGAAATAATATCATTTCTACACATCATCCAGAAAATAGAAGAGAAGGGCACACTTCCTAACTCATTTTGTGAGGCCAGCATTACCCTAATTCCCAAACCAAAGACAATTACAAGAAAAGAAATCTGGAGACCATGGTCCCTCATAAACATAGATGCAAAAACTGTCAACAAAATATTAACAAATCAAGTATTGCAATTCGTAAAAGGGATAACACATCACACCATGAGGGGTTTATTTCTGGAATGCAAATCCAGTTCACCACATTAACAAACTAAAGGAATAAAAAGTGTGATTATCTCAATAGATGCAGAAAAAACATTAAATGACATTCAAAAACCATTCATGATAGACTCTAACCAAACTTGAATAAGAAGAAAACTTACATAACTTGATGAAGGACACATATAAAGTTTGCACTAACATCATATTTAATAGTGAAACACTGAATATTTTCACCTCAACATCAGGAACAAGGCAAAGATATTCTCTCTCGCTAGTCCTATTCAACACTGTACTGATAGTCTTAGCCAATAAAGATAGAAAGGAAAAAAGAAAGTACACACACAGGATTGGAAACAAAGGAAATGGTCTTTAATCACAGATCCCAAGATTTCCTATGTAGAAAATCTCAAAGTATCTACACTCACACACACACACAAACATACACACACAACCATCTGAAAACTGTAATTGATTTTATCAGATTACAGATCAATAAACAAAACTCAATTATATTTCTATACACTAACAGTGAATAATTGGAATTTAAAATTAATAAGTTACTACTTACAATAGCACCAAAAACTGAAAAATTAGTTATGTATGAATGTAACAAATTACATACAGGATCTCTATGCTGACAACGAAGAAATATAAATGAAAGAAATCAAAGAAGATCTAAATAAATGGAGAGATATAACATGTTTATGGATTGAAAGATTTGATACAGTAAAAAATATTAATTTTGCCTAATTTTGTCTATAGTTTCAATGTAATCCCAATCAAAACCCCAGCAGGCTTTCATATAGGTATTCCCAAGGTAATTCTAAAATGCATATACAGAAACAATAGAATTGAATAGCCAAAATAATTTTGAAAAGGAGCAAGTTGGAGAACTTTCACTATTTAACTTCAAGACCTACTGTAGAGCTATAGTAATCAAAGCACTGTGGTACTGGTGAAAGGTCAGTCACATAGATAAATGAAACTGAAGAAGGAGCCCCAAAATAGATCTATATAAATATAGTCAACTGATTTTTGACAAAGATACACAGGCAATTTAATGGAGAAGGAACAGTAGTCACAACAAATGGTGATAAACAATTGGATACCCATATGCAAAACAAAATCTTGACCTAAATATTATAAATCTTATATAAAGATTAACTCAAAATGGATCTAGACCTAAATGTAAAAGATTAAACTTTATAATTTCTAAGAGACATCAGAAATCTGCATGATTTCCATTTAGCAAAGAGTTTTTAAATACAAAGCAGGATCCATTACAGAAAAATTTACTAGCCAAATTGAAAACTTTTGCTCTGCAAAAGGCAATGTTAAGGAGCTGAGAACACAAGCCACACAGTGGGAGAAAATATTTTCAAATTACATACCTCACAAAGGACTGCTGTCCAAAATATATAAACAACTCTCAAGATTCAACAGTATGTTAAAAAAAAAACCCAATTTTTTAAATGGGCAAAACAATTGACAGACACTTCACCAAAGAAGATATATGGATGGCAAATAAGCAAATAAAAAGGTGTTCAACATCATTAACAGGGAAATGCAAATTAAAGCCACAATGACATACTATTATACATCTAATAGAATAGCTAGAAACAAAAACAAGAGAAAAGAAAGACTAGCAGTACAAATTGCTGGCAAAGATTCAAAGCAACTGAAACACTCATACATGGCTGATGACATGGAAAATGATATAGTCACTGTGGAAAAGAGTTTGGTTGTTTCTCATAATGTCAAACATACACTTACCATATATCCCAGCAGTTGCACTCTTAGGTATGTAAAGTAAAATTTGGTCCCAAACTCATGAGAGTTTATGGTTATAATTTCCCAAGGAGGATAGCATTTTCTTTTTATTTAGAGCTAAGGAAAGTGTCCTTCCTGCCTCCTTTTGTAGGGCAAGTTCCCCCCACCCCTAATTTGTCTTTTCCCTGAGTGTCATCCTTTGGGAGGGAGCTCTGATCTGACTTCCCTCCTTGTGCTAACTTTAAGCTTTGTCCCTGTTCCCATATCAGCCCTTGAAAATGGAACCTCTAATTTGCCTGGAATAGGCAGATATCCCAGGGCAGCCATTGGCTCATTGCCCACTTATTTTTCTGGATTATTTCTTTATTATTATTTTCAGTCTTAAGTATTTTCCTTCCATTTTTCAGCTTAGCTATGAATTAAACCTATGTATATTTAAATGTTTTATCCAGCATTTTCAGGTATTTTACATGAGAGGGGTTTTCAGAATATTTTAGTTCACTGTATAGCCAGAAACATGTGTCTCCATCGTGTTTATTTCTGTCTCCAGTTGTTCAAATTTCACATATGTATACAGCTGACCCACTTATTTATTTTTATGCAGAGCCAGTTCTCGTAGATTATAGCCCTTTAAAGGACTCAGCTTCCTTTCTGCGCATGCCCATACCCTTCTCCTTCTTTTCACTGCCCACCACTGAAATTTCTTAATTAAAATGAATCTAAACAGAACACAGCAATGTCTTCCATCAGAGATATAAATGCTTACAAAACATCTTATGCTATTGATGAAAATAAAGGGTGAATTTTTATACTTAAACTCGTTTCCCTTTTCCAGCTCTGCTTTCAGCCTAACAGTGGTAAAGGCACGGATCACATCTCTGGTAAATCAGAATAGCCAAAGATAGAATCTGAATACTTAAGAAATAATCATATCATTTCAGCAGATAAAATATATCTATTCAGTAGATAGTTGCTAAGCACCAGGGACTCCACAGCAAATGAGTCCTACAGCCCCCCACTTCCCAGGATGACACTGAGCATGTGTGGTGTGAAATACCAACACACACACAAGCAAAAGCAGTCCACGTGGGGCCCTGTCCCATGGCACTTCCACCATGTTTAGCTCCTGAGGGGGGTCCTCCCCTTTATTTCGTTCCTTCCCTTTCCCTAATGCAACCTCCACAGTGAAAAATCTGGGAGGAATCTTAACTCTCCCTGTAGCTGAAAGACTAACTAAAGTGTACGCAATAGCCAACAAAACTCAGCAAATCCCCCTGATTTGCCCTTTTGAAGGGAAATCGCTTTCTCCTAAAGAAAGAGAAAATTTCAGTTATATTCATTAAAAATGGCTGGCTGACACAGTTTGTATTTTTGAGAAAGTCTGTCTGTTTAATATAATGCACTGTCCCATTTAAAAGAAGTGGTCCCTTATTAGAGATATGATTTATTCTTAGATAAATCACTGATTTATGGCTCACTGGGGTATATATTTAATACTGTCAAAAAATGAAAGGACACCCCAAACTATCTGCAGTGCCACAGTTCCTCGTTCTGAAAAGGATCTGAGGCAGCTGAGACCCTGGGTGTTAAATGTAATCTTTGCCTGGGATAAAAGCATGGAGAATTGCTAATCTTTATAAAAAGATCTGTCTCGACCCACCCTTCCTCCTCTCTCCTCTACCACAGTGCAGTTCATCGTCAGAAACCTCAGAATTGAAAATTAAGGTGGGGAAATGGGTAGTGTTTATGTCATTTAAAAAAATCTGCAGCCAGGCAGGACTCTTTTTAATGCTTGCTAGAGGAAAGTTCATCACTAAAACAAATACAGCTTCTTGATGGTAATGGATAAATTTGACTAGAGAAATAATGGAAAACCTATAGAAAACCAGGAAATACGTCTCCCCGATCTTACTGTTATCATCAATTGAATGAAATGTAGTAGTGGCTGCCAAAAGTAACTACATAAAAAACTCATGTAGCACCAATTCCCAATTCTTAGAGTCAGAACTTATGCCTTTATTTTCACTCTGAGGTTTCATTCACTTTTATCTGTATGGAATCAATGCTAATAACTTTTAGATCTACAACTTCTATCCTGACTTCTCACTCCAACAGAACATCCCCATTTTCAGGTCTCTTAACACTTTCCACTTGGATACTCAATTGTCACATCAAGTTTAGTGGGACCAAAACACAGCTTTAATCCCTTTCTTCATTTTCTTTTAAACTGAATTCCCTTTCAACGTTACCATTTTACTCAAGGGCACTGGAACTCTTCCGGTCTCCCAGTTAAGGAAATATGAATACATCTTTCACTTTAGTCTTTTCATTCAACCCCTATGACCGATATGTCACCAAATCACATCACTCCTTTTTTGAAATGCCCCTTTGGATATACCCCTTACTCTCCATTCCCATTGCCAGCATCGAAGCCCAAGTTCACGCCACTTCAGTCCTCACTTTAAAAGGCTTCTTTAAAATAAATAAATAAGTCTTCTTTGTGGAGCTCCCTGGCTCCATCCATTCCTGTCTCTCTGCCCCTTTAAGTTCATCCGTCTGAGTTTAGCTCCAAGAACCACACTACAGAGCTTCTGCCTTCTTGTTCCAACATTATAGCTTGCTTTCTCCATCATCACACTCATCACACCCATTCCCATTCTTAATTTTTGCCTATTTTGCTTTTCTTCCTGGAAATGTCACCCTTCCCATTCCCTAATATCTGCCTACCCAAATTCAGCTCATCCTTCAAATCTACACATGTAAATTTAGTAAAAAAGTCTCATTTTTTATGTATTTTAAAATGCAACAATTAATTAATTGCCGGGATGACCAAATCCAGTTACTCCCCTCTCCCTATCCTGCTCCATCCCCAACCAACATATCTAAATATTGTAAAAGCATCATCCCTCCCTCAGAGATGGGACAGAGCCATATCTTTATTTTAACTCTGTTCTGTCTTCCTCTAAAGATGAGATAATTCTGTTTGTTACAAACTTTCTATTATTATACTGATGGCAGATATAACATAATGATCCTATTTTATAGTGTATAATCATTACAGTTTTTCATAGCCTCTACCATACAAGGTGAAACAAATGCTGGCGTCCATCTTCTAGGCTCTGGCAGAACATCACAGACGCCCTTATCTGCAGAGTTAAGGGCCCCACCACTTTGAGGGTCTTTTGCTCTCCCCACGCTCTCTCTTAACATGGATTTGGAACATCATCTTCTGGTTTCATGGGGCCTGGACATTATACTTCCTTTATGGTATGATGGAGGATGCATTCTCAGTCACTCAGAGAGAGATTAACTTGTTTTCCCAAAAGATGGACCCTTAAATCTGTCTTAAATCCCTCTGACGGACAACTGGCATGAACATCCCCTACATAAAGTAAATTCTGCTTTGGAGAAACGTCATGGGTTCGTGAACCTATGCCAAGAGTCTCAGCTGTGTAGTCCTAGAATTTCAGCAGTATGCTCTGAAGGTCTGCAGAAAGCTACACAAGAATTCTAAACTCAAAAGAGGCTAACTTTTTATGTCATCTGCTGGAAATCATGGACGATAGAGTCTTGAAAACTATAATTGCTTCTCATGCTTCCTATAGTGTTTTTATACAAACTGGAAAAAAAATCAAGAGCTGCCATATGTATTTGAGTTCAGGAGCTTATAATTTCACTTCAAACAAAAACTTAAACTAATTCTAATAAACACATTTGGAATAACTGGCTGAATAAACACATTTAAGATTATGATAACTTTATGAACACTTCAAGTTTTATGCATAAAAAACTTGTACTATATACCATTCATAAATTAGCAATCGGACTTTAGTGCTTTAAAATGTATATCAATTGTTGTTAATTATCTTATGTTTCCACTTGAAACAAATAATTTCCCATCTTTTGCCTTTTGGCCATAGAAGCTCTGGAAAATACTTCTCTCCAAAAGAAAGGCTTCTTGAGTTGGGGACTTCAGCTTTTTACCATGTAGGACAATCATGACTGGGAGACGTGGGTTGATGGCTGGAGTGAACGTCATGCATGAGTGTTACTAGTCAAAGTCAGAATCAAGGTTTGATTTTGTTCTGCCCCACCCTCCCAACTTGGCAACCCATGCTTGTCACCACTCTCTTGCATAAGAAATGCAGCTCTACAAGCTTACCGTGCTTTCAATAATTTTGATGAAAATTCCCAGAACATGGTTTCACAATACATGGCATTTTCCTGGAAAAATCCCCTTTGCATATGTCTTTGCTGGGGGTGGGGCATCCCAGCCTCCTTCCTCCTGGATTTCGCTATTCCCATCTCATTTACTCTCACCCTCTGATCATGCAGAGTAAGGTAACTCTGCCCCAGCTTCTCTGCCTCTGAACTTGCATCCTCTACTGTTGAGAGCATGTAGCTTACAAAGGGCCTTCCTATTCCCAGGAAATACCCCAGCCCATGAGGCAGGGGAATTAGAAATAATTTTAAATAGCTTTTTTATCCGTATGTCTTCCTTTATCTTATCTGTCATATGCTGCAAATGCGTAAGAGGTCAGTTTAGATGATTTTGGCTTCCCACAGGTGACTACACCTGTGCAGGTGGCCACACCTGTGCAGGTGGCATCGTGGCTGCCTTTGCTGGCTGGATCACCTGCCAGGCAGGGAGCAGCACACCGCGGGTGGAACAACACCCATGTGAGGGAAAAGAAGGAGATTAGAGGGCAGACGAAGAGAAGAAGGACTGCACTCAATCTTTTCGAATACTTAAAAGTGGCAGATAGAAAGGAAAAGGCACTGCTCCCATGATGGTTCTGATAAGAAATGTAAAAAAGCCATTACATTAGAGGTGAGACGCAAGGGGACACAACTTGGAGAGCTCAGGTTGTCCCACAGTGAGACCAGCAGGAGCTTGGGTTGGCTGCATTCTCCCAGAGAAGCAGGAAAGAAAGGCTTGCAGGACTGCCCCCCTCCCTCCTCCACACACACACACACACACACACACACACACACACACACACACACACACTCTGCACCTGTGAGCTTCGTGTGGGGAGTTTGAGACCGCAGCTTTCTCACATTTGTCTCAGGAGCAACTTCTAGATGACAAGTCAAAAGGTAAAAAAGTTCAGGCAACTAAAACAGGTGGGGATTTCAGAACATCTAGCCATCTGTGTTGGTGAGTGAGTTGCTCTCAGTTGGCTTTTAGAGATGGCAACTCAGTTAAACCCTTATTAATTAATGTTCAGTTGGTATAAGAACCCTATGTCAATGCTGTACTGAAGACAAGAGTAAATAATTCAGTTTCACGAATGAGTTCACAGTAGGTACAGATATTTCCACCTATTTCTTATGGTTTCTGACCTTTTGTCTTCATTTTAACCATGACACTTATCACTCATGGGAATTTTTTTCAGAATCTAATGCTTCCTCAAAAAAATTTTAAGTGAGCAGATCAATTAAAACTAAATAAACATAGGACTTCCCTGCAGTGGCTAAGACTCTACCCTCCCACTGCAGGGGCCGTGGGTTCCATACCTGGTCAGGGAACTAAGATCATGCATGCCGTGGGGCGTGGCCAAAAAAAATTTTTTTAAACTAATAAACATATAATAAACTTATATGAAGAGGACCAAGACATTGTCCTTGCCTTAGGAAACTTTCACTGGATTGAGGGACACAGGCATTTTCAGGACAGACTGACAAGGCAAATAAGAGTTCCATGGAGCCCTGAGGGAAGGCTTCGTGGAGGAGGGAGCATTTAAGGAAGGAATGGAAGTTGACAAGAGGGAGCAGAGGAAGAGCACGCCAGGCAGAGAGGACAATGTATATGAAGCTCCTAAGCTGGACAAGAGTTTGGCTGATTAGAGGAACTGAGAACAGGCAGGTGCTGTGGGAGCACAGATACCAGAGAGAGGTGGTGGGCAGTGAAGTCGCCAAGGCAATGACTGAGGGACACTGCTGTGAGAACCACAGGATGGTCAAGGTGATACTTACAGGAGAGAGGGCAGTTAGACCACATTCCCCACCTAAACAGCAGCTGCGCCCTCCTCTCCTTCTTGTGTGCCACACCAGGCTCCTCCGTTATTTTAGAAAACACTTTTGTGGGATCAGTTACTGGTTAAGTGGCTACTGGTCAAATATACTGGCCCACTGATTTGTTTGGCTCTGATGGCAATCAACTCTAATGCCAACTTCTTACAAACTCATATCCAGTCCTTCATTTACATATCGACTCAAAACTTATTAATAAGAGTCATTATCATACTCTTATTTAGTCACTTCATCTGCACTTAAAACTTGTTTCTTTGTTGTTGTTCTTATACAGCCATCTATCTGTGCACAGTATTATCCATAGTTGTTCAAATCTAAGAACATTCCCATCAAATGCTAAGAGGCAGGAGTTAGGTTAGAATGAAAACTCCATTCATAAAATAGTTTCATTAGGACAATCTTGGAATCCTTGTCACGATGTAATCGGTAACAACTTCCCAGGAATATAACCTATCAAATATACAAGGTTGTTTATTTTAGAAAAGTGACTCGACATCAAAAGATATTCCATACACTGTATTATTAAGTAGGACAAGTTGTATTAAAAAAGACAATGCTGGGGTGAAGTAAGAGGAGGAAAAGAGAAATTCTAGTTTTAAAATATAGGAAATCACTTAGAAGCCATAAGGAAATGGGAAATTGAAACACAAATCCATTCTCAATGAAATTAGAGAACAACTTAAATCTCCAATCACAATATATGGGAAAATAATGCTGTGAAAACCAAGTGCAGATGTGGAAAGATGCCAGGAGAGAATTCTGATGGTTGCAGGCATCAGACACAACTGCCAGAGGTTGTTTCTCCAAAGCAGATGGCATACCCTATATTTCAAGCCCTTGTTTAGAGTATTGAGAATGGGTGTGCAGAGTGATGCCAGGGCTTTCCTGAGTCAGGTTTAGCCCCAAGTTCTCAAGAAGCAGGGAAAGGATCTCATATAGGCAAGTTATATTTGCAAGATATAAATTGCCCTTGAAGTGAGGTGAAGGAGAGGAACTCAATGAGCAGCCTAGCAGTACCAGTCTCAGTGGGCTTGGAGGAGTAAAGGGCAAAGAACCCTCAGACCCAATCTTGCCATAGTGGGGGGTTCTTACAAGCCTGGAAGACAGCCCAGGAACTTTCCTTACACAAACTTCTAGCAAATAGCTGATATGGAAGAGTCTTTATACTTAAGATTAGTAATGATATAAATGGAACTTGAATAGGACCTAAATAGAAATGGTACAAAGGGGAAGGGAGGCCAGAGGAAAAAAAAGAAAAAACAACAACGGCAAAGAAAAATAACTCAATAAAACTTTGTCACAGAGTAGGATAAAAACAATGACTAGCATGTTGACAAAAATTAAAACCTTAAAGAGCCTAGATGCTTTATAAAGCAATTGCACAAAATGAAGATGCAAGAGCTCAGGGATGCAATTAAATGCTATCATTAGAACTTGAGAAGAAAGAGAAAGGAAAAACAAAAACAAGCTGGCTGAGGAGGGTTATCAAGGCCATGTTTATGGAATCTCTACTCAGCAGAACTGAATAAGGCAGGAAGGGAGGGGAGCCGCACTGATGGACCCACCTCATCAGAAGTGACAGCTTTGAGAGCCTAAAGCAAAAGAGATAAAATGCAGGAAAGCATCTGAGCCAGGAGCGACCAGAGGGGAGAGGTCATTATTTTGTTTTCTTTTAAATTGGAAATTGAAATTGAAATCATTTACTTTTGAGATCAATATTAATACACAATTACAAATGTATTTCAAAAATCTTATGCTGATCAAAACTCTTCTGTACTGAAAGGTTACACTGTATTTGAATTTCAAGTCGAACAAAGGAACATTCATCTGAGAAGTGTTCTTCTATACTTCCATAGTCCTCAAAAGGCAAAATAACAGGACAGTCAGCAAGAAAAGCTCTGATTGCAAGAAAATTCTTATTCTAGTTGAAAGATTTTCAAAATAAATGAGCTATAAATGTGATAGTATTGAAATTGAAGCAGGTGAACTCTAATCAAGAAACTTTCTCTGTATTGTAAGAAACAACAACAATAACAAAGACAAACCATAAGTGCTTTCTCTGAAACAACAACTGTAGCTTTTTGATTGATTAAAAACAACTACAGCCAGAGTTTCACTACTGTCTAGAATGTAGAAAGTTAAATTGTGTGTCACTCCCACACTACCAGCTCAAAAAATCAGATAAACCACAAAATCATAGCTTTTATTTAACCTAACAGGGAGCTGAGATCCCAGGGCAAAAAGTATTCAGAAATCCAGCTAAAAATGGGCCCATCCAAGGAGAAACAGACATGAGCACTGGGTCATCTATGGCAGAACCTGGGAGGCAGGGACACTAGCAACCATCCAAGAGAGTAAAAAGAAGGCAGGTGAAGGCCAAGTGTGAGCTACTGTGATGATACAGAATCCCTAGGAACTACATATATGTGAATGGAGCTCACATTCACAAGCCATTATGCACCACCCTCCACCGGGTCTCACACACACACACACAAACAATGAAAAGCAGGACAGGAGATGGGAGAGAGCTTCCTGATACAGCCTGGAAGAGAGGAGTGACTGCTGCTGGGGGAAGAACGCAAAGCCCCACCCGAACCTCTCCTACCTGCTTCAAGGTGAAAACGCATTGCAGCTGGGGGGATAAAAGAGTAAACCCTTTTACTCATGGAGAAAGAGCAGTCAAGAGTTCTAGCAATTATGAATAAAACTGCCATAAATATTTGCAACAAGGTTTTGCATGAACGTAAGTTTTCATTTCTCTTTAGTAAACATACCTACTAGTAGAGGCCTGGATCCTATGTAAGGGTATGTTTGGCTTTTTAAGAAACTACTAGACTAGTTTTCAAAGTGAACCATTTTGTTTTCCTACCACAATGGATGAGAGTTCCAGTTGCTGAATTCCCTCTATAGCCCTCGATATTGTCAGAGTTGTTGCTGTTGTTTTAATTTTAGGCATTCTAATAATGGTTCTAATTGTGTTTTGTTTTGCATTTCCCTAATAACTAACACTGTTGAGCATGTTTTCATGTGTTTATTTTCCATCTGTATTTCTCCTTTGGTGAAATAACGGTTAGTATATTTGCCCAATATTTTTATTTGGTTATTTGTTTTCTTATTAGTTTTGAAATTCTTTATATATTATGGATACAAGTTGTTTATCAGAAATGTATTATACAAATGCTTTTTTTCCCAGTCTATGGCTTGTCTTTTCATTCTAATAGTGTCTTTTGAAGAGCAGAAGTTTAAATTTTTTTTTTTTTTTTTTTTTTTTTTCGGTACACGGGCCTCTCACTGCTGTGGCCTCTCCCATTGCGGAGCACAGGCTCCGGACGCGCAGGCTCAGTGGCCATGGCTCACGGGCCCAGCCGCTCCGCGGCATGTGGGATCTTCCTGGACCGGGGCACAAACCCGCGTCCCCTGCATCAGCAGGCGGACTCTCAACCACTGCGCCACCAGGGAAGCCCTAAATTTTTGATAAAGTCCAATTTAACATTTTAAATCTTTTATGGATCATGCTTTTATGGCTGTCTCTAAGAAATCTTTGCCTAACTCCAGTTCACTAAGATTTTCTGCTGTGTTTTCTTCTAGAAGTTTTATAGTTTTAGGTTTTACATTTAATTCTATTATTCATTACATGTTAATTGTTATAAATGTGTGATCAATGTGATAAAAAATCATTTTTTGCTTATTAATGTTCAATTTTTTCCAACACCATTTGTTGAAAAGAGTATCTTTCATCCATTGAATTACCTTTGCATTTTTTCTGATATTATTTAAATTGTTTCTAAGCATAGAAAAAGGAGAATGTTCAATTTCCAAATTCATTTGAATGAAGCTATAGTAACACTGAGAGCAAAATGAACAAATACAGCTCCCCAAACATCCCATAGATCAAATCACTAAATATTGATGCAAAAATCCTATATAGGATTCTTCATATGGGGTTATTTTAGAAATTCAAAGACTGGTCAATATTATGATATAAACTGATCAAAAGAGAAATAAATCATTCCAACTGACTTTAAAACATCACAATGTGTCTGTTCATTCCTTTGGGACATTCCCTAATTATAAAAAGAACTGCACAAAATTTTAAACTTTTTAAACTAATCATATTTTGGGGAGTACAGTTACCCTCAGACTATTATGTGCTTAGTGTGGTAAAAGGAAAATGAGTTATTATATTGGTGTTTTTAAGAACAGAGATTCAATGGAAAAGAAAGGACCCATGAATGTAAGATCAATGAAATTAAGTAAAAACTCTGTAGTCCTGACTTTGAATTAGAAGTATCAGTATGAATTCATGACATGCGGTTATATTTATAAAAAAGAAAGCCCATCATTTAATATGGAAATCTTTACAGATGGAATGATATCATATCTTGGATTTGTTTGAAAATAATTTGTGGAGAGGAAGAGAATTAGGCAGGATCTAGATGAAATGACATTGTCCATGAGTTTATCGTTATTGAGGCTAGGTGATGGGTATGTGGGGCTTAATTAAACTATTCTCTCTGTTTTTGTACATATTTTAAATAATTAGTATAAAAAAAGTAATTTAACCATGCACTATAAAAAAAGATAAAAATGTATGAGCCTTGATAGCTGCTGAGAAACCATTTGATAAAATTTATTATATATTCTTGATTTTGAAAAAAACTTGATATAATAGAAGCAGATGAATTCTTCATTAACATATTAGAAATATGCATTTATGTGTTAACATATACAGTCAGCCTAAAAGCAAACCTTATTATTAATAAAGAAACATTTAAGCATAACTCATTAAAGGATGCTCTTTATCACCACTATTATTTAATATTGTACTAGAAGTATTAGCTGGTATAATAAGGTAAGAGAAAAAATAATTGTTCCCAGTTTTATTGAGATCACTGACATACATCACTGTATACGTTTAAGGCATACACCAGGATAGTTTGATTTACATACATTGTGAAATTATTAGCACAATAGGTTCAGCTAACATACACTTTTTTATATACAGTAAAAAGAAAAAATAGAAGAAAAGGAAAAATTTTTTCCTTATGATAAGAACTCTTAGATTTTCTTCTCTTAACAACTTTCCTGTATATCATACAGTAGTGTTGGTTATTGTCATCAGGTTGTACATTACATCCCTAGCACTTATTTATCTTATAACTGGAAGTTTGACCACCTTCCTCCCCTTAGCCCTTGCCCCATGCTCTCCACCTCTGGTAACCACAAATCTAAAGTCTTTCTTGATGAGTTTGGGGTTTTTTTTTGTTTGTTTTTTGTTTTTAACATCTTTATTGGAGTATAATTGCTTTACAATGGTGTGTTAGTTTCTGCTTTATTACAAAGTGAATCAGTTATACATATACATATGTTCCCATATCTCTTCCCTCTTGTGTCTCCTTCCCTCCCACCCTCCCTATCCCACCCCTCTAGGTGGTCACAAAGCACCGAGCTGATCTCCCTGTGCTATGCGGCTGCTTCCCACTACCTATCTATTTTACGTTTGGTAGTGTATATATGTCCATGCCACTCTCTCACTTTGTCACAGCTTACCCTTCCCCCTCCCCATATCCTCAAGTCCATTCTCTAGTAGGTCTGTGTCTTTATTCCCATCTTGCCCCTAGGTTCTTCATGAATTTTTTTTCCCTTAGATTCCATATATATGTGTTAGCATACAGTATTTGTTTTTCTCTTTCTGACTTACTTCACTCTGTATGACAGACTCTAGATCCATCCACCTCACTAAAAATAACTCAATTTCATTTCTTTTTATGGCTGAGTAATATTCCATTGTATATATGTGCCACATTTTCTTTATCCATTCATCTGTTGATGGACACTTAGGTTGTTTCCATGTCCTGGCTATTGTAAATAGAGCTGCAATGAACATATTGGTACATGACTCTTTTTGAATTATGGTTTGCTCAGGGTATATGCCCAGTAGTGGGATTGCTGGGTCATATAGTAGTTCTATTTGTAGTTTTTTAAGGAACCTCCATACTGTTCTCCATAGTGGCTGTATCAATTTACATTCCCACCAAAAGTGCAAGAGTGTTCCCTTTTCTCCACACCCTCTCCAGCATTTATGGTTTCTAGATTTTTTGATGATGGCCATTCTGACCGGTGCGAGATGATATCTCATTGTAGTTTTGATTTGCATTTCTCTAATGATTAATGATGTTGAGCATTCTTTCATGTGTTTGTTGGCAATCTGTATATCTTCTTTGGAGAAGTGTCTATTTAGGTCTTCTGCCCATTTTTGGATTGAGTTGTTTGGTTTTATTTTATTGAGCTGCATGAGCTGCTTGTAAATTTTGGAGATTAATCCTTTGTCAGTGGCTTCATTTGCAAATATTTTCTCCCATTCTGAGGGTTGTCTTTTGGTCTTGTTTATGGCTTCCTTTGCTGTGCAAAAGCTTTTAAGTTTCATTAGGTCCCATTTGTTTATTTTTGTTTTTATTTCCATTTCTCTAGGAGGTGGGTCAAAAAGGATCTTGCTGTGATTTATGTCATAAAACATAGAGCCTATGTTTTCCTCTAAGGGTTTGATAGTTTCTGGCCTTATATTTAGGTCTTTAATCCATTTTGAGCCTATTTTTGTGTATGGTGTTAGGGAGTGTTCTAATCTCATACTTTTACATGTACCTGTCCAGTTTTCCCAGCACCACTTATTGAAGAGGCTGTCTTTTCTCCACTGTATATTCTTGCCTCCTTTATCAAAGATAAGGTGACCATATGTGCATGGGTTTATCTCTGGGCTTTCTATCCTGTTCCATTTATCTATATTTCTGTTTTTGTGCCAGTACCATACTGTCTTGATTACTGTAGCTTTGTAGTATAGTCTGAAGTCAGGGAGCCTGATTCTTCCAGCTCCATTTTTCATTCTCAAGATTGCTTTGGCTATTCGAGGGCTTCTCTGTTTCCATACAAATTGTGAAATTTTTTGTTCTAGTTCTGTGAAAAATGCCAGTGGTAGTTTGATAGGGATTGCATTGAACCTGTAGATTGTTTTGGGTAGTAGAGTCATTTTCACAATGTTGATTCTTCCAATCCAAGAACATGGTATATCTCTCCATCTATTTGTATCATCTTTAATTTCTTTCATCAGTGTCTTATAATTTTCTGCATACAGATCTTTTGTCTCCTTAGGTAGGTTTATTCCTAGATATTTTTTGCTTTTTGTTGCATTGGTAAATGGGAGTGTTTCCTTAATTTCACTTTCAGATTTTTCATCATTAGTGTATAGGAATGCAGGAGATTTTTGTGCATTAATGTTGTATCCTGCTACTTTACCAAATTCATTGATTAGCTCTAGTACTTTTCTGGTAGCATCTTTAGGATTCTCTATGTATAGTATCATGTCATCTGCAAACAGTGACAGCTTTACTTCTTCTTTTCCAATTTGGATTCCTTTTATTTCTTTTTCTTCTCTGATTGCTGTGGCTAAAACTTCCACAGCTATGTTGAATAATAGTGGTGAGGATGGGTGACCTTGTCTTGTTCCTGATCTTAGTGGAAATGGTTTCAGTTTTTCACCATTGAGGATGATGTTGGCTGTGGGTTTGTCATATATGGCCTTTATTATGTTGAGAAAAGTTCCCTCTATGCCTACTTTCTACAGGGTTTTTATCATAAATGGGTGTTGAATTTTGTTGAAAGTTTTTTCTGCATCTATTGAGATGATCATACGGTTTTTCTCCTTCACTTTGTTAATATGGTGTATCACGTTGATTGATTTGCATATATTGAAGAATCCTTGCATTCCTGGAATAAACCCCACTTGATCATGTTGTATGATCCTTTTAATGTGCTGTTGGATTCTGTTTGCTAGTATTTTGTTGAGGAGTTTTGCATCTATGTTCATCAGTGATATTGGCCTGTAGTTTTCTTTCTTTGTGACATCTTTCTCTGGTTTTGGTATCAGGGTGATGGTGGCCTTTTAGAATGAGTTTGAGAGTGTTCCTCCCTCTGCTATATTTTTGAAGAGTTTGAGAAGGATAGGTGTTAGCTCCTCTCTAAATGTTTGATAGAATTCACCTGTGAAGCCATCTGGTCCTGGGCTTTTGTTTGTTGGAAGATTTTTAATCACCATTTCAATTTTAGTGCTTGTGAGTGGTCTGTTCATATTTTCTATTTCTTCCTGATTCAGTCTCGGCAGGTTGTGCATTTCTAAGAATTTGTCCATTTCTTCCAGGTTTTCCATTTTATTAGCATAGAGTTGCTTGTAGTAATCTCTCATGATCCTTTGTATTTCTGCAGTGTCAGATGTTACTTCTCCTTTTTCATTTCTAATTCTATTGATATGAGTCTTCTCCCTTTTTTTCTTGATGAGTCTGGCTAATGGTTTATCAATTTTGTTTATCTTCTCAAAGAACCAGCTTTTAGTTTTATTGATCTTTGCTATCCTTTCCTTCATTTCTTTTTCATTTATTTCTGATCTGGTCTTTATGATTTCTTTCCTTCTTCTAACTTTGGGCTTTTTTTGTTCTTCTTTCTCTAATTGCTTTAGGTGCAAGGTTAGGTTGTTTATTTGAGATGCTTCCTGTTTCTTAAGGTGGGATTGTATTGCTATAAACTTCCCTCTTAGAACTGCTTTTGCTGCATCCCATAGGTTTTGGGTGTCGTGTCTCCCTTGTCATTTGTTTCTAGGTATTTTTTGATTTCCTCTTTGATTTCTTCAGTGATCACTTCGTTATTAAGTAGTGTATTGTGTAGCCTCCATGTGTTTGTATTTTTTACAGATCTTTTCCTGTAATTGATATCTAGTCTCATAACGTTGTGGTCAGAAAAGATACTTGATATGATTTCAATTTTCTTAAATTTACCAAGGCTTGATTTGTGACCCAAGATATGATCTATCCTGGAGAATGTTCCATGAGCACTTGAGAAAAATGTGTATTCTGTTGTTTTTTGATGGAATTTCCTATAAATATCAATTAAGTCCATCTTGTTTAATGTATCATTTAAAGCTTGTGTTTCCTTATTTATTTTCATTTTGGATAATCTGTCCATTGGTGAAAGTGGGGTGTTAAAGTCCCCTACTATGAATGTATTACTGTCGATTTCCCCTTTTATGGCTTTTATTCATAAAAGTCCCCTTTTATGAATGTATTACTGTCGATTTCCCCTTTTATTTGCCTTATGTGTTGAGGTGCTCCTATGTTGGGTGCATAAATATTTACAATTGTTATATCTTCTTCTTGGATCGATCCCTTGATCATTATGTAGTGTCCTTCCTTGTCTCTTGTAATAGTGTTTATTTTAAAGTCTATTTTGTCTGATATGAGAATTGCTACTCCAGCTTTCTTTGGATTTTTTTGTTTTTTTAGATTCCACATATAAGTGAGATCATACTGCATTTGTCTTTCTGACATTTTCATAATGCCTTTAAGATCCATCTATGTTGCCACAAATAGTAGGATTTCCTTGTTTTTATGGTTGAATTATATACATATATCATATATATTATAATATTTATATAATTATTTTTATATATTTATATATTCATATATATATATATATATATATATATATATATATATATATATATACCACAACTTCTTTATCCATTCACCCATCAATAGACACTTAGGTTGTTTCCATATTTTGGCTATTTTAAATAATGTTACAGTGAACATAGGGGTGTAGGTATCTTTTTGAGTTAGTGTTTTTGTTTTCTTTAGATATATTCCAAGAGGTGAAGTTGCTGGATCATATGATAACTTTATTTTTAATTTTTTGAGGATCCTCCATAGTGACAAATTTACAATCCCACCAACAGTTAACAAGGGTTCCCTTTCCTCCACATCCATGATAGTATTTTTTAAATCTTTTGTCTCTTTGATGATGGCCAAGAGAAAAAAATTCTGAATATAAAATATTCTAAATATAAAAATTCTACATAAAATAATCATTATTTACAGATATATTTCTTTTTACCTAAAAAATTAAAGAATCTGCAGTAAAGTTATTATAAATAATAAGAAAATTGAGTGAAATAGCTGGGCAGAAAATTATTATCCAGAAAACAAAAGTCATGATATGTATAAACTACAACCACTTAGAAGATCTTGAGGTAAAAGGACCCTACTTTATAATAACATTAAAAAAAGAAAAAAGTACATAGGAATAAAAAAGGAAAATGTGCAAGATCAAAACAAGGAAAAACATTAAGTGCTACTGAGGGACACAAAAAAGACTTCAATAGAAAAGTATACCACATTTTTGGTTAAAAAGAATCAAAAATTATAAAATCACTTCACTGAAAGTTAATCTTGAAGGTAATTGGTCGAAACATCAATAAAATTTTTTTCTGGAGTACATAAACTGCCTGTAAAGTTCATATGAATAAATAAATAAGAATTGACCTCCTCCCAAAAACCTGAGGAAATGTTACCATCACAATAAACCAGTCAGATGTATTATAATTACAATTATTAAAACATACTGGTGCATATAGAAAGAGACTCAAATACACATAGAAATTTAGTATTTGGTAAACACAGTATTGCCAACTATTGAGAGAAAAATGGATTATTCAATGAATGGTATTAGAACAATTGGGAAACCCTATGGAAAATTTAGTTGGGTTTCTACCTCATGCTTTTTACCAAAATTAATTCCAGATGAATTAAATCTTAAGCATGAGAATGAAACTATAAAAATACAGAATGAAAATATGGGAGAATCAGTCAATAACCTAAACTTATGCACTGTGGTGTGGAAGACCCTTTCAAACTTAACATAAAGTTTTATCCACAAAATAAAACATTGATAAATCCAACCACATGCAAATCAAAAATCTCTATAAGGATAAAACAAAAGCAAAAGACAAATGATAAATTGGGAAAATATCTCAAGTCAACTTACTGAAAAAAAGAAATTCGTTAATACATGAAGGACTCCTACAATTCAATAGGAAAGAGAAGAGCAGTGAAATTTAGAAAAAAATGTGCAAATGATATAAACAGTTCACAGAGAGGGTGGTACAAATGGCCCTTGAATGTGTGAAAAGAGGCACAATCTCACTCGTGACAAGGGAAATCCAAATTACTATTATTTCCTTATCTGGTTGGTAGAGATTTAAAAGTTTAACAGCCCATTGTGCTAATGAGTCTCTAGTGGGAGTATAGTTATGCTTCTTGTGAGAGTAAAAATTGATTCAACTCATATGGAGGACAATTTGATAACACTGATTAATAATACAAATTAATTGACCCAGCAATTCTAGTTCTGGAGATTTATTTACCAGATATCCTGCAAATATACATCCACAGAATATGGCAAACACTAGGTAATCAATGCAATGTTGTTTAAATAGCAAAAGATGGGAAATAATCCAGACATTCATGAATAGGGATCTAGTTAAATAAATTAGGGTATATCACATAAAATGAAATATTATGCAGCCACTTAAAAAATAAGGCAGATCTATTTATATATATATATGTATATATGCTTGTATAGGCATCCCCAAACTGCAAAGACACACAAAAAATTAGATTACTAGTAGTTGCTTCTGAGGTAGCAAATTGGGTGTCTAGGGTTCAGGATTAGGAAGGAGATTGACTCTTCTTAGAATACCCTCCTGTACCTTTAGAATTTTTAATTATTTGTATTATATTACCTACTCTAAAAATATTAAATACAATAATTTAAAAAATACATTGGGGGATTGGAAATAGTTAGAGACACAGCGTGATGTACTCCCCCCCAACACACACACACACACACACACACACACACATATTTAAGGATAGCCCTATTACCCATAAAAACCTAGTTCATAACAATGACAGAATATCTCAGAACATTGTAAGGTGCCTTCTGAATCATCTAAGAAAGGTGGTAATTAGTGGAAGCATAATTGAATATATTTGTAAATAAATTTTTAACCAACATGTAATATACATGCAGAGAAGTACCAAAAGCCTAAGTGTGAGCTTGATGAGTTTTGCAAATGAATACGCCTGAGTCACTAGCACCCAGGTCAAGGAAGAGAGCATTACCAGTACCCCAAAAGCCCCCCTTGAACTCCCTTTCTGTCACTAACCAACCGTCCCCAAGGGTAACCACCATCCTGACTTCTAAGATTGCAAATTAGTTTTGACTGTTTTGAATTACATATAAATGGAATCTTTATAAATGGTGGATCTTTGTTTTTGTTTTGTTTTGTTGGTATCTGGTTTCTTTTGCTTAACATTATGCTTGTGAGATTCATCCACGTTGTTGCATATTGTACTATCATCCGTGTGTATGTTCCATTGTGTGACTGTACCACTCATCCATGTTGATGTGCATTCAGATTGTTTGTAGCTTTTGGCTGTAATAAATAGTGCTGCTCTGAATGTTCTAATAAACCTCTGGGTGAAGATACATGGATGTTTCTGTTGGGTTCATATCTAGAAATCAAAGTTCACATAGGGTATGTGAATATTTTTAATAGATATTACTAAACAGCTTTCTAAAATGGCTGTACTATATCCTCACCCTCACTTTGTTTGATCAATCACATATCTTAGCCATTCTGATGGGTGAGTACAAAGCTATCTCATTGTAGTTTTTAATTTGTATTTCTTTGAGGGTTAATGAATTGAGTATCTTTTTCATGAAGTATCTGTTCAGGGTTTTTGTCCACTTTTACAGTGGGTTGTCTGAACTTTTATTGTTCATTTGTAGGAGTTTGTTTTACATTCTGTATACAAGCCCTCTGTCAAGTATGTGTAGTGCTCATATCTTCTCCAACTCTGTGTCTTCCTCTTTCACTTATTTTAATTAGTATCTTTTAATATACAGTTCACTATACTTTAATGAATTGAAATGATTTGAAAAATGATAATTTATGAATAATTACATGCACAGTGACTGTCCTGAACAAAATGAATTTCTGAGTATAACACTCAGGAATTTTGTAGGAATATAGTTTACATAACTTTCTTTCTATGTATATGTACATAGATTTGTTTTCATTGTTATTATTCTCTCTGTAAATCAAAATTAAAAGCCTCTCTTTGTAAGTTAGACTTAAAAAAAGGAAAAAAGAAAAAAACTCAATTTTTCTAAACAATTCCACCATAATTTATTTATTTAAACCACTTTATTGGGGTATACTTGTCATACAAAGAGCTGTACTTATTTAATGTATGCAATTTGATGAGTTTTGAGATGAGTATACATCCATAAAACCATCACTACCATCTATGCCATAAATATATCCACTACCTCTAAGAGTTTCCATCTCCCCTCTTTATAATTATTATTTTTGTGTGTGTTTTAAGAACACTTAACACAAGATCACCCTCTTAGCACATTTTTCAAAAGTTTAATACAGTATTGTTAACTATTGGCTCTATGTTGTACAGTAGATATCTAAAACTTATTCATATTGTACAACTGAAATTTTGTACCCTTTAACTAATACCCTCTGTTTCCCCTCAACCACATTTATTGACTACCTACTACTTGCAAGGCGCAAACAAAGTCTCTGTTGTTGTGGAGATTATATCCTAGTTGGGGGAAACAAAATACAAACATAAATAATTAGACAAAAATAATGTTAGATGATAGAAGCCACTGTCAAGAGAATAAGAAGATAAGCCACAGACTGGAAGACAATCTTTGCAAAAGACATATCTGATAAAGGACCGTTATCCAAAATATACAAAGAACTCTTACAACTTAACAATAATAAAATGAACAACCTGATGAAAAAATAGGCAAGATATTTGAACAGACACCTTACCAAAGGAGATATACCTTGGCAAATACAGATGGCAAATAAGCATATGAAAAGATATTCAACATCATACTTCATTAAGGAAGCAAATTCATCAATGAAATGCCTCTACACACCTTTTAGAATAGCAAAACTCCAAAACACTGACAACATCAAATGTTGGTGAGGATGTGGAGCAACAGGAACTCTCATCCATTGCTGATGGGAATTCAAAATGGTATGCCACTTTGGAAGATAGTTTGTTGGTTTCTTGCAAAACTAAAGATATGCTTACCATATGACTTAAAAATCATGCCCTTTGGTATTTACCCAAATGAACTGAAAACTTATATCCACACAAAACTGTGCACACAAATGTTTATAGCAGCTGTATTTATAATGGCCAAAATTTGGAAGCAACCAAAATGTCCTTCAATAGGTGAATGGATAAATAAACTGTGGTACATCCAGGCAAAGGAATATTATTCAGTGCTAAAAAGAAATGAACTATCAAGCCTTCCAAAAGGGCATTGAAGAACATTAAGTGCATATTGCTAAGTGAAAGAAGCCAATATTAAAAGGCTACATACATACTGTATGAGTCCAACCCTATAACATTCTGGAAAGGGCAGAACTTGGGAGACAATAAAAAGATCAGTGGTTGTCAGGAGTTTTGGAGGAGGTAGAGATGAATGGGTGGAGCACACAGGATTTTTAGGGCAGTGAAACTATTCTGTATGATAATACAATGGTGGATACATGACATTATATATTTATCAAAACCTATAGAATGTACAACACCAAGAGTGAACTGTAAGGTAAACTATAGACTTTGGTTGATAATGATGTGGCAGTACTGCTTCACTGACTATAACAAATGTACCACTCTGGTGTGGGCTGTTCATGGTGGGAGAGGCTGTATGTATGGAGGGATATTCAGGAACCCCCTTTTTTTCCTGCTCAATTTTGCAATGAACCAAAAACTACTACAAAAAATAAGTTCTATATCAAAAAACTCTAGGTGATGACAGTATAAAGAGACAATCAGGGTGATGAGATAGGGTGCTGATGGAGTGGGTGGGCTACTTGAGAGAGTGAGGTCATGAGGAAGTGACGTCTGGTCTGAGATCAGAATGACAAGGAGTGGGCCACCTAGAAATGAGGGTAACAGTGGTTCTGTCCGAGGGAAGAGCTGCAGCAGAAACCTTGAGTCAGGAATAAACTTTTATCCAGAGAACAGAAGACTTGAATGTCCAGAACAAGATGAAAGTAGTGGAGAAAGGATGGAAAATGAGACTGGGTAGGCAACAGGCATCAGGTCATATAGAGCCTTATGGGGCAGGGTAAAGGTACTAATTTTATTTTAAAAGTAATTTTGGAGGTGGAGGGTAAAGGGGAGGGGCAAGAATGGATAGATGCTCACCTTTTCCAGTAGCTTTTCCTTCTACTTCTTTTCTAAGCACAAATTCTGGCAAATCCCAGGTTGATCCCAACTTAGCTTATTGTTTTCTCTTTAAAAAAAATTTAAAAACTGAAACTCTACTCCTTCTATTTCAGGAATCCTGGACCCTTTGTTCAAACTCTTCCTTTGGTCATCTGCCTACAGTCTTCTCCCTGAAGCTGACTCTCAAGAGAAACTGGAGAAGGAAAGGATTATTTGTGCTATTCATCCCATTACAACAACTCACCTTTGCACACTTCTTGAGAATTCCCAACAGTTTTGCATTCACTACTTTATTTTTTTTTTTAGGGTCACTGATGAGGTATATATTGAATTAGCCAAATCTCCATCCAGTTTTCTAATTATTCTCACAAATAATTCTATGTACCACATTTAATATATGTAATATGCATATATAAACACTCTTTACTGCTGAACATTTATTTGAGCTCTAACTTCTTCTATTCTCAAAATTATCACTATATTACTGCACACTTGCCTTTTTTTGAACATCTTTATTGGAGTATAATTAAAAATTACACATGTTCGACAAGAAAATCTGGAAAACACAAAAAAAGTGTAAAGACAAAAGTGGAAATAATTCGTGAATATCATCAATCAGAGATAACCCATTTTCCATTCTTTTCCTTAGCATATTAGATGGGTTATTTTCCTACAACATACTAGGAATTTTATTTTGTAAAATCAAGATTATTTTTTATACCCTACTTCATAGGCTGTTTTTCACTTAAAATAACTTACATATCATACATCTCTGGTAATTCTCAAAGAGGCTTAGAGTGACTGGAATTATCATCTTTGTTTCACTGAGGAGGAAACTGATATCCTCAAAATGTGAAGATTCCCTGAGGTCTCAGGGGAGGGGTGTGATTGTAATTTTGATGTTCTAACTATGAGTCTAAAACTCCAGCCATTACATCACAATGAAAACATACTTCCACCACAAAACTCCCATTTATTGCTGATTCTCTACCCTTTTCCTATGTAAATTCCACCATGTCCTTCCTTCGCCCCTAACTCTCCAATGGCTCTCCATCTCATTCAAAGTAAAAGCCAACAAGCCTGGGCTTCCCTGGTGGTGCAGTGGTTGAGAGTCTGCCTGCTAATGCAGGGAACACGGGTTCGAGCCCTGGTCTGGGAAGATCCCACATGCCGCGGAGCAACTAGGCCCGTGAGCCACAACTACTGAGCCTGCGCGTCTGGAGCCTGTGCTCCGCAACAGGAGAGGCCGTGACAGTGAGAGGCCAGCGCACCGCGCTGAAGAGTGGCCCCCAGTCTCCACAGCTGGAGAAAGCCCACGCGCAGAAACGAAGACCCAACACAGCCAAAAATAAATAAATAAAAATTTAAAAAGCCAACAAGCCTACAATCTGGCCCCTGCTGCCCCTCTGACTCATCTCTCACATCTCCCCCACCTCTAATCCACCCTGCCATAGCTGCCTTGCTACTATGATGGCAGCTCAGGGTTTTATACTTGCTGTTTCCTTTATCCAGATGCTTTTCCTCCATATATCCACTTGGCTCTCTCCTTCACTTTCTTCAGGTCTCTGCTCAGGTGTCACACTGTCAATGAAGCCTACCCTGACCATCCCATAGAGTGAACCTTACTCTGAAACCACCTGGCACTCTGCATCTGCGTTACCCTGCTTTGATTTCTCCTTGGTATTTATCATTACATGAGATGCTACATAGTTACTTTCTTTCTAATATCTCTTGCCTTCACACCCTTCCCCCAAAGCCCCTATGGCAGAAACTTGTTTTGTTTATTAAAATGAACTATAACAGTGCCTGGAATGCATGAGGCCCTCAATACATTTTTTGTTGATGGATGGGTATAGACTAGATGACCTGCTCAATGATTTATACACATTCTCTCTCTCTCTCAGTCCTTCTATGAGATATGGTATTTCGAAGTTCAAATATACATATTTGTGATAACAATTAAATAGATTTTATTATCAAGGAGTTATGTCAAGTTTAATATTTAAGAACTGAAAATTAAAAGTCACCTTTGGGAACCCTTCCACACTGTTGGTGGGAATGTAAATTCGTGTAGCCACTATGGAAAACAGTATGGAGCTTCCTCAAACAACTAAAAACAGAACTACGATATGACCCAGCAATCCCAATCCTGGGAAAATATCTGGACAAAACTATAATTCAAAAATATACAAAAATATACATGCACCCGTATGTTCATAGCAGCACTATTAACAATAGTCAAGACAATATTTAGGAAACAACCTAAATGTCCATCAACAGATGAATGGATAAAGAAGATGTGGTATATATTTATTGTGTATATATCTGTGTATGTATACAATGGAATACTACTCAGCCATAAAAAAGAATGAAATAATGCCATTTGCAGTAACATGGATGGACCTAGAGATTATCATATTCAGTGAAGTAAGTCAGAATGAGAAAGACAAATGCCATATGATATCATTTATATGTGAAATCTAAAATATGACACAAATGAACTTATCTATGAAATAGAAATAGACTCACAGCCATAGAGAACAGACTTGTGGTTGCCAAGTAGGGGGATAGGGGACAAATGGATTGGGAGTTTGGGATTAGCAGATGCAAACCATTATATACAGAATATATAAACCACAAGGTCCTTCTGTATAGCACAGGGAACTATATTCATAAACCATAATGGAAAATGATATGAAAAAGAATTTATGTGTGTGTGTGTGTGTGTGTGTGTATGAATCACCTTGCTGTACAGCAGAAATTAACACAACATTGTAAATCAACTTTACAGCAATAAAATAAATTTTAAAAATAAATAAATAAATGTCACCTTTAACTCTAAGGGTTCAAAAAAATCACTTTAACTCCTTGTCTGCACTTTGTCTGCTTGTATCGCCATGAAATATCTGCAAAGATGGTTGTTCTAGCACTGTACATAATACAGTGCACACTATTTTACCAAATAAATCAAAAAGAAATGCAACATCCTCGTTCAAGCACTCATTGATTATCTTTAAAATGTGATGATCTACTTAAGTCAACCTCCAGAGAGCCAATCACCAAAGGATAAGGTGCCTGTCTAAATTCATCATTTTCAAATAAGTTATGTGAGGATGCTTATGTGTGAGTGTTAGTGTAAAAAAGTCAGCAAGTATGAGCCTTAAAATCTTTCTCCATGTCTATGAGTAGATATGGAGAACAAAGCTTCAGTTATACCCACTGAACAGAAATGTTACTTTGGATAACTCTAAGTTGTCTAATGAGCATTTACTAGACATCTCTTCTCCGTGCATGGCCCAAACTTCTTTCCTGAGCTCTCAGAATTGACAATCTAGTGGGAAAAGAAAGTGTGTGCCTAAGTTGGTTGGCATATGATGAGGTAAAAAATAAAATGCATTATCGTCCTTCCATTTTAGCCTCAACTCTTGGTTCCAGGTTGACTTGGGCTCCTGGCTGAGTAGTCTATGACTTGAAAAGGATTAAGTTCAAACAGCACTGCCCTGCTTCTCTCCTAATCCTCTTTGGGACAACAGAGGAGACAGATGAGAGTGTATCATTTGTGCAGATGGCTTAATTTAAACAGCTCTTCATGAAGATTGACTTGGGTGAACAGCAGAACTTCGGTTTTCTCTCATCCTGTGACTAGGGCCACTCCTCATCCCAGAGTCTCCAAGACATGATATGTGCTCACCATCCAAGTAAATTTACACAAAATTGATTAACACTCACTTGCATGTTATTGAACTTGATGTATGGGTTTTAAATCATACAGCTCATGGCACTTAGTCAACAAAACACTAAAATGCCTCTTTTTTTTTTAATAATGATTTGGATGATGTCACTAAAGTTTCCTAAATTATTGAGACTACAAACCAATTTATTAAATTTAGTGAAAAAGTTACCATATTAAGTAAGATGCCTCTTTTTTCTATGCAAAACCTTCTCATGAAAGGTTAAATAACTTTCTCATTATTCTTTCAATGTCTGAGATAAATGGTCTTGGTTTGTCAGGTAGATGATATTTAACTCAGCACTCTACCAAAATTAAAAGCAGCATATAAGCAGAGGAAGAAAGACACAGAGGAAAGGGGGTTGAACAAAATAAATGGCACATTCATGTTTATTTGTGTGTGTTTAGATTACTAACCAGACTGTAAGTGATCATAAAATTACTGGATTATTCACCCTCTTCAACTATCCAACTCACAGTCTGATGGCATTAAACAATGAACTACTGGAGAGGCACAGCCCAAAACATGAATATTGACCTTTGGAAAAATTGTGAAGAGACAATGGTATATCTTCAGCTGTTGGTTGCTTCTATTACCTCCATTCTAACTTTTCCAATACCCCTTCATCCTTATAAACATTTTAATGTTTTCAAGGGTCCAGGATCCCCTCTCTCAAAGAGAGAATAAAAAAATCATGGAATACTTACCATGTCCAGGTATTGTGCAAGGCACTAGGTTTCTATAAAGAATAAGGAAGATTAATCTTGGTAGAAGAGGTACATGATATATAGCATATTTATGTGTGTTTAAAAGGCTATTGAAGCACAGAGAAGGAAGTATTTATTGATATGATTCTGACAGGTTTATTTTTACTTAAACATTTTTAAAAAACATATAAGAAGGGTAGTAATTAAGCCAATGTTTGGAACCAGATTATAGAAGGTATTGAATTGTAGCTGTTCAGGAAATAGAAGATTATACTGTGAGCAAAGGGAAGACATTGAAGATTTTGGCAACAACAAGTGAAACCCAAGATTTCAGAAGAATTATCTGGAACTGATATAAAGGAGAAACTGAATTAGGAAAAAATCAGATGTAAAAACACCACATAGGAAGCTACTGTTCTCAAAACTGTCATAAAAATAAATCAAAAATCTGAATAGACCTTTAATTCTATTAAAGAAATTAATTTTATAATAAAAAACCTCATATACTCTTCTGCTTCTGATCATGATAGATTAATCAGTACAGGAGATGCCCTCTTGTAATGAAAAACTGGACAAAACGTATAAAAATTGTTTCCAACTTTGTACAACAGGTAGTACAGGACTCTGATCCCTGAAAGAAAACACAAGGGACACCCTGTAGGCACTTTCTAGATTGTGGTGCAGGGATGGGGAACATAGCAGAGCATAGTGATCACTGAGTTGAGAAGACAAAGATTGGACTTGGGAAAACCTAAGGCAGTAGGAATGTGTGAGGCAGAGTATTGGAGAGGAGAGAAATACAAAAAGAAAGAACTCCAGAAGTCCCCATAGTGGGTCCCCTTGAATGTTTTTAATACTAAGCTATAATACATAAGATGAAATTCTATGAGGCTGAGAAAAACACTACCAGGAGCTGAAAGCTGAACAATTCCTAGAGCACACATAAAGCTGGGAGTTTTTCAAGTTCTGACCAGCCAAAGTGAAGAGACTTTGTTGAATGCCCAGGGCATCAGACTTCAGAAAGATCACATCTGCTTAGTTGGGCTAAACTAGTCCTGAAGTGAAGGTCTATACCCCCAAATGCTTAAATAAATCTCAAAAAGACCAAGCTGTATCACAAGTAAATCAACTGCCTGCTAAAACAAAAATCACCTTCTTTAAAGAAAGACAACAAAGTCCAGACTTCAACACAATAATACTCTTAATGTTAAGCATCTAATAGATAATTACTAGATGTGTGAAGACGCAGGGAAACACCATAAAAAGAAGGAGAAAACAATCAATAAACAGACCTTGATATAATAGAGGAAAAGACTTTGTTACAGTTATTGTAAAAATAAATATTATCAAGGATTTAAAGAGGAAAAAAGGAACACAGGGAGAAGAAAAATGGAAGGTGTTAAAAAGGACCAAAAGAAACTTTTGGAGCTGAAAAATGCAGTATCTGAAATATAAAATGAAATACATGCAATGAATAGATGATTAGACAACATCTATTGTCTAATAGATAACAATATCAGAGCACAGAACAATATCAGAATACAGAAGAAAAGATCAATGAACATAGACATAGAAACTATCCAAATTGAAGCAAGGAGAAAAAAGACAAAAAATAAAATAATAAAATAAAATAAAGTGAGCAGAGCCTCAGTGACCTGTGCAACAACATTAAGAAGTTTAACATATATGTAATTGGAATCTCATTAAAGGGAGGTGTCAGCTATATTAGGCAAACACTGAATATAAGAAAACTGGATGGCTATATTAATATCAGACAAAGTTCAAGACAAGGAACGTTTCCAGGGATAAAAGGGATCATTTCATAGTGACATCAATTCATCAAGAGGCCATAACAATCCTATCTGTGTATGCACCTAATAACAAACCTTCAAAATAATGGAAGTAAACACTGACAGAACTGAAAGGAAAATAGATAAATCCATTATTATAGTCGAAGTTTTCAACAATCCTCTTTCAATAATTGTTAGAACAAATAGAAAATCCATAAGGATATAGAAGACTTCAACAACATCATCAACCAAATGACATACTTGACATTTATAGAACACTCCATTGAACAGTATCAGAATACATAATCTTGTAAAGTGCCAAGGAAAAATCCACCTTGATAGGCATGTCATAAAACAAGTCTCAAACATTTTAAAGGATTGAAATAAAACATAATAGGTTTTCTGACACCAAAAATTGTAACTAAATTAGAAATTGTTACTAAAATAATATTTGGAATATCATTCCCCAAATATTTGGAAAATAAGTAACTAACTTCTAAACAATCCATGTGTCAAAGAAGAAATTACAAGAAGAATTTGAAATTATTTAGAATTGAGTTGTAATGAAACACGAAATATCAAAATGTGCATGATGCTTAGAAGGAATATTATGCTTTTGAATGCTTATATTAGGATGGAAAGAAAGGTTTGAAATCAATGATATCAGCTTCTATCTTAGGAAACTACAAAAAGAAGATCAATGTAAGGTAGGAGAAGGTAAGAAATGATAAAGATTAGAGCAGAAATCAATTAAATATAAAATGACAAATATTCCAACACTAATTGGTGTACTGCAATACAATTTTGACACTAACCACTTGGAGTTAGCATCAGAATCCATAGGTTTAAGAGCCCAGTCCACAAAAGGCTGTCCTTACTTCATATTTCAGTCACATCCACACTTTCTACCAACTGACTATAGATCCAAGAAACTCCCATGATCTCCTTCAGGTTTGAAAACTCACTAGAATGACTCACAGAACTCTGGAAAGTGCTATGCTTATAATTACAACTTCATCACAAATCAGGACTAGTCAAAAGAAGAGACACATAGGGCAAGGTCTGGGAGGGTCCTTAATGCAGAACTTCCATGCCCTCTCATTATCATCTTGTGCTCATCACTGTGTTCACCAACCAGGAAGCCCCAAAGAACTTTAGTGTCCAGAGTTTTTCTGGGATTTTATCATGTGGCATATTTGATTGAATATTGGCCACATAATTTAACTCAATCTCCATCCTCCCCTTCCCTCTTTGGAGGTTAGACTGGCTCAAAACCCTGAACTTTTCACATGGATAGTCTTTGTGGCATGGCCAGACCCCATCCTGAAACTATCTAGGGATCCACCATGAGTCATCTTATTAGCATAAAACAGGTATGATCAAGGGACTTATGCATAACAAAGATAATCCTACTACTTGAGAAATTCCAAGGATTTAGAGACTCTCTCTCAGGAACCAGGGACAAAGGCCAGTTAATTCTTTATTATACAATAGTAAATAATAGAGAAAAATCAATTAAGTCAAAAACTGACTTTTTAAAAGATTGATTAAAATTATCTTTAGCTAGACAGATCAAGAAAAAGGAGAAAACACAAATGATCAATATCAGAAAAAGAAGATAGGATACTATGATACATTCTACTGCTATTAAAATCATAGTAAAGGAGGAGCTTAGCTCACCTCCAGTCCTGGGCTCAGCGAAAAGCAGAGCCCTGACCTCCTCCTGGCCCAGCTGGCCTGACTGGCAACTCCAGAGCTGGGATAAGATAAACTCTTGGATGTAGCTTCTATTCAAGGGGCTTTCTGGTTTCAATGGATCACATCTCCATAGGCCACATCAAAGGTAAAGGATTTGAGGAAAGATAGTAACTCCCAGCAAGTTTTTGGCTTAAAATGGACATATCTTCAAGAAAATGAGAGCTACTGGCAGGCCCAATGATGGGTAGGAAGAATTTGGACAAGGCTTGAGATGAAATGAGGTGGAAGACACTCTCTCTTTACTGCCATCTGCCAGAACTTTCCAGGGCCAGTGCTGAATTCCTTCTGGTGATCAGTGAGCCTGGGATAACCTGCTGGCTAGAGCTGGTGACCAGCTGGTGGTTGGAGGAAATTATCTACTAAACAAACTCCCATAAAGATGTCATGCTGAATGTGCTTCCTTTCTCAAGGGGAGTTGAGTTTTAAAATAAGACAATGAAGATGGCAATGCTTTATCCAGATTGATGATCCTCTAATGCAATTTTTTCTACCTGTTTCCTCAAAATTTTAACTGGTGTTTTCTAAAACATTTGATAAATCTTTTGTCAAGTGAATTTGAGAAACCTTGGACATTACCACTCCTTCTTGAAGATTTAAAATGCACATCAGCATATTAAAGGCTCTGAAAAGTCTTGTGTTTTAAAAACAACCTGTTCAATTAAAAAAAAATAGTTTTCTTGAAGTATGGTTTACATACAAGAAAATTCACTCATTTTAAGAATGCAGCTCAATGAGTTTTGATGAATGCACACACTTAGGTAACCAACAGCACAATCAAGATATAGGACATTTCCTTCAGCCCCAAGATTTACTCATGACAACTTGCAGTCAATTTGTTTCCCTGACTCCCAACCCTTGGCAACAACTGGTTTGTTTCCTATAACTATGGTTTTGCCTTTTCTAGAAATTCACATAAATAGAATCATACAGTAAGTATTGATTTGTTTCTCTGGTTTCTTCACCATAGCATAATGTTTTCTGAGGTGTATTAGAAGTTTGTTGTTTTTTACTGCCAAGTAGTGGTCCATCGTATGGATGAATCATTGTTTGTTAATCTACCCACCAGCTGATGGACATTTGGGTTATTCCAGTTTTATGTGATTAAGAATAAAACTGCTATGGATATTTGTGTAAAAAAAAGTAAAAATATTATGAACAAATGTGTGCCCATAAAGTTAACAACAAATTTCCATACTGATATAAGAAGAAATGGAAAATCAAAATACCACTGTAACTGTTAAAGAGTTGAACTCATAATTTAAAACATTTTCACACAGAAAACTGCACTGTTAGATAGCTTTACTGGTGGATTGTGAACTATATACTTAAGAAAGAAATATTACTAACTCCTACAAACAGAAAATTACTACTAACTCCTACTACTAAATTATTACTAACTCCTACAAACAGAAAATTTTTTTATTCAGAAAATAAAAAAGTAAGGAACATTTCTAATACATGTTATAAGGCCAGGATTACCCAACAAGGCAAAAAGGTTTGCTCTCACTGTTGTTGTACAGGTGGCCCTAAGCAGTGCAATAAGACAAGAAAATGAAATAAAAGCCCTGCAGATTGGAAAGATAGTAAAGCTTCCTTAATGTATTAAAAATACTGCTTTCATCTAAAAGAATCCTTTTTTTTTTTTTTTTGCGGTATGCAGGCCTCTCACTGTTGTGGCCTCTCCCGTTGCGGAGCACAGGCTCCGGACGCGCAGGCTCAGCGGCCATGGCTCACAGGCCCAGCTGCTCCGCGGCATGTGGGATCTTCCCGGACCGGGGCACGAACCCGTGTCCCCGGCATCGGCAGGTGGACTCTCAACCACTGCGCCACCAGGGAAGCCCTAAAAGAATCTATTTTTTTTAAAAGCTACTAAAATTAATAAGTGAATTTATCACAAGGCATATAGTCAATATATGTTAATAATCAATTATGGGTTTTATTCTGGCAAAGAAAAATTTAAAAATTAAAAACCCAATGTAATTATAATATCATTAAAATACGAAATATTTAAGAATAAATTTAACAAAATATTTATGATACCTGTATTCTGAAAACTAAAACATATTTCTGAGCAAAATTAAAGAATAGTTAAATAACTGGAGAGATATAGCATGCTCATGCATTGGGACCAAGACCTGGCCCCACCCATCAGCCTGAAAGCTCCAGTGCTGGGATGCCTCAGGCCAAACAACTAACTAGGCAGGGACACAGCCCCACCCATCAGCAGCCAGGTTGCCTAAGGACTTCCTGAGCCCACAGCCACTTCTAGACACACCTTAAACATGTCCCTGTCCACCAGAGGACCAAGACCCAGCTCTACCCACCAGTGGACACGCACCAGCCCCTTCCCCCAGGAAGCCTGCACAAGCCTCTAGACCAGCCTCACCCACCAGGGGGCAGACACCAGGAGCAAGAAAACTAAGATCCTGCAGCCTGCAGAGTTTGCAAACACAGGCCAGACCTTACCCTGGGACAAGCCGGCTCCTGGCCCTTGGGTGATGTAAAGGGAGTGCACTGCTGGGACACATAGGATGTCTCCTACAGAGGGCCACTTCTACAAGGTTGAGAAACATAACTAACCTACCACATACATAAAAATACAAATAGCAATTTAGACAAAATGAGGCAGCAGAAGAATATGTTCCAGACAAAGGAACAAGATAAAATCACAGAAGAACTAAGTGACATAGAGATAAGCAATCTACCTGAAAAGGAGTGCAGATTAATTATTGTAAAGATTATCAAAGACTTTGGAGAAGGATGGATGCATAGAGCAAGAAGTTAGAAGTTTTAACAAAGAGTTAGAAAATATAAAGAACAACAAAACAGAGTTGAATAATACAATAACTGAAATGAAAAGTACAATGTTGGGGGAAATGTAAATTGGTACAGCCACTACAGAGAAAAGTATGGAGGTTCCTTAAAAAACTAAAAATAGACACCATATTATCCAGCATATCCACTCCTGGGCATACATGCCTGTACATGTATTTCCTGGCCCTTGCTTTGAAACTTCAGAAGCAATGAACACAACTAGCACAGAGATCTTAGTTTCTAAATACCATTCTCCACTATAATGAAACAAATGTTCTCAGAGAAATAGTTAATTCCAACACTAAGACATGGAAAATACAAGATGAACTTGGAATATTTTATTGAATCAAAGAGTAATCGTTAAAAAGTCATCAGGACATGTCAGAAAGATAAGCCATTTTGAAGGTACTGGATTATAACTCACTGACTAGAATAAGAATTCAAGAATCATAGTGATACAAATAAATCCACACATAAAAGAAAGAAAAAGGGAGAAGGGAAAATTCTTCCTTTCTCAGTAGAGTTCCAACTAATGATTACATATAATGAATGATGAGTTAGAAAATCATTAATGGATGGTAAAAGTAATGGGTGAAATTTTGATGAGGATGAGATACTTACATAACTTCCGACTATCTCCCCATAAATTACATATTATTTACAAAGGGGAAATGGCAATTTTAAGTAGAAGAACCTGGGAGACACAACCCAAACAGTGTGATCAAGGCTAACACTACCAGTATTGGGACAAACTGAAGTCATGTATTTCCTGATTGCATATGATGCACTGAGAAGGACCCAGCATCATGTCTGTAATTTTCTTGCCCAAAATGCACAACCTCAATCTGACCATGAGGAAATATTAGACATCCAAATTGAAGGATACTTTGCAAAACTAACTGACTGTACTTTTCAAAAATTTATTAAGAAAATAAAGGAACTGTTCCATATAAAAGGAATCTAAAGAGACATGTCAAATACCTGAACCAGAAAGAAGAATCATAGGACATTTTTAGAAAACAAGGACATTTGAGGACAAGTGACTAAATTTGAATATAAGCTATGAATTATATAATAATGTTGTATCAGTGTTCGATTTCTTGATTTTAATAACTGCTGTAGTTATATTAAAGAATTTTCTTGTTTCTAGTAAATACACAAGGAAGTGTTTGGGTACAAAAGGGAAAAAACACCACACCAATGGTGAAGAATCATTATTTTGCTGTTATTATTATTGATAAAGTACCCAAGGTGATTTCAGGACAAAGTTATACCATGCTATTGCCTTCGGAGGATCCTAACATTTCCAAGGCTTTAGGTTGACATATGTGGGGTGTAAAATTTACCATTAATTTGTACAAATTCTTGAGTATAATAATAATAATGTTACAGATAAGCCTGAATTTACATTCTAATTTTTCTAAACAATGATCCTGGCCTAATTCAAAGTAGTCTAAACTATGACAATTAGTCTTGAAATCAACCAACAGTGAGAGCTTAGTTGAGCTACAAAGGAAAGAAAAGCTTTGTAATACTGAGGCATCCCCATATTTGGTCCCACTTGGAATCAGGAGACAGAGAAAAGAGATGACTTATAATATGCTCCCTTAATAGTCTTTGTGCACAAACACCATCCATGCCTACCCCCATTCTCTTGCTCAACATACAGGTTCCTCTCTACCTCAACGCCACAGTCATTGTTCATATATGTTTTTGTTTTTAATCTGAGCAGCTATTGAATATTATTACATGGTTTTTAAAGCCCACACACACTGGCAAGAGTTAACAGGAATTCCAGATACTATCAAATATATTTAAACATGATGCTTGAGTGGTCTTTGCAGCTGGTAGGTTATACATAAAATATGTTCAGCCAGTGATAGCGTCCTTATCTAAAGACAGAAGCTAGCAAAATTTCATCCTGTGTACTCTGTCAGATTGTTCCCTTGGACCAATGGCAGAAGACTCCCAATGACAAGTGTGAGATGCTATCTGAGGGTCATGGCAGTGGTTTTCTCATTGCCCTGGACAGAGTTCCCTGGCTACTCTCTTCATTTGAAGCGTGCAAATGAGTAGATGTGGATAGCAGAATGTGTGTGATCAATAAACTCATGTAATTAGACTTGCTGAAAGGACTAGTCTCCCTATGAAAGAACCTTGGCCTTTCTGCCTAGATGGAGGCTCACATTGACTCACCTTCTTACATATTTTTCCCAAGTGACAAAAGTAAACTGACAACACAAATGATCAATTTTTAAAGTACCGCCCACCTTGTCAAGAATCAGGCCTTTTACTGCCCTGACTCATGGAACCAGGTGAGAAAATCCCTGGGAAAACCAAACCCAACACTCTCCTCAGTACACTGTCTGTTTTTATCTTATCTCATCTCCCTGCTGCTAAAAAGCACCGCTACTCAGTGCATATGAACCCATGCATCCACAATGCAGAAGTTCCTCCCTTAAGTCCTTGCACTGCACCATTCTTATACCCACATGAACAGGCTCCCTCTTTAATCAACAGGTCAAGGTGGTACACCCTTTCAAAGTCATCCTTGTGTAAGCCTTCCCACTCACCCTAGTCATTGGTCCCTGACTATACAGTAGAAGTATTCCCCAATAGAGTTTTGGCAGGTGTATTTACACACTTTTAAATTGTACACACACACAGTGGTAAAATGCATGTAACATAAAACTGAACATCTTAACCATTTTTAAATGTACAGTTCATTTTTAAATGTATAGTGTTAATTAAGCATACTCACAGTCTTGTGTAACTTATCTCCAGAACTCTTTCCATATTGCAAAACTGAAACTCTATACCCATTAAACAACAACTCTCCATCACCTTCCTGCCAGCCCCTGGCAACCACCACTCTACTTTTCACCTCTATTAGTTTGACTGCTCTAGGGACCTCATATAAGGAGAATCATACAGTATTTGTATTTTGTGACTGGCTTCTTTCACTTAGCATAATGTCCTCAAGGTTCATCCATGTTTGAGCATGGGTCAAAATTTACTCTCTTTTCAAATATGAATCATATATCATTGTATGTATATATCACATTTTGTTTACCCATTAATCCTTTGATGGACACTTGGGTTGCTTCCATCTTTTTTGGCTATTGTGAATAATGCTGCTACGAACAGGTGTACAAGTATCTCTTTGAGACCCTGCTTTCAATTTTCAGTTCTTTTGGGAATATGTCCAAAAGTGGAATTGTTGGATCATTTGGAAATTCTTTTTTTTTTCTTTTGAAGAAAACACCATACTGTTTTCCACAGTGGCTGCACCATTTTTCATTCCCATCAACAGTGTATAAGGGTTCCAATTTCTTCACATCTTCACCAACACTTGTTATTTTTGGTGGTTTTTTTTTTTTTGGTTTTTGTCTTTGTTTTTGATAGTAGCTATGTTAGTTTGCTAGGGCTACTATAATACAGTACCACAGACTGGGTGGCTTTACCAACAGAAATTTATTTTTTCACAGTTCTGGAGACTGGAAGTCCAAGATCAAGGTCTCAGCTGATTTCATTTCTCTTGAGGCCTCTCTCCTTGGCTTGCAAATGGCCACCTACTCACTACGTTCTCACATGACTTTTTCTCTGTACATGCATATCTCTGGTGTTTCTTCCTCTTCTCATAAGGAGGAATTGGTCCTATTGGATTAGGGCCCCACCTTTATGAACTTGTTTAATCACCCTATTAAGATCCTGTCTCCAAATACAATCACATTCTAAGGTACTGGGGGGGTGGTTAGGGCTTCAACATATGAATTTGGGGAGGAGGACATGATTCAGTTTATAACAGTCCTAATGGGTGTGAAGTGGTGTCTTATTGTGGTTTTGATTTGCATTTCCCTAATGATTAGTAATGTTGAGCACCTTTTTATGTGTTTATTGGCAATTTGTATATCTTCTTTGGACAAATGTCTATTCAAGTCCATTGTCATTATTTTAATCAGGCTGTTTGTTTTTTGGTTGCTGAGTTATAGAACTTTTTTATGTATTCTGTATATTAACCCCTTATTACATATGTGATTTCCAAATACTTTCTCCCATTCCATGGGTTGCCTTTTCCCTGTGTTGAGTGCGTTTTTATATAAACATAGTTTTTAAATACTTTTAGTTTGCAATTTTTTTTTGAGAGTAGGGTCCTAAAGTTACTCTTTCACTGATTTCATTCCAAATGTTTAGAAATTCAATAATTTGTCTTAAAATTCATGTCTTTTGATAATTCAGCAACCACTTGAGAAAAGTATCCAAAATCATGAAGGGCTTATAAACCTTTTATTTTCTTATATTTTCCCTTTTTAACCAGAGTGACCTTCCTGGTGTGTTCAAATCTTACTGTTTTCTATCACCATGTAAGCACATGTTTCTGCAAATATATCTATGGCCTTGAAGGCATCAATAGCTCCTTTGACAGTTCCCTGACTTCTTTGTAAGCCTGAGAGAAAGAGAGGTAGCTTTAAAAATTGTATTTGCTCCAAGAAAAAGAAAAAAATAGGGGATTACTCCTGAAATTATTCCAGTCAACAATGTGCTTGGCTAATTGTAATGTTGATTGACTACAGCAAAAAGAAATAATATGGGGCTTGACCTCAAGAATGCTGGAGTAGGGACCTCCAAAACTCTGCTCCATAGAACACAGACTTTCAGAATTAGTCCAGGCAAATCACTAAACAAACAACAACAACAATAGTAAATAGTAACAACCTGGGTAGGAGCAGAGTCTGATTTTCAGAGTTGACACGTTATATTATTTAAAATGTCCAGTTTTCCATAAAAGATGCATAAGACATGCAAAGAAACTTGAAACTATGGCGAATACACTGGGGGTTGGGATGGCAGTGGGAAAACTGTCTCTAAGAAAGACAAGAAGTTGGCTTTTCCAGACAAAGATTTTTAAATCAACTAGCATGAATATGTTCAAAGACCTAAAGGAAGCTATGTCTAAAGAATTAAAGAAAGTATAAGAATGATGATTCACCAAATAGAGAATATCAATAAGAAAATAGAATTTATCTGTAAAAAAAAGAGCCAAATAGAAATTCTGGAGTTGAAAAGTACTATAACTAAAATTTAAAAATTTATTAGAGGGGCTCACAGCAAATTTGAGGAAACAGAAGAAAAAATTAGCAAACTTGAAGACAGGTCAATTAAGAATATCCAGTCTGGGAAAAAACAACAACAAACGGAACAAAATAAAATAAACAGAGTCTCAGAGACCTCTGGGGCACCATCAAGCATGCCATCATATACACAATGGGAATCTCAGAAGGACATTCAGCAGTTTCTTTCAAAAGTAAACATATTCATACCATATGATTCAGCAATTGCACTCCTCGGTATTCATCCAAAGGAGTTAAAAGTTATTTTCACACAAAAATCTGCACTTGAAAGTTTATAGTAGCTTTATCCATAACTGTCAAACTTAGGAAGCAAACAAAATGCCCTTCAGTAGGTAAGTGAATAAATAAACTGTGGTATATAAACAATGGAATATTATTCAGGACTAAAAAGAAATGAGCCTTCAAGCCATGAAAAGATATGGAGGAGCCATATATGTATACTGAGTGAAAGAAGCTAACCTGAAAAAGCTATATATGATACCAACCACATGACATTCTGGAAAAGGAAAAACTATAGTGACAGTGAAAAGATCACTGGTTGCCAGGGGTTGGAGGTTGGAGAGGGATGAAGAGGCAGAGCACCGACAGCTTTTAGAGGAGTGAAAATACTCGATATGATATCCTAATGCTGGAGGCATGTCATTATACATTTATCCAAATCCATAAAATATACAGCACCAAAAGTGAACTGTAGTGTAAACTATCAACTTTGAATGATTACGATGTGTCAATGTAAGATCATCAATTGTAACAAATGTACTCTAATGGGAAATGTTGATAATGGAGGAGGCTATGCATATGTGGGGGCAGGGCGTATATGGGAAATCTCTGTACCTTCCCTTCAATTTTGCTTTGAACCTAAAACTGCTTTTTTTTTTTTTTTTTTTTTTTTGTGGTATGCGGGCCTCTCACTGTTGTGGCCTCTCCCGCTGTGGAGCACAGGCTCCGGACGCGCAGGCTCAGCGGCCATGGCTCACGGGCCCAGCCACTCTGCGGCATGTGGGATCTTCCCAGACCGGGGCACGAACCCACATCCCCTGCATCGGCAGGCGGACTCCCAACCACTTGCGCCACCAGGGAAGCCCCCTAAAACTGCTCTTTAAAAAAAAAAGTCTTAATATTTGTAAAAATTATGGAGCAAATAAAAAAGAAAGCAAATAAAATAACATAAACCTTGAGATGCAAAAAAAACAAAACAAAACAAAACAAAAAACTGACAACTTACTATGAAGCTACAGTAATCAAGACAATGTGGTATTACTGGCATAAGGAAATAGATCAATGGAATTCAACTGAGAGTCCAGAAATAAACACTTACATTTATGGTCAACTGATTTTTAACAAGTTTGTTAAGATAATTCAATGGGAAAGAACAGTCTGTCAAGAAATGGTGCCAGGACAGCTGGATATCTGATGCATGAGAATAAAGTTGGTCCCCTACCTCACATCATATACAAATTTTAATCCAAAATGGATCAAAGGCCTAAATTTTAGAACTAAAACTATAAAACTCTTAGAAGAAAAGAGAAATAAAGCATCATGACTTTGGGCTAGGCTATAGTTTTTTAGATATACCAAAAGCAAAAGCAACCAAAAGAAAAAAAAAAGATATATTGGACTTCATCAAAATTAAAACTGTGCTTCAAAGAACATCATTAGAAAGTAAAAGACACCTCACAGAATGGGAGCAAATTTTTTCAAGCCATTTACCAAATAAGGGACTGCTATCCAGAATATACAAAGAAATCTTACAACTCACCCATAAAGAAACAAATTACCCAATTTCTTAAATGGACAAAGGAGTCAAATAGAATTTCTTCAAGGAAGATATGCTAATGGTCAATAAACACATGAAAAAATGTTCAATATCATTAATTATTAAATAAATGGAAATCGAGATCACAGGGAGATACTCACGAGGATGGCTATACCAAAAAATATGTATACTAACAGTTGTTGGCAAGAATGTGGAGAAGCTTGAACCTTTATATGTTGCTGGTGGGAATGTAAAATAATATAGCTGCTTTGGAAAACAGTTTGGCAGTTCATCAGAAAGTTAAGCACAGTTACCATATGACCCAGCAATTCCACTCCTCAGTATATATCCAAGAGAATGAAAACACATGTCCACACAAAAACTTGTACATAAATGTTCATACCAGCATTACTCATAATATTAAAAACAAGAAACAAAATACCCATCAATTGATTAATTGATAAATAAAATATGATATAACTATACAACAGAATATTATCCTTCCATAATTATGATACAACACATATGAACCTTGAAAACAATGTGAAAAAGTAAAAAATTGGCAAAATTCTATGTGCAGAAAGTATTATTTTATCACCACAAACAGGAAAGTCCTCTGTCGACTTATCCTTGCTTTCTAACTACTACCAGGTAGAATGACAAGATCAATTGTTCCAATATTAAAGCCATTGATTTTGATGAATATTTTTCATCTCGTAACTGGTCTATCACTAAAATGCCTAAGCAAAAAGCCTGTATCAGAGATTGGTTCCAAGCCTAGTAATTAAATATTTTTTGTAAATGACTTTGTAAACTGATAGAGCAAATATTTTGCCACCAGCTTATCTTGGATAGTTGACCTGGAAGTATGTTGCTTAAAGTTAGAGGTGCTTTTGCTGTCTGAGACCTGCATTTTTCAACGTGCCCTTAGAGACATTCACGAGCCAAACTGGTGTGTTTGTGGTCACCTGCCCACCCAAATATTGGGTCTGACCCAAGTTGCTTTCTGTGCAAAGCCTTGTCTTCATTTGTAGGCATTCCATGCGGAGGAGTATTGGTTTTCTTTTTAGTTGAGGTTCCATCAGTGTTCCTCCACGGTCATGACAGAACATCAACTCTTGTTCAGTGGACAGCAAAAGCAGGGGGCTTCATTTAACTGGTCACACAGAATATCTGCAGGCCAGTCATTTGTCAGGGAGGATACTCGTGAGCCCATAAGTGCTTAATATTTACTAGAAACTCACTGGAGTCATGAGCAGTACTATTCTTACCAAACTCTCCATTGCCATTTCTGTAGTCATCCTACATCGGGAAACACACTAGGAAGCTAAACGGTAAAACACATTACTATAAGAATGTTAATGAGGATGTTGTCAGGACCAAGAGGAGAAAGTTTTAATCTCTGAAGAAGTAATTTTTATGACTTTCCTAAGCAACTGGTTTATTTCTACCTTAAAAATACTAAACCATGCAACTTATCCCATTTCCTTCTTCGCGCTGACCATGAGAACACTCTGAGGCATTCTCTAACAACTACCCAACATGTATGCTGCATTAGCTCATGTGGCTACCTCTTATTTTCTACTCTTATTTTACCTTGCCCCTATTTTCTCACTGACTAGTGTTTTTTTTTAAGTCTTTTTGTGTATTTTTGTGAGCTGCTTCAAATACATCTTGCAAGGAGGACAGATATAAATAAATACATTTTTGTAATAGTGCTGTGTGAAGGATAGTTCTACAAAGCAGTAGGATAAAAATCTTATCAGAAAAAGGGACTTCTGTAGAATCTCTGTGGGTAGAAATTCCATTCTCACATAATTAAAAAGTCATAATAGGGATGTGTTACAGTCCACCTGACCACGAAACCAAGATAGAAATGTTAATTGAGATTGTGGAAGCTGCGAAATTAGGCTAGGTAGTAATAATGGGAGATTTTAATTACTCCATCATAGATTGGCAAAATGCCTCACTGGGACAAGGGTTAGAAGGGAGATTTTTAGATAAATTACTGCTTCCCAGCAAAGGTAGAGAAGGAGGCTGTGCAGCAGGGAAATATACCAGACTGGGCTCTGACCGTGAATGGAACTTGGTCTGTGAGGTGATACAAATTTATTAACAGGGACCACCATGCTATTGAATTCCACAGACTTGTGGGCAAATGAAAATCGACTACATGTCCATTTAATACTAGAAAGTGTCCTAGGACAAAAATGAAAGTTAGAATTTTAAAACTCAATAACAAACAAGAAAGAAACCAAGGGAATATTTTCAAAGCAACTTAGCAATGCAAGAAAACATCCGAGAGGTTATAATAATCCTCAGTGGTTAGTTGACAGAGTCAGAAATGCAAGTGTTGGGAGAACAAGAAGGGAGATGTTTTCATAAAGCAGAAAAAGAGCCAGGAAAAGAAATCATGTAAATTCACAAAATATGGCAGGTTTTGAGAAACTTCAAAATGAGATAAACCAAAAAAACAAAATATGTGATGCCTCTTATAGAGGTTTCCAGCAGGACTGGGAAGATATTCCTTAAATCTATCAAAGCAAGGGAGACATCTTGAGAAACAATGGAATCTCTTTAAAATAATGTCACAAAAGTTGAACAGAAAGAAGAGCAGATAGCAAAAGCCTGGATAAAGCTTTTGTCTACCCAGAAAGATCTCCTCTTCTAAAATATCCTCTGAATCCAGGTAAGAATTAAGACTGCTACAAATAGTGATCGTGAAGCAGAATGATAAGCTAATGTACCAAAACAAATGCAGATAATTTGGAGAATTGGGGAGTAAAATACTCAAAGAAAGAATAGAGCAATTTTTTTTTATAGTGTGTACCTAGTGTCATTATAGATGGCCTCAGTGCTAGAAATATTGAGACCCATTTCTCTTCTGATGAGGCAGGAGGACTATAATTAAATAGAGGTTTACTGTATACATTTAAAAAAAAAAGAAAACCCACTCGGAGGGAAGAGGATATGGCTTATGAATGGGTGAACAAATTAATACATTGCCATTTTTGACGTCAGATGTGTATGCTAGTTATAGATACATTAAAAATGGTTAACCAAGAATATATTTTAAGTGAATCATGATTGGGGGAAAGGGAGTACAGGGAGACTATTTTAGGCAGGAGAAATATAAAAACACTGTGTGTCAGGGATCGGTTCCAGGCCTACTGGTTTAATTTAACATTTCTGTAAATGAGTTGAGAGGGGGAGCAAACAGCAAGTCTCTAAACAGTTCTGATTATTAAAGAGACATACTAATGAAGAAGAATTCTAAAAGTATTTTAGAGTATTTAAATAGACAGAAAAGTGGTAGATGGATAATACCTGTAGGCATACATAAGGCAAATTTTCCTAACAGAGGAGAGCTCCAATTAAAGAAATATTCTATGTAAAACAACACTCTTTCTAACTTTGCACCCAAATCCTTCCTTCTAATTCACCTGCCCACTGAGGCAGCTCACAGGGAGAAGAGCTGTCTTTACAGGATGAATCTCAGGGCTGTTGAGGGCAGAGTTTGTTTCAACAGAAGCAGCGTGGTGCATGGTTGCATGGTGCTCAGCGTCTACAAATCACGTTCATAGCCAGCACTTCATTGCATCCTGAAACCAGCCTGCAGGCTGTTGTTCACTTCCTTTCCAGATTAGGAAACGAGGGCAATAAACACAAGCAGGCTGCCTGGCTCACCTCCACCTGTGGCTGCATCTGCAGGGCTGGTCCTTGTCCCTGTGAGACACCCTTCTCCCAAATGTTAGGATAAAGAGGCCCCTTGGAAACTTGAAGAAAAAAAGAATTTGAAACAAATAAAAATGTATGCAGTCACACAGCAGATAACAAACTTAGAAGATTCATTCCCAAGAAGTTAACACTAAGAGGAAATGAAAATAAATGTAAAGAGGTTTGGTAACTAGGAGAGGAGGGATAAACCCAGTGGTCATTTGGGATGCCCTTCTTTCCATACTCTAAATCTCACACAAAGCTACTCTTGCTAAAGTATTCCCAAACTGAAGTTGGTTTGAGCACCTCACTTCTTTCAAAAGCCCATTCTAGCCCTTGAGGTGTGGACTGCTGTGCTGTGACTGACTGCCCCTGTCTGGCACCACAGTATCCTGGGAACGGCCTTGTCTCTGTCCTGTGACCCAGCTTCTCTAGCCCTCTGACACTAGAGAAGCCCCATCCCTCCCTCCAGATGCCACGCAGAACCCCAGCCTGCTGCCACCCTTGAACTGAGCACCTTCTTGGCTGTGGCCCAGATCCTCATGCCGGGCACTGTCCTCCTGTGGCCTTTGTGCTGCCCTGTTCTCCTGTGGGCAGTGGAAAGGCAACCTCTGAAAGACATCATTTCAACAGACAGTAGGAAGTGCAGAATTTGCAACCTTTCACTAACCTTAAGTAGAAGCTGCAAATCAATCCAGAGTCTGTAATCCCCCTGATTGCATCTCTTCAGGAGAAGTTTTATAAGTGAAGTGATTTGCAGGTGGTCTCTTTGATGCTGTTACCTGGGACCAATTGTAGAGCCCTGGCTGGAAGAAGCAGGACTGTGAAAGACTCAGCACTCTTATCTCACGCTGAAGTACCTATGGCGTACGTATCGCAAAACTACACGTATTCTGGGTCTGCTTTTTTCTCCCACCTGTGAAGAAACTACTAAATATCTTGGTTCTGAAATGGTTTTATTTTGCTCCCTAAATAACAGACAGTGATTGTTTTTCTTATTTGTTTTATTGAAATATAGTTGATCTACAATGTTGTGTTAATTTCTGCTGTACAGCAAAGTGATCCAGTTATATATATTCTTTTCCATTATGGTTTATTACAGGATACTGAATATAGTTCCCTGTGTTATACAATAGGACCTTGTTGTTTATCCATTATATATATAATAGTTAGCATCTGCTAACCCCAAACTCCCAATCCATCCCTCTCCCCATCTCACCTCTTCCTCCGCAACCACAAGTCTGTTCTCTATGTCTGTGAGTCTGTTTCTGTTTCATAGATACGTTCATTTGTGTCATAATAGATTCCACAGAAAAGTGATATCAAACATTATTGAGACAATGATTGTTTAAAAAGGGGCTATCAAGAGGTAGTAAAGGAAGTAAATGAATACTTTATACTGCTAAATTACAAAGAGGTAGGTGAGGAAGCTTTGACATTAAGCATATATGATACGCTGAAATAATTACACAGAGTTGTATACTAACATATCTACAAAAAAAGAGCTGAGAGTAAAGGTTTCTCTCTTGAGCTGAGTAAGGAAAGTAATTTATTAAAGAATGATAAATAATAGGTGTGGCTTAGTGAGACATATACCTAACACCTAAGGAAGAGGGACCTAACTTTACAAGTGTTGTGAAGGGACCACACTGTTGTAATCTGATTTAATCTTCCCCTAGGTCAGTATGGTAGATTGTGTGAGAACAGGAACTCTGGACTCAGGTAGCCTGGGTTTCAAGTCGCAGTCTGACACTCACTAGCTGTGTGACCTTGGGAAAGATAATCCTATCTCCAACCTTGGTTTTCTCATCTATATGAAGGAGATAACAGTCCCAACCTTATGGAGTTGAATGAATAATATTGAAAGCATATAGAATAATTAAATAAATGCAGAAGTTTACTAGCTTATGAGGTTAAAACTAGACCCCCTTCTCTGCTGTACATTCAGCTGAAATTTGCCTCCTTATAAAAGTCCATGCATTGGCCCGCTCAGCAATAGAAAATATTGACTATTCCATATGCCAATCCTTTAAATATTGAAAGACACATCTAGAATTTCTTTCTTAAAATACTTCTCCAATATTAATTATACCTCAAGTAAAAATAAATAAATAAATAAAATACTTCTAAATGTGACCAGACATGTTTCTTCACATTTGTCATATGTGCTAAGCTCCACATGTTGGCTAACCCAGCAACCAATCCCAAAGTTTTTCATACGTTCTTCCTTGCTGCCTCCCACTATGATGCTAGGACACCAAATGTTCACTTCCCCAGCCTCCCTTGAATCTAGAAATAAACAAGTGGCCAAGTTCTGGCCAAGGAGACACAAGGAAAATTCACCTGGAGACTTCTGATTTTTTTTATAGAAGAGCTATATCCACCTGCATTGTTCACTTTTCCCCTTCTTCCTATCTTTAACTCTGGTGTGATGCCTGCAGCCACAGTGGTTGTCTCACAAGCATGAAGCACTAGTCGTGAGGATGCTAAGGATGGAGGAACAGACATAGGCAAAAAGTCTGGGCCTTGGCGGCAGGGTTAAGCTGCTGAATATGTGTGGTAACTGTCCATCTCTGGACTTCTAGTTATGTGATGAAGATAATCTCCTTTTAGTTAAGCCAATGTTAGTCCAGAAACATCCTAATCAGTGCATCTTAAAAGTTAGTTTGCCAAGGTTCTTGTTCTCCTACTTCTACTCCCTTGGATGTAGGTTACTCTGATATCATCATTTTAAGGCATGGTTCTAATCTTCTACTTATCTGCCATTTTTTATAATTTCCTAAAAATCAGGGGAATGTTCTAAGATCCCGTATTTAAGTTCTAGAACATAAAATTTATCTATAACTGGAAATACAAAAAATATGTTGCCTTTAGGAAAATAATAAGACCTTAAATCTCATATAAAAATATACCAGTGATGGATTAGTGATCTATCTTTTTTTAATTAGAAAAGTACAAGAAATAAATATAGAAGAATATTTTTTAACTACTGGGATTGAGAAGATTTTTATGCATATGAAGAAAATTCCAGAAGCCTAAAGGAAAAATAAACAAATTTGACCACATAAAAATTAGAATTTTCTATATGTAAAAAGGTAAAATATAAGTAGTGGAGGAGAAAACAATATATAAAATGCATGTAGCAGACCAAGGATTACTGTTGAGAACACATTAAAAAATTCCAAGTCAATAAAAAATAATCAACCTATTCAAAATAATCAACCAACTCACACAAAAGAAACATAAATGTCCAAAGAAAACATAGTCTATAGATTTTAACAGACACTTAATCTAAGAAGATGGCAAATAAGCACATGAAAAGATGTTTAGGATCATTAATCATTAGGCAAATGAAGAGTCAGACCAGAATGAGATACCACTTCATACCTGTTAGAATGTCAAAGATTAAAAAGACTGATCACACCAAGTGTTGGCAATGATATAGAGCTACTGGAATTGTTACACACTGCTGAAGGAAATGTAAACTGGTACAGCCTTTTGGGAAAAGAGTTTGGCACTGTCTTAAGAAGTCAAACCAACCACGTGACACATCATTTTACTCCTAGGCATTTACCCAAGAGAAATGAGAGCATACATCCACAAAAAGACTTGTACATGAACGTCCATAGCAGCTTTATTTGCAATGTCCCTAAACTGGAAACTGTTCAAATATCCTTCAATGAGTGGATGGACAAGTTGTTGAATATTACTCAGTATTAAGAAGCAATGAACTATGATATATGCAACAACATGGAGAATCTCAAAATAGTCTAAGTGAAAAAGCCAGACCCCCCAAAAAAATAAAAGTACATAGTGCATTTTTATATTTATGTAAAATTCTGGAAAATGCAAGTTAATCTATAGTAACAGGAAGCAGAGCAGTTTTTGCCTGGGGTTGTATCTGGAGGAAGGGAAGGGAATAAGGAAGGATTACAAAAGGGTACAAAGAAACTTTGGAAAGTGATGAACATGTTCATTATTTTAATTGCTGTGAGACTTTGCTAGATGTATACTCATATGTCAAAACTCATCAAATTATACACTTTATATACAGAAAATTTGCAGTTTATTGTATGTTAATTATGCTTCAATAAGATGAACAAAGCAAAAAGAGAGAGAAAGAGAGAAATATGACACCTAAATGCAATGCATGATCCTGAATTGGATTCTGGGTCAGAAAAGAAAATTGGCATAAAATGCATTATTAAGACAATTGGTGAAACTGTAAATTAAATCAGAGTAGTATGATTTAGATAACAGTATTATATCAACATTAAATTTTCTTAATTTAGCAATTGTACTACAGCTCTGAAAGAGAATATACATGTCCTTAGGAAATGCACACTGAAGAATTTGGGAAGGAAAATGTGTGATGATTGGAACTCATTCTCAAAAGATTCAGAAAAAATAATAGCATAATAATAATGTGTGTGCATAATATATATGGAAAGAGAGAATGCAGAAAAATGTTCAGGTTTGATAGACTTGTAGGAGCTCTTTGTACTCTTCTTAACACGCTTCTGTATATTTGAAATTATTTCAAAATTAAAAGGTGAAAAATTCCTATGAATGGACAAATTGTGGTAAAGCCATTTGTTAGTATAAATATCTCTAAAAAGGATATTGAAACATTTGTTCTTATGAGCAAAAGTTCACAATGACCTACGTAGGCATCTTTAAGAGAGGTCTTAAATAAATAGCTACACTCAAATTAAGAAATATCATGCTGACTTTGAAAAGAATAAGATGTACCTCATTCTTTCCTGTTGAGAAAAGTTCTTCAGGATATATTGCTAAGTTAAAAAGCAAGCTATATAACAACATGCCAACTCTGATCCATCTATGTAAAAATAAAGAAAAAAATTCTATATGACTCTATATAACAAATTTCTAGAAAATAATTTGAAAAGATATACAGTTGACCCTTGAACAACACAGGGGTTAGGGGCTCGACCACCATGTAGTGGAAAATCCGTGTATAACTTATAGTGGGCCCTCTGTATCCCTGGTTCTGCATTCGTGAATTTAACCAGCTACAAATCATGCAGTAATGTAGTATTTGCTATTGCAAAAAATCTGCATATAAGTGGACCTGTGCAGTTCAAATCAGTGTTGTTCAAGGGTAGACTATTCATAGAAATCTTAACTGTAGTTTTTTCCTAGGAAAAGACATTATATCGGGGGTGGAGGTGAAGGATTTGGTGAAGTAAAACCTTTACACTTTACTATACTTGCTTTGAGTGATTTTTCAATTAGTATGCATATACGTACTTGGAACAATAGATTTTACTTCTCTTTGTCATTTGTAAACATTGCACTAGCAACCCTAAGTAATGCACATTGCTCAAAATATGTTAGGGATTAAAGGGTAAGACCCATTCTGAAGCGTGTTCTCTGTAATGCTTTTTGATAGGGTTCTGCTCCTCTTTCTAATTCATTCTTCTATTGGGTCCTTTTTATTATTGTTGTATACCTCTCCCAGGATATGAGTCCATTGAAGACTCTAGAGAAACCTTAGGAATCCTTTTCACTACTTGTCCTTATTTTCCTTACTGCATCTCTGAAGGCTGTTAGGAAGGGCCTCAGTTTAGACCCTGCAAACCCCATCTCAGGCCATAAGACTATATCCCTAACTGAAAGAAATATATGTCACTGTCAAATTCAAATGAAAATGTATCTTCTTTTGCAGGAAATATGTGGAAGAAAATTTTATGGTCACAGACTGCCTTTTTCAGTTTGATTTCTGAAAACAATCTCACAAGGATACACAAAAAGATGTTTCTTTCATTCATCATCTCTTTATGTTTCTTGATTAAAATGAAAAGAAATTCACATCATAACAATGCCAATTGATTACAGATATGAAGCAATCAAATGTGCCTCCATTTCTTCTTCTAGAAGCCTTTGGAATGAGGTGGCAGGCATTCAGGACAGTGGAGGGTGTTGGGAACTGTAGGACTGCTTTTCTCTTCCTATAAGCAGAGACGAGAGCTGGCTACTAATTTTATTTCTCAAACTGCTGGTTTCAAAATTTCCCAATTGACCAACACAGTTGGATATATTTCCCTGAAGCGTTCTATTGCCTATTTCACTCTCTGTGTTTTGGAGAATGCATAGTAGTACTAGTTTCATCCTTAACTGTGTAGCAGTCAAATTACAGTAATTCCTATAAATAACTCGAGTATTTGAAGTATCTACAACATTCGGTTGCCACCAGTGAGAGAAGCAGGAGAAGGAAAGAAGACAAATAAAGCAAATTAAAATGACTTGTTCTATTTGACTTCCTGAAGTTACAGAAAGATTGGTTGTAAGAACTAGAGAGATGCATGTATCAAGTGCCCTAAGGGATACACAATTCTACCTCTTTCTCTCTCGGCTTTCCCCACTTCTCTCCCTCTCCCTCTTCCCCCCTCCCTCATTCCTCCCTGCCTTTCCCTACCTCAGAAAGTAATCTCATCCTTTCGTCACATATTATTGAAATCCCAGTTCTTTAAAAAAACTCTCATTTTTGCCCGGACTGAGAGCATGTCATTTGGAAGTGATGTGCAAGGCAAGAGATAACCAGGTAGAACTCAGCGATTAGCCACAGAAAATGGTTCCATGTTTGGCCGTAATGCTATCAGAGTGTGTCCCTCAATAGCTCTTTACTGAATCTGCTGATTCAAGACTTTGCCTGCATTGGGAGGTGTGAGGGTGGGGGAGAAGGGAAGCCTAGCAGTGCAGGAGGAGTTAGGAAGAAATATTAATAGTCCTTCCAGAACACATAAGAAGTCAGAGGATTTTTTAAATAGAAATAGTGCCCCCTCCCCTTCTTTTCCTCTCTTTCTACCTCATTCCGTGTCTTCATTTCATGCTATGGTTGTGTTGATCGGGAGGGAAGAATATTCTCAGCTAGTTGCTTAGTACCAAGCAGAGGCACTTGAGTTGAAAATGGTTAGCGGTTAGGGGTTAGCCAAATACAGGCAGCAGACATGATAAGGGTGAGAACAGATGTTTGGGTGGTGCAGTAATGGGAATTCAAAAAATGAAAGACTACAAATCACCGAAAAGCACATTGGTGCGCACATACATTTCCATTTGTATAGGTTCCAGAGAGAATCAAAACACACCCCAAATGGACTGACAGAATAGAAACATTAAAGAATAAGTTAGATGTTTTCGTTTCTTTAATAACTTTCTTTCGGTTCCAGTAATTTCACACAAATTCAGAGGGAGATAGCAAACTTGCATTGCCTTTGAACCAAAAGGATTTAAGTGGTTATATTTTCGTCTATCAATGATCCTCTTGTTTTAGTGATGGCTCCAAACTTCTCTTTTATTTGAATCCAAAAGTATTTAAAATTCATAAGAAATTAGTTGGCAATTTTCATAAATGCTTTGCCATAGTAATGACTTTCTAACATTCTCTTGTACTTGAATCATGAACTTTTAGACTCGTGGGCACATTTAAGTCCTCATTTGTTAATAATGCCCTTGAGAGTATAGAGCCTGCTCCATCAAAGTGAGGTAATAAATTCACAAATTGTATTTATATTTCCACATATCTTAAGGTGTTTCATTTCACTTCAAGAAACAAGACTCAAATACTTTTCTGTGTTGATGTCTCCAATCAAAAGAAGATATTAATTAAGGAAACTGATAAGGAGATTTGTGGATCAAAGTGAATAGAAAGGCATAAGCCATTCATGTTTACATTTTTATTCATTTCTGTGGATATTAGCTGATCTTAGCTATTTAATTATGCAAATAATTTATCTAATAGTCTGGGGAGTAAAAAGGGGGGAGTGGAGAGAAAGTCCAGCCTTCCTTGTTTTCCTGTCTAATAAATCAACCTGATCTTAATGCTGAGCAGCTTTGATCTTTACTTCCTGTCCAGCCATGCCAACTCTCAATAGCTTCAAATACTCTTTCTTTTTTCTTATAACCTCAAACCTAATGCCAAGCCTGATCTATGATTAACCTCCCTCAACACATGCATATATAGTCCATGGCTAATTATATATTATATGCATATAGGAGACAGAATCATGTCCATGAATGAGAAAAAACTATAAGTATTTTATTTATCATCTTTACACTTTAACCCCTGAAAATACTCATGTTTTTGAGGTGTGATCTACATCCTCTATTACTGTCAGGCAGTAATAATTATTAGAATTAAAATGCTTAAATTTATATGTGAATGGCACAGAATTTCTATTTCTTACCTGAACTGCTTTTCCAGGTAATTTTCATAAAATCTGACAAAACATGGGTGATCTTACTTAAGTGACTAAATTTAAAAGTCATGCTAAAAATAAGAGCCTAATTTAAGAATACACTGGTACAACACCTTTTCTATTTATAATTATCAGCAATTTTCAAACTTATTATTCCTAATAATTACTGTATCATTTCTCTCAACTATTGTAATGAAATAAAAGGCCTATAGTATCTTATATACCTCCTTGCTCTTCTCAAATAGAGAAAAGTGGACATAGAAACTTCTAAAACACTCAGGACTACTATTATTATCATTAATTATTGCAGTATTTATTTTTAAAAACGAAAAAAGAAAATATGGCTGCAATCAAAATTTCTCAAGGATTAAGGCCAGAACAAATACAATAGTTTGGAGATTAAATCCATAGAGAAAGTCAGACAAGTGACATTTTGTAGACATAATGGGGGCAGAAACTAGAAATCTGCAGCCAGATTAAGTTTAATTGTGTTGAGGAGAGCAGTGGGGAATGGGCCAGAGAATAATTGGAGAGTGGTTAGAGTTCAGGCAAAGATTATCTAAGGACAACGGACAGCTCCTCCTCCATGCCATTCACAACAATAAACATTCCTACCTGTGCTAAGGCCACCTTTTTAAGTGGCTGAGGAATAAGATAATCAGCCCCATATCCTAGGAACTCCTAAATGACTTGGACACTCTACCAAGTGTCTTCAAAGGTGTCAATATCTGGGACTCAAAAGACTTTCAACACCACTGTCATCATCATCATCACCATCAGCATAGCTGACATTTATATCAGATACTTCACTTATATTATTTCATTCAGTCCTCACAAGATAAGAATGAGATCAGTAGTTTTATTTTGCAGATGATGGAATTGAGGTTTAGAGAGGTGTTTTTCCATCCACCTGGTCATATAACCTGGATGTTATGGAGGTGGGAAAGCCCATGCTCATATATCATTTAGCTACACTACTTCTAGTCCTATGATGAGTTTGTGTCCTCATGAGGTAGACCCCTGATATTAGCATTCATATCCACTTTTACATTCACCTCCATGAACTTTCAATTCACTTATCTCCCAGTTTTACACCCACCTTCTGCTCAAATCAGCCTCTCTGCCTCTCTGTGCTCCCATGTGTCCCACCAATATTATTGCATCCTTTTCCACTGCTCCATCTTCCAGTTATTAAATTCATGCTATCTTTGACCACAGCTTTTTCACCTTTCCTACTTCCCCATTTCCACGAAGCCTTTCTCACCATCTCTTCCCTCCTATGCCCCTCCCTGATCTCCACTCATTTGACTTACCATCTCATCTGATTTCACCAACTTCATGAGCCCCCTTCTGGCAATGCTTAGTCTTCACTCTTGGGGCAGCCCTCAGCCACCCCAGATTCCCATATTTCTTCCCTCACAAACCATGATTCACAGCACTCTTCCCTCCTCCTTCTCTGCGTGATACTGTTGGGTACAGACATATTAAGTTGACTTAGACCTGCAGAAGATGACAATGAAATCAAACGACACCAGCCACTCTCTCCTCAAGTGTGATGCTTGGCAAAAATTTTATTCATCTCTTCATTTTCCCCTACTTAAAACTAACACTCTAAGCCCCCTTTGCTTTCCTGGGCCCACATTTCAGGACTTCACTACAGGTGAATAAAGGATCCCAAATCCTACTTTGAGGCTATCCAAGTTGTACTTATTCACCCAATGTTTTCACCCCTCAACATTTGTGGTTGTCCACATTCATTCTCTTATCTTTCCTTGATTTCTAATAGAAAGAGATGGTCTCTTTACTATCATATGAATTGTGAAATCTGTACTCTGCAGCCCGAATATTCCCTCCTCTTCAGAAAACTTGTTCTCAAATCATCCTCACTCATTACTTCCAGCTCTCTTTGCAAGTTCTTTCCTTCAAAGACACACAGCTCTCCTCTATCTTGGAGAACTCTGCTTTATTTGGCTCTGCTCACCTTTCTAAAGACCTCCCTCTTTCTCTCTTTCCTTTCACTGGCACAGTTTTTGAATGAATGATTCTCTACAATTTGATATCTTCTTTCCATCAATCTCCAGAGATGGATTATTTCTCTTCTAACGGCTCTAATAAGAATACTTTCTCAAATTCAGTGTCCCTTTCTCTGTCATTGTTTTCCTTGATCTTTCTGAAATAAAGTATTCTGTTTTCCACCTCATTTTCCTTACAGTCCCCTCCCCTATGCTGCATTTAGGTTGTTTTCTTTCTATTTCTTTAGGCAGTCATCTATTTCTCTTACTGGCTTTTCTTCATCTCCATGTTCACTAATCTCCCTATACACGGGTCTTTAATGACTACAGTCTTTTCCTTTGTTAACTCTTACCATTCCACCTGTGTGCTGATAAAATAAATCCTCCTCCCTTGACATTACACCTAACACAGTCTCATTTCTTCCACTATCTGTAGGACATCTCCTTAGATGTTCTCTACCACCTCAAATCGATACAATAAACTGTTGTTTCTCACAATAGTAAGCACACATATAAACACACACACATCTCATAAAGTCATCATTCCTATCACTCTTTCATTGTTGTCATGAAATATAGTTGATTCTACCTTTAAAAAATGTCTCTAACATCACCCCTCCTTCCTACTCTCAGACTAGCCCAAGCCATCAGCATGATGTGCTTATGTAACATCTTCTTAACTGTATTCCTTCATCTCCGTCCTCTCTGATTTATCTTATATTTCTGCCCAGCTCAATCTTTCTTTTATAAAACAGTTTATTTTATTACTGAATTAATCATTTTATTTTAGACATTTCAAAAATAAAGATATAAAAAAGAAAACAGTAAATGCCTCTTATAAGCCTATCATCAGATATGACCACTTAATATTTTGATGTATTACGCTTCCAATGTTTTTAATGCACTCCTTTTCAATTTTTTACAAAATGGCATCATATGCTGTGTTTAAAACTTAAACATGTATCAGGCATATTATCAGTGTCAACAAGAACTCCTTGTCCTCACATTGTTTTAATGGTAGCAAAGCATTTCCTCTTGTGTATGATATATATTCATTCAATTATTCCCCTTATGCTGAACATACACTTTGTTTTCAAGTGCTTAAATTCTATAAACAATACTGTGATATGCATTCTTAAAGTTAAATCTTTGTGCATATTTGTACTTTTAAGTACAATTGCTGACTCAAAGTGTGTGAGTACCTATAAGGTTTTTGACACAAACTGCAAAATCGCCCTTCAAAAATGTTATAACAATCTGGAATTCCACTAGCACTGCATGAAAAATGCCTACTTTCTTGTACCTCATGCACACTGGGTAGCACTTTTAAAAAGCTATGCCAACCTGGTTAGTGAAATAGTCATTAAAGTTGAATCTCTTTTTATATGTTGTTAGCCATTTGCAGTGAAACCCAGGAGAAAAAAAACAAAAAGAGCCCAATTGTGTGCTTATTGCATTTCACATGGAAGGGAGGAAAGGAAAGTAGGAAGCTAAGTTATAGCTACAGTCTTCATGGCAGAGTTTGAGGACCCTGTAATCCCCCTTATTTATTAACACATAGAATATTTAAATCCCTTCCATTAGAGATCTCTCTCTCTCTCTCGCTTGCGTGTTCTCTATCTCTCTCTCTCCTCGCTAACCCAACTAAATAATAATATCTAATGTTTTGAGGCCAACTGTGCAAAGGCAGCACATTTGTACTGTTTCTTCATTCCTTCTATTAGCTTCAGAGCAGCCTTGAAAAACGTGCCATCTCAATGAGAGTTATACACCTGTCAGCTCCCTGTCTGCTCTAGCGTTTGCACAATGAGAGTGAGATCTCCAGCACCATGCTCATTATGGAACTCCACTCCAGCTAAACAACTTGGATGCACTGTGAAGTTCACTGAGCAGGGTTCAACTGCTATGGAAATGTGTTTGCCTTTGATCCTGGCAAAATGTGTTTGTTGGATATTTGGGATCTGTCAGAAAGGGAGGTAGATTTAAATGAAGATGAGGTGAGGTAGAAAGATGTGTCTTGGGGAAGACAGAGAAGAATGACAGGTGTGGAGGCATGAGAGAGGTCTGAAAACATGGGAAAGAAAGAACAGTCATCATTATCACCCAAACTATAGTCACCATCACCTTTTATTCTTATTTATTTTATTTTTTTAAAGAAACTGCTTTTTATTTATTTATTTTTGTTGTCTTGGGTCTTCGTTTCTGTGCGAGGGCTTTCTCTAGTTGCGGCGAACGGGGGCCACTCTTCATCGCGGTGCGCGGGCCTTTCACTGTCCCGGCCTCTCCCGTTGCGGAGCACAGGCTCCAGATGCTCAGGCTCAGTATTTGTGGCTCACTGGCCTAGTTGCTCCGTGGCATGTGGGATCTTCTCAGACCAGGGCTCAAACCCGTGTCCCCTGCATTGGCAGGCAGATTCTCAACCACTGTGCCACCAGGGAAGCCCCACCATCATCTTTTATACAGCATACCACTCTACATACAGTCAACTTTGGATGGAGTTTCTTATTACAATTGAAGGCTTAAATTCTACCTTCTCTGTCAGTGTTAGATTAGGGAAAAGTGTTTAATCCTCTCTCCTAGGGGTTGCCAAAAATGACCTGGGATTTGAAATAGACACAGCACATTGACAGAGCTGGGGAAGGAGAGTTGAAATAATTTTGTTTTTCTGAAATCTGGGACACTGCCTGACTTCTTTCATTTGTAATTTCACTTAAACTAAAAGGAAAGATTAGATCTCATAAGTTGTCTAAAATGTTTAAGTATGTTCCCATTTGGTTATTCCCGGCTTTTCAAGCCTAGAAGGAAAGTCACATGGCCCTGTATTCTCATTCTGTGCTTAAGGCAACATAAGTCCCAAGATGTTAGGATGCATCCAGGCTCCCTCTGCAACCACATGGAGGAATAAGAACTGGAACCCCAGCTCCTGAATCTGTGTCCAGTGCTCTTTATATACAACCCACAGAAGCTTCTTTCCTTTATGGGTGTGAAGTTGGAAAGTGAAGCAGAAATAAACTCCACTGAATCAGGGGCAGAGTCTTTTGTAAAGGGCTTCTGCTCTCTGCATTCTCCCCTCCACCAGATTCTCCCCCAAGCTCATCATGCCATTCATTCTTCCCTTCAGAGGACTTGCCCTGAATCTGTTCCATTTGTAAATTCAGAATCTGGAGCTGGAGTGACTTTTCCCTTTAAAGACTATTATTTCATTATCTTCATAATTTTACTCGTAATGCCTAAATTTTCTTTAGCAATTTTTAGCTCATATATGATTAATCCTTAATGATAATTTGACAGTTTAACTGACATGTTTCTGAAGAAGCTGTAATTAATTTTAATGCACAGCTCATTTTTTTCTAATGTTATGCTTACATTTATCTCATTATATATGTTGGATTAAAGATATTAATGGTCCATTTGAGCAAAACATATATTTTAAGTCTCACATTGCTGGAACAAAGTAGGGAACTTTGACATTACAGTTTTAAAAATTTCTGAACATAAAACTTATATAAATCTTCATCCTCCAAGTATATTTACTACAGTCAATTTAAAAAAAATCAGGCTTCCCGGGTGGCGCAGTAGTTAAGAATCTGCCTGCCAATGCAGGGGACACGGGTTCGAGCCCTGGCCCAGGAAGATCCCACATGCCGCAGAGCAACTAAGCCCATGCGCCACAACTACTGAGCCTGAGCTCTAGAGCCCGCAAGCCACAACTACTGAAGCCCACGTGCCTAGAGCCCATGCTCTACAACAAGAGAAGCCACCACAATGAGAAGCCCGCGCACCACAACAAAGAGTAGCCCCCGCTCACCGCAAATAGAGAAAGCCCAGGCAGAGCAACGAAGACCCATTGCAGTCAAAAATAAATAAATAAATAAAGTTATTTTTTTAAAAAAATCAGAAACTCAAAGCCTAACAAAAATTCAGTTCAATTCTGAGACTAAGAACTAGGTCTTGTGGCTCTCAGTCCAGTTCTCTCTCCTCCCTGTCAAACACTTGTGCATCTTTGCTCTGGTTATACGGCAGCTGCCCAAAAAATTATCACGTAGTGAAATGAACATCATTGAGGATGTGGGCAGAGGGGTGTGGGGCAATCACCAAAAAGGGCAAGAGAAATTTGAAAGAGAAACTTGGGAGAGAAGAAGCAATAAACGTTATTAAGACCTAAGTCAGGCGACTTCCCTAGTGGCACAGTGGTTAAGAATCCGCCTGCCAATGTAGGGGACGTGGGTTCCAGCCCTGGTCCAGGAAGATCCCACATGCCGTGGAGCAACTAAGCCTGTGCACCACAACTACTGAGCCTGTGCTCTAGAGCCCACAAGGCACAACTACTGAAGGCCATGCACCGAGAGCCCATGTTCTGCAACAAGAGAAGCCACCACAATGAGAAGCCCGTGCACCACAATGAAGGGTAGTCCCCACTCGCCACAACTAGAGAAAGCCCAGGGTCAGTGACAAAGATCCAATGCAGCCAAAAAATAATAATAATAAAATTAAATTTAAAAATCAAAGAACTAAGTCAGGGTCCAAGGACAAGGTACCAGAGATGTTATCATTAAAATATCATCCTAAGATCCCAGGGAGGACCAAGACCCCAGTGGGAAATTCACTTTCCTATTATTTTCCCTGGCATCCCTCTTATTTTCACTGCATGAAGAGCCTTCCTAGTGCCTGTCACGCCTACTTTTTGCAGTTGTCTCTTCTGTACATATTTTTGGAGCATGGTTTGCTTTCAATATGTTCTCATGGGACATGCATCTTTCAAGAAATCTTTCACGGTTTCTAATGTACCAAGGGAATCTTACTTTTTCCAGCATGGCTATTAGAAGATACTCTACTAACATGTTATTTCACTATAAAAATGTGTTCTCAAACAAAAATCACTAAATATTTGATGAAACCCAACACCACAAGTGCCAGTGACCTCAACAAATGGAGGAAATGTTACCTAAGAAACAATAATTAATAGAATTAGTAGAGCAGGACAGTAGATTCACTTCAATTAATTTCCTCAGAAACATGTGGAAAATATAGTGCTTGTGGATGTATATATGTATATACACACTTATGTATGCATGTGAAATAATCAATTCAAGGTACTAGATACTAAAAATTAGATTGTTGAGGGCTTCTCTGGTGGTGCAGTGGTTGAGAGTCTGCCTGCCGGTGCAGGGGACACGGGTTCGTGACCCGGTCTGGGAAGATCCCACATGCCACGGAGCGGCTAGCCCCGTGAGCCATGGCCGCTGAGCCTGCGTGTCTGGAGCCTGTGCTCCGCAACGGGAGAGGCCACAACAGTGAGAGGCCCACGTACCGAAAAAAAAAAAAATTAGATTGTTGAAGAAATTCAATAGATGGTCTACAAAGCAAAATGCACTTGGCCGAAGAATGATTAATGAGCTCGAAGTTTAAGTGGAGGAATCTTACCAGAATGCAGCAGAAATGAAGATGTAAGAGTATGAAAACAAAATGAAGGGACAGGGTCAAAAGAGCGAGAAGTTTCATCATCTGTTTCAAAGAAGTTCCAAAAAAGAAAATAAAGAGAATGTAAGGGAGTAGATACATGAATGTATAGATGAAATTTCCAAAAATTAAATTTAAAAAAATTATTAAGCCCACCTGATTAAAAGGGCTTAGCAAGTAGAATAAAGATTAAACACACACGCACACATGTACATACACACCTATTCATATCATGGTGAAATTTCAGAACACCAAGGAAAAAGAGAAGATCCTAAAAGCTTTTACAAAAAATAAAACAGATGTTGTACAAAGAAACAGGAATAAAAGAGCCAACAAGGGACTTCTCTGGTGGCTCAGTGGTTAAGAATCTGCCTGCCAATGCAGGGGACACAGCTTCGAGCCCTGATCTGGGAAGATCCCACATGCCGCAGAGCAACTAAGCCCGTGTGCCACAACTACTGTGCCTGTGCATGGAGAGCTCATGCTACAAGAGAAGCCACCACAATGAAAAGCCTGCTCACCACAATGAAGAGTAGCCCTCACTCTCTGCAACTAGAGAAAGCTCACATGCAGCAACAAAGACCCAACACAGCCAAAAAAATAAACAAATAAAAAGAGCCAAAAAAGCATGCTAGTTAAGAGCTGAAATGCATGGATCTGAATCCTAGTTCTACCATTTGCAAACAGTGGGACTTCAGACAAGCTCTTTATGCTTAGTCCTTCATTTTCCTTATCTGTAAAATTGGATAATAATAATACCTACCTCCTAAGGTGGCTAAGGGAGTAAATGAGTTAATATTTAGAAAGCACATAGAACAAGGTCTGGCACATAGTATATTCTACACAATTGTTCGTTAAATAAAATTGAAATGAGACTTATCAGGAATGCTGGGTGGAGAGAGACAGTAAAATCAGTGTCTTCAAAGTTGTAAAGAAAAATACTTTTGAATATAGAATGTTATACCCACCCAAACTATCATTTAAGAGTGAGGGCAAAATAAATACATCTTCAGAAAGTTAAGGACAAACTTATCACCCATGAATTCTTTCTGATGGAAAGTTGTCCAGCAGGAAGGATGTACTCTAACAGTAGAGGAATTATAACAGATCTCATATTACAATGTCTTCATCATACAGATAAGAAATCAAGACCCAAAGTAGTCTTGTTTATTTTTTATAATAATCATGTAGCTATTAAATGTAAGAGCCAAGGTTGAATTCAGATGTCCTGACTATGACCCAATAATTTTTTTCTCCCCTTTCTGTAACAGGAATTCATAGATAATTAAATTTGTTCAGGGTTCAAGTGTCTTCCATGACAGCGAGATCCTAATGCTGTAGGGCTGTAAACATATAACAAACTCCACATGGGTTTGAAAAGTTGTTTAAGTTATGCTCAGTGATAAAGTGAACATTTAGTCAAGAAAACATTCGTTGTCAACCTCAATGTCATCAACCTCTCCATTTTCCTATGTACTAGGGAGTGTATAAACGTAGCATTAGCACTAAGCAGTTATGGTGTTCATTGAATAATATGGTTTAAATTATCCAAGTTGCTCCTCCGAGCTCTCATGAGTAGTCTTAGGGAAACTTGACTGGTATTGTTGCTGTTGTTGCTCTTGTTGTTTTGTTTGTTTGTCGTTACTACTTACATAGAAGGTTTGTTTACTACTTGAATTAATATAGGTAGTTTACATAAAATATCTAGCCTCAGTCTGTTCACCTACAATTTGGGGATGCAGATACCTGCTTTGCAGAACCCCTGTGTGGATGTAGTGATTTAATGTTATACAGTGAAGAGAGGAGTGCTTGCCCCAGGGTGGGAATCCGCCAAATATCCATTCCTCCTCAGTCTCTGCCCCCAGGCACAAAACAATTTGTTTCCCAAGAAAGGGATTTCTCTTCTCCCTTTCTCCATTCTTTCCTGCCTCCATCCTTTTTATATTTGCTGCTGGAATGTGGGATTTTGTTTACAGGCGTTAATGGAAATATTTTATTTAGAGATATTTAAGACCCTAACCCTTTCTCTTAACTCAGAGTTTTCAAAATACCTAGATGGTCTTTCAAGATAGAAAGACGCAAATAGACATGATCTGAGAATCACATGTATAGAAATAAGAAGTAAATTAAGACAGTGAGATTTGTTTTAACATCCATATTTTGAGTTCCAGATAAACGTGAAAGTGCTTAGGAGCTGTACTATGTTCTACTGGTCTCCTATTACAAACTGTACCAAGATTATTCAAAATAAATACTCTCGGGCTTCCCTGGTGGCGCAGTGGTTGAGAGTCTGTCTGCCGATGCAGGGGACATGGGTTCATGCCCTGGTCCAGGAAGATCCCACATGCCGCGGAGTGGCTGGGCCCGTGAGCCATGGCCGCTGAGCCTGTGCGTCCGGAGCCTGTGCTCCGCAACGGGAGAGGCCACAACAGGGAGAGGCCCGGGTACCGCAAAAATAAATAAATAAATAAAGACTCTCAACCCCCAACACAGATATGAGACTGCTAGTAATATTCATATGAGAAATTCATATGGGACACACTTGACTACAGCATCCACGCAGGACAGTCACTGGGAAGTGTCTGCCTGAGGGAAATCTCCCATGTGGGACAAATGCACATCCTATTAATGAACAGTCTTTGCTTTAGAACCAAAGAGAAATCCCAGCTTGGAATTTTGTTAAGAAAGAATGGCTACTGGGTCTTTCTTCTGTACCTGCATGAATGTAGCATATTTTAAAGAAAATCTTGCCTTTAAAAATTCCATCTACATGCTGTGCAAGGATTTACTACTCTTAAAGCAAGTTCCCATGGGCATCTAAAAATGTTAATTCATCTACAAAAATCACTTTGCTTGCCCTATTCACTTTATTTACAAGAATCATCCTAAACAGAGTCAGTTATATATTGCAAGGTACATGCAAACCTGGGATATAAGTTCCTTTGAATTTGAGCATCAAAAAATGAGAGAGAGAAAGAAAAACAGGTTTTGTCCAACACTGGATGCATATTCTCATTATGTTTAGGAACATGTCAGCAGAGAGCTTGCCCCTGTTCTTTCCTTTCAACCCTGCACTAGCTGGTCCTCTACTGCCCCCATGAAGATGCAGGAGGCATGAGGAAAGAGGCTAACTTGGTGTCCATTTTGAGGATACATTTAAAAGTGAAATTAAGATGTTTTCACTTCTCTTCCTGCTTGAAAATCACTTCCAAATACCAAGGAGAAAAATTAAATAAGCAAACAAACAAACTTCATTTTCATTGACACTTGAAGTAGAATATATAGACAGAGGGAAAGCAATGGGTAAGTAAAATAAGTTACTTTGAGGAATGGAAAGGTCAATTTAATTACTTGCAGAGAGAAACTACCACAGAACCCCGGAAAGACTCAGTAAGTATCATGTACTTCAGAAGATAGGGTGGAGGGGGACCTGAAAACAGGGATTGTTTAGTCTGTTTAAGAAACAATTAGAATCTCCAAGCTTATGTCACTTCATAGTCAAGTGATCAATCCCCTACCTCTAGAGTACTAGAAATATATTCTCTGAAAAATTTGAACAAGAGAACTCTGGACTTGGCTCAGATAGAATGCAGGAAGGAAGATTAAGTGAAAACCACTGAATAGAGAAAACCCTCTCCAACGTTCTTTCCCACCCAGTTACAGAATGCTATCAGTTAGGCTCATACATGCAGGCAAAAGACTGAAGGACTCTTCTCTAGAGAAAGTAAACTACTCCAGAGGCAAGGCCTTACCCATATCGACAGAACTTTCAATGAGGTTTTAGGAAACTCACTCTTAGATATAAATGGATAACAACACTTTACCATGGGAAAAGAAAAGGGGGGGGGTGTGGTTCAAAAACAAAGAAACAAAAGGAAATTTGAAGGAAACAGAGACAATGCTAGAAACAGATGAAAACTCCCAAAGAACCATAATTAATATCCTTAAAGAGAAAATATTACATCCATGAGATAAAAGCAACAAACTTTACAAAAGAATAATCACAGAAGGAAAGAGCTCTTAGAAATTACACATGTGATTAATTTGTCAAAATTTAAAAGTTGGTAAAATGATCAAAAGTAGAACTAAAAAGAAGAAAGAGGAAAAATGAATGTGAAAAGTAAGAAAATGACTTCTGGGGCTTTAATATACAAATAAGAATAATTTAAAGAAGAGAGACCAAATAAGATGGTGGAGAGGAAATTATTTTTTTAAATACAAGAAAGTATCTAAGAACTAAAGGACACTTGCTTTTAGACTAAAAGAGCCTGCTCAGTACTTGCCCAATAAACAAAATTAGACCCATGCCAAGGTACATAATTATAAAATTCAAGAACGTACAGAGAAGACCCAAAGAATTTCCAAAGAGGAAATTACCTACAAAGAATTACCTACAAAGACTCAAGTAGGAAATTACCTACAAAGATTACCTACAAAGAATCAAGTAAATGAAGCCATGGGCCTTCTCAACAGCAACTGACTGAATATGGTTTTCAGCATAGAATTCTATACCCAGCAAAAGTATCAATTATGAGTGAAGATAGAATGAGTGTATTTACACATGTAATGTATCACATTTTTATCTTTCATTAAGCCTTTCCCTGGTGGATGTACCTTGACAAAATGAAGAAAAGATATGGGAGGATATCAGATCCTAGAAATATGGTATCTAATATAAGAGCATGAATATCCATTATGACAGCATAGAAACTGCCAGGATGCACAAGAGGACTACAGAGGAACCAGTCCAGGGTGAGCTGGAAAACAGAAGCTTTCAGGTAGGATGTCTCATCTTCAGGTAGGATGTAGGTCTCAGGTAGGTGTCAGGCAGGATGAGCAAAGAGATGATCTAAAAATATTTATCATGGGGAGAGCTGTATTTAGAGGTGGCTTACTGAGTAGTTGGAGGGTGTTGAAAAACACAGCCATTAGGCCAAAGAAAATTAAGCAAATAAAAAAATAAGACAATAATTAATTTCAAGAAAAATCATAAGTCATACAAGAAACAGAACATATACACTATATACTATAATACAGTATAAAACTGTAATATAAGATACACTATAACACCCTGCCTGGCAAAGCAAGAAAGAGTATTTCCACAGTTATAGGAATAGAAAGTATTCAACTGAAAATTTTGGTATATATACACAGGGAAGAAAGGGAATGGTTAATGGGGATAGTTGACCATCCTAAAATCTTCATCTACTGTAATAAAAATTCAATGTATAAATGTGATGAAACAAGGAATCTCTGTAGATATATGGATTAAATACCATAAAAAGAAGCTAGAAATTTTAAAGTGGTTACTTCTTTACAGGATGCAGGAGGAAGGTGAGGAGAGGGGCAGGTGACTATTTTTTGTTATAAGATTTTTAGCACTATTTGACTATTTAAGGTAATATATTGATAAACATAAAAGTTACGTTTGGGTGACACATTTTTTTGCTCTTTTTTATATGGACTTTTTCAGATAACAAAGGGTATGCAGGCTTATTGAAGATTTGGAAGATACATAATAATTTAGAAAAGGAAATTAAAAACTAACCATCCAGTGTCATCTATTGCTAGCCATTCTTTATTCCTGTGTGTATCTTTTTTGACAACATAAGCCATTCTCTGAATATAATTTATATCTTTTCTTAGCTTGATATTTTATAAGCAGAGGTTTTCATACTTTTCAACACTTTTTTTTTTTCTTTTGCGGTACGCGGGCCTCTCACTGTTGTTGGCCTCTCCCGCTGTGGAGCACAGGCTCTGGATGCGCAGGCTCAGCGGCCATGGCTCACGGGCCCAGCTGCTCCGCGGCACGTGGGATCCTCCCGGACTGGGGCACGAACCCGTGTCCCCTGCATCGGCAGGCAGACTCTCAACCACTGCGCCACCAGGGAAGCCCGTACTTTTCAACACTTTTCATAAACATTTTTGTTAGCTGTATAATAGTCCATCTGATGACAGGACAAAATTTAACTGATGCTGTATTTTTGAACATTTCTTTTTTTAAAAATTCCCCAGCTATAAATAATGTATTTTAAACATACTTGTTCATTGATCTTTCCCTAGAAAGCTCAATTTTCCTGTAAATAAAATTGCTGGGCCAAACAGTCAAAACATTTTTGAGGCACTTGGCACGAGTTATTAAATTACTCTCCAGAAAGTCTGCTAATACATATTGTCACCAGCAGTATATGAGACAATTTCATTTCAGTGTTATCCTGCTGACACTGGATTTTCTCATTATAAAAAATAATCTTAAACTAGCCTAAAGTAAAGTGGAGCAGTTTTTCCCCAAATTGTGGATTTTTTCAAATTTTTCAAAATTGGTGACAGGAATATTAGTCCCTAAGGAAAGTCCCATAGACTAGAAGATGCTGGCCACTTTCCCTAGGAAACAGGATTAAAAACTTTCCCCTAATCTAACACTGAAGGAGAAGGTAGAATTTAAGGCTTCAGTTATAATAAGAAACCCCACATCTTCTTGGTTTTCTGTGTGTAGAACCAACACCTGGTGAGATAATTCAGAGAAAGAAAACAGTAACAAGAACTAAATCATGCTATTTCAGCGTTAGCCTCAATATAAGAAACTTTTGTGCTAATGGAAGTGTTAGCTAATGCTATGGTGTTAATCATTTTGCAATATGTAAGTGTATCAAATCAACACCTTGTACACCTTAAATTTAAACGTCAATTATGTAATGTTATACATCAATTACATCTCAATAAACCCAGAGAAAAAAAGAAATTTTCATGCTGTGAGACATTTTGAATCATGAAATTAAGTGATAAATTCATTTGTAGAGACCAAAAATCCTCTGTGATATTTTTCCTAGGATGGTCCACTTGGGTTAATGAGGACCTTGCCAATACTATAGGAACACCCACTTCTGTGGAGCTAGGGGCCAGTAAAATAAATAACAATGGCTGACATTTACTAAGTCTTCCTAGACACCAGACACTTTGCTTGCAATATCTCATTTAACCCATATAGCAACCCTATTAGCTTAGAATTATTTCCATTTTGCAGATGAGGAGAATGAAGGCCACAGAGCCTGTATGACTTGAGGGTCAGCACTCTTCACAATGGCACTGCCAACTCAGACCCCTGGGTCCTCACCTCAGCAAACAACCATAAGTCAGAAAGAAAGCTGAAACAGTCTTTGTGCTTGTGAGCTGCACACTGAAAGTTTTGAACACACCTATAGTCTTATTAGTTTGAAGATGGATCTGCACACTAGAGGTTGTCTTTTTTTTTTTTTTTAGGTAGGCTTACTCCTAGGTATTTTATTCTTTTTTTAAAAAATTATTTTTGGCTGTGTTGGGTCTTTGTTGCTGCGCGCGGGCTTTCTCTAGTTGCAGCAAGTGGCGGCTACTCTTCATTGCAGTGCACGGGCTTCTCATTGCAGTGGCTTCTCGTTGCGGAGCATGGGCTCTAGGCACGTGGGCTCAGTAATTGTGGCTCGCAGGCTCTAGAGTGCAGGCTCAGTAGTTGTGGTGCACGGGCTTAGCTGCTCCGTGGCATGTGGGATCTTCCTGGACCAGGGCTCGAACCCATGTCCCCTGCATTGGCAGGTAGATTCTTAACCACTATGCCACCAGGGAAGTCCTAGAGGCTGTCTTTAAAAACAAAATGAGTAGGGGCATTGAGTCTGGGGAGAGAAGATCTAGGGAGATCAAGTGATAGCAAAGAAGGATTCTGCTTATAAAGACAGAATCTGGACTGCTAGGTGAAGTTGCAGGCAAGAAAAATCCAGTTTAATATATTTTAACTAGTTTCTAATTACATTTTAAACTTTAAAGAACTGTACAGTTAAAAGTTCTTATTATTAACAAGAGCTTCTCAACAATGAGACAGCCTCTCTCCTAAGGTAATGAATAAAAATTAATTTCTGATAATTCTTTTGAGAAAGATCTACCTTCACTTGGGCTGCATGTATCTTAAAGGCAATGCCAGTCTTGGAGAGTAACCAACATCACTGAATTTCTGTCACTGCCCAGCCTCTACCAATGGGCACCAAACCACTATATCCAATAACTCCTCCCCACCACATCCTCCCAACAGTTATCCCCATCCAAATGGACATCAGCCTCGCTAGACTGACTCCAGAAGAACTCATGCCCCACTCACACATGCCCCAGGTACTTCTTAAAATTTACAATTTTTTCTTTTCGTATTATACTGTACTTTATACATGCAGGAAAATATGACAAACCCTTTTAGACCCTCTACCAAATTATGTCAAACCTTATTTTGCTATATTTTAAAAGAAATAACACATTTTGGTTATAATTAGAGCCATCTGTGAAACTCTCCTTGCTCCCTAGAGATAAACACCATCCTGAATTTGGTACTTACTATCCCCTTGCATGTGTGACTATATATACATTTTCCATTTTATATCCATAGATGTGAATTTATCTGTATTAATTTCTGAGGGCTGCTGTAACACAGTATCATAAACTTGGTGGCTTAGGACAACAGAAATTTATTTTCTCACAGTTCTGGAGGCTTGAAGTCCAAAATCAAGGTGTTAACAGGGCCGTGCTCCTTCCACACTTCTTGTGGAGAATCCTTCCTTGCCTCTTTCAGCTTCTGGTAACCCCAGGTGTTCCTTGGCTTGTGGTAGCTTTAACATCAGTTTCTGCCTTCATGGCATTCTCCCTGTGTGTCTCTGTCTTCTCTTCTTATAAAGACACCAGTCATATTGGATTATGACTTTAATGACTAACAACAATACAGTCTCCAAATAAGATCACATTCTGAGACTTCAACAAATCTTTTTGGGAGACACAATTCAATCCATAATAGTATCTATAAACAATACCTGGAATTGATTGGATGTTTTAAAACTTACATAAATGATATTATTCTGCAACTGGCTTTTTTTCTTTTACTAATAATTTTGAGATTAATCTGTCTCAGTACATGTAACTGTAAGTTGTTCATTTTAACAAATGTATAGTATAGTATTCCACTGTATGAACATACTGCAATTACTTATCCATTCTCCTTTATGGGCATTTTGTTGCTTCTGTAATTTATCATCACAAAAAGTGCTGCAATAAACTTTTTACATGTTGTTTGTGCACCTGTGTGATCATTTGTCTGATGTGTTAACATAGGAATATGGGGATTGGGTTTGTAGGATTAGTGTCAAATTGCTCTCCGAAACTAGTAATAATAAATTAAACACCCACCAGTCCTGTCCTAGAGTTCACACTACTCAGTATCCTTGCTGATATTTGGCATGGTCCAATTTTTAAGTTTTTTGCCTATATGGTTGATGTGAAATTGTTGCTTCAGTTTTCATTTCCCTTATTCTGAATAGGTTGAACAATGATGCATAGTTAGTAACCATTAAGCTTTCCTCTTCTGTGAATTGCCTGTTTATATCCTTAAGCTTCTTAGTTTTCTCTTGCTAACTTATTAGGATTTTTAATATATTTTAGATCCTAACTGGTTGCAAGTTTTGCAACTATCCCTCAATATGTGACTTATCTTTGCACTTTGTTCTTGGTCTTTTCTCACACAGATGCTTTTTGAAATTTTTAATGTAGTCAAATTTCTGAATATTTCTCTTCATGATGTATATTTGATATTTGGATTTATAAGTACAATATTCTCCTATATTTACTTTGTTTAACTTTTCATTTTAAAATAATTCGAACACAGAGAACTTACAAATTCTGGATACTCCTTATCCAGACTCACCAATGGCCAACATTTTGTCACATTTGCTTTATTATTCTCTCTATATATACATAATTACTTTATTGCACATTAATATAATTATGTGTTGTGTATAATAGAAATAATATATAATAGAAAATAATAGAAATATAATAGAAAATAATAAATTATATAATTCACATTATATAATTATATTAATCACTGTTATTTAATTAGTATGCATTATTGATAGTATACTTTTTCTAAATCATTTGAAAGTTGTACACATCATGCCTCTTTAATACTTTACTGCATAGTTCCCAAGAACAAAGACATTCACTCGCATAACTACAGTATAATTATCAAAATCAGGAATTTTAACATTGATAAAAAACTGATCTATAGTTCATACTCAAATTTTGTCAGTCTTTATAACGACATAAATTTGGGATTTTTTTTTCTGGTATAATATCCAGTTCATGATAATACATTACATCTAATTTTATGTCTATTAAGTTTCCTTAAATCTGTAATACGTCAGCCTTTATTTGTCTTGACTGACATGGACTCTTTTTTGCTACATATACAGGTCATTTATTTTTGTAGAATGTCCCTCAATTGTCAGATGTTTTCTCAGGGTTAGATTCTGGTTATGGTAGGAATAATACATAATTATATTTTCTTTTTAAAAAATTGTTTGCTTTTCTCTTTTAGGTTTATAATCATATATTTTTACATATGGTGTGAGGTAGGGATGTTTTATTTTTCCATATGGATAAGCATTATCATTAATCAATGGAAAATTATTTCCAAAAAGATTTGTAATTATAAATGCTACTTCTGCCACATATCAATTTTCCATATATACATAGTACCTTTTCTGGGATTTCTATTCTGGTCCATTGTTTTATTTGATCATCCTTGTGCCAATGTTACCTTAATTATTATAGCTTTATAATAGGGCAAGACAACCTACTCTATTCTTATTTTACTTCAAAACTGTCTTGGCTATCATTGACCCTTTGTAAAGTTTCATACACACACACATCTGATGAAGTATTTAATTGTATTGAATGAATAGATTAATTTCAGGAGAATTGCCATCTTTACAAGAACTAAATCATTCCTTTAATGGGCTGAACAAGATTTATCTCTTTTGCATAGATCCTTTATGTCTTTTGGGTAAATTTGATGTTATATCAGTACATACAGGTTCCATACATCTTTTGTTGCATAAATTCTGAATTATTTTCTAGGGTTTTTTGTTTGTTTGTTTTGTTATTTTTTTAGGTGTTACATATTACATATTAAAAATCCATTTTAAAATGGATTTTAAAATCCAGTATTTTTGTTACTGACAGATAGGAACACAAATAATTTGTGTGTATTGATCTTATATCCAACAACTTTACTGAACTCTTTAAGTCCAATGGTTTGTAAGTTTGTAGATTGTGAATACAGAAATCACATTGTGTGCAGCAAGGGCTTCTGTTATACTGTGGAATGAGGCATCTTTGTTTAAAAGAAATATGCCTAACTTCTTGCCATCAAGAAAGAACGTTTTATGCTTTGAATTTCTTTGGAATTCTTGCTTTGATGTTTTGAGGATTTAATCTACTGTTTCTTACAATAGTAAGTAGCCTCAAAATCCCTATCAATTTACAAACATGCTGCATTATGTTCCTTAACCCCACATTCTGCTCCACCTCTGCTCCATTTCTCACTTCTCTTTATGGAAAATTCTTTTTAAAGTTGTCTATATTCATTATATCCATTAGTTCTTTGCATAGATTCTCTTGAACCCATTCCAATTGGGCTTTTATTTTGCCACTCCACTGAAATTGCTCCTGTCAATATCACCAGTAATCTCTACCTGGCCAAATAAAGTTCAGGTCTCAGCTTCTCATCAGCGTTTGACACTTTTGCCACTTGTCTTCAGAGACACCACATTCTCCTGACACTGGTCCCTCCTTCTTGCTCTCCTTTGCTAGATCCTTCCCCTTTTATTCTAAATTATGGGATGTTGCAGGGCTCAGTCCTAGTCACTATTTACTCTCACACTCTTGGTAAATAATTTCTGTCTGTCTCCTGACTTTAACAACCAACTCTGTGCTGATGATTTCCAGGTGTTAATCTCCAAGCCAACTGCTCCCCTGAACTCCAGACTTATATATCTGACAGCCTACTTGACATCTTTGCTCAGATATCAAATAGGAAACTCATATTTAAAATGCAGAAAACAAGCCCTTGGCTTCTCACCATCTTCTCCCAACAATGTTCCTGATCTCAGAAAATAATATTATTCCCTGATTGGGGTTCTCCTTGATTCCACACTTTTGTTCACAATGCACATACAGCCTTCAGGAAATCCTGTTGGTTTTACTTCAAAATATATTTGTGGTGTAAATAAATGAGGAAAATCGATGCCCCAAGATGTTCCATGTTTAATTTCAGGTCTCACAGATTCATAATGTAAAGAGCACTCCTGTTTCAGGACATGGCTTTAAGGTAATCTTGCACAAGGAGCAATTAAAATATAGAAATTCCAAAATAATTATGACACACGATATATTAAATTGTGCTTTTGAGTACCAAGTGACAGTACACCAAAGTTATACCACCACATGGCTACCTTAAAAAAAACAAGATATTGGTCCCACTTTCTATATTTCCCAACTTTGCTATTATAAGTATGACCAACATGATATCTGCCACAACTCAACTGAGTATTGACCAGGAAGAAAACATTTAGAAATCAATTTGTTTCCATCCAAATTCTCTTTATACATTGGAAATTCAGTAGCAGGTGGCATAGTACCTTTTTAATCAGCCATTCTTCTCATTAAGGGTGGCAAATGGAGTTAAAAGAAAAGCATGCTTTTCTTCCCAATTGTGTATTTCTTATAGAAATAGAACCAATAGGATTGATAGGCATAGTTTAAGCTTAGAACCCCCGGCCATAAACCCTGGAAGTAGAGCATACATAACTTAGAATAACATTTAAAGAAATTAAATACCTAGGGCTTCCCTGGTGGCACAGTGGTTGAGAGTCCGTCTGCCGATGCAGCGGACACAGGTTCGTGCCCCGGTCCGGGAAGATCCCACATGCCACCGAGCGGCTGGGCCCATGAGCCATGATTGCTGAGCCTGCGCGGTCAGAGCCTGTGCTCCGCAATGGGAGAGGCCACAAGAGTGAGAGGTCTGCGTATCGCAAAAAATAAAAAATAAAAAGAAATTAAATATCAGTGCTCTGATGCACCACTCCTTTTTTGTTCTTTCCCCTTCTTAACAGAGGGAAGTAAATCTCTGAGTCTTTCCCCCACCTACTTATCTTGCAGTCATATTATTTTTCACGTTGGAAGCTAAAGTTATCAGAAGCTTCTTCACAGGGGTGACTGTCTGCAGACTCAATCTATCCCTTGTCAGACACTGGAGTAATTTCCAAAAGGCTGCTAGTTTTCTTTTTTGCAGAAACCTACTTTGGCCTTTCAAAAGGGGAAAAAGGAATGCTCCTTTGCCTCCTGAATTCTCATTATTAGTTTTTAAATGAGAATGAGCTCCAAACGTGAATGTGAAGAGGAGGGGACGGATACACCAACATGAGAGGTCCCAGCAGGCTTCCTGGAGAAAATGCCCAAGACAAACACTGAAGGAAGAATGTGAGTCCAGAAAATGGGTCTGGGTTACTGTTGGGGCAGCAGGATTTCAGTAAGAAGTGAGTAAAATTATGGAAACAAACAAAAATGTAGTCCGTGCAGTGGAAAAGCATGGACCATGCAGTTAATTAAAATATAAAACAAGGAGTACTGAGCCTTGTTAGTGGGCAGAAATTGAACTGGAGGGCCATGTTCACCATATTGGGGAGTACATTAGTTTGCTAGGGCTGCTGTGAAAGTTACCACTAACTAGGTGATTTAAAACAAAAACAACAAATTTATTCTCTCACAATTTGAGGACCTGAAGTTCGAAATCAGGGTTAATTCCTTCTGGAGGCTCTGAAGTAGAATCGGTTCCATGCCTCTCTCCTAGCTTTTGGTAGCTGCTGGCAATTCTTGGTGTTCTTGTAGACAGCATCACTCTAACCTCTACCTCCATCTTTACATCATCTTTTCCTCTGTGGTTTCTTCCCTTCTCTTCTCTTATAAGGACAATTGTCATTGGATTTAGGGCCCACCCTAATCCAAGATGATCTCCTCTCAAGATCCTTAACTTAATTACATCCACAAAGACCTTTTTGCCAGATAAGGTCACATTCACAAGTTCTGGGTGGTCATATCTTTTGGAGGGCTATAATCCATCCCATTACAGGAAGCTCAGGCATTGACTTGTAGGCAGTGGGGAGCCCTTCAGACTTTCTACAAGAAGAGATGAGACTTCTATCATAGTAAGATGACTCAGCAAAGGCTGTAATAGTAAGGATGGAGAGAAAGAGACAAACGGAAATATTTAGGAGTTATGCTCAGTAGGATGATTGCTTAGATGTGGGGATTGAATAAGAGGACTGTCTATGATACTTCCCACAGTTCTGGCTTGGGCAAATCTGATTATTAAACAGAGACACCAGAAAAGAGAAGTGCTTGGAAACAGACTATTCTTCTGTTTTTGAAATGCTGATTTTGAGGGCCTCTTGGGTAGGCTACTGGAGAAATCCAATAGGCTGGGCTAGAGATACCAATTTGGGAGTCATCTCTGAATAAGTGAAGATAAAAACTGTTGGGTTTTCAACAGTAACCTATTCCAGAGCCAAGGATACAACGTATAATATTTAGCCCCAAGAAGGGGCTGGAAAATGTAGGCCAAGTGTCACAGAAGACAGTTCAAGTCAGAGAGGGTGGGAAAGCAGACCATATGCTTAGACCCATGGATGGGCTGGCAATGGATGGACATTAGACAGTGGCCATAGCCCTGGTAGCATCTGTCCCCAGTGCACCAGACAAGGGGAGTAAAGGTGGCACAACCACATCTACTCTTTATTTGCCTGTGGAGCAAAGTGTGGGCCAGGTCTGAGCCAATGGTGAGGGTTGGAGAGTCTCTATGTTTAGAGCTTCAGCATTATTATATAAAACCACAAACTAACACAGGGGACTGTGAGCCATGAACTAGGAAGAGAGAGACAAGCTACATTCTAGACAGTAAGGGACTGCTTTTAGAAGAAGAGTGAAACCTAGCTTCTGGTTGGGTAGATAACTCTGGGATTTATAACTAGAGGATCTGGTAGGGATCCTGCCTTTTTCTGATGTGTTCTCTCACCATGTGTGCCAAAGTTCCTTGTGCATGGAGATAGACTAAATATCACATAAGTAGAGGCATTTTCTAATAGGATTGCAGAGGTCATAGTACAGATTTCCTGCCAAGACAGTCTACTGAGCTTATATAAGAGAACCCCTGCCACCACTCCAAATACAGACATATAGGTAAAATTTTTGTTAAAAATAAACTTTAAAGTACATAGCCAAGTTCAAAAGAAAGAAAGAAAGAAAAATTTTTACAGACCATAAATAAGAAAAAAATGGGAGTTCATGCTCACTTTTGGGTCTGGGTTTGAGCCTGCCAGGGGAATAAAATTTAAAACAGAAGCCTCAAGAAAGAGCTTTCCTGTCCTTGAACAGATACACTCTTCCCATGATCCCAGGAATGAGCCCTAAGCAAGTTGCCCCTAAGAAGCAATGGCCCACAATGGCTCCCTCATGCATCACCTAATTTTTTATTCATAACCAAAGTCCACCAAACCTATGAGGAAAACAACAGCATGCATGAAAGAGGACCACATTGACAAATCAAACAACTGGCCCCAGAGGAAGCAGACACAATTCAGAGAACAGTAAAGAGCTTAAAAAAAAGTCCCAGTGAATCTTTTTAGAGAGATTTGAGAAGATGCTGCAGCTGCAAAGTACATTTAGGCTGCAATGTTGAAAGAGCAACTAGGAAATGAGAAAGAAATCCTGGAAATTAAAAATATGATTGCCAAAATTAAAAGTGCTACAGAAAAACTGGAAGAAAAAGAAATATCCTGCAAAGTAGAACAAAAAGACAGACATTGAAAGCATGAGGGAAAAGTCAAGAGAGACTATTTTTATAATTTGTATCATAGGGTATCTGACAGATACAAAAGAATATATGTAACATAGATATAAGTTATGATAATCAAATTAACAGCAGTGGGCCCACCACCCAACTCAAGAATCAGAGCATCACCAACTGCTTACTCCCTCCTGGTCCCATCTCCTATCTCCCAACCAGAGGTAAGTGTAATTGTGAATTTTGTATTGATTATGACCTTGTTTTTGAAATTTTATTTTGTGCACATATGAATGTATCCTTAAACAATAGTTTTACTTGTTTTTGAACCTAATAAAAATGGCCTCATACTGATAGATTGATAGAGAAAGATAGACAGACATAAGGCTAGATTGAGAAGCAGCAAAGCACAGTGATTAAAGGTTGGAGTGCCATTTCACGCCAACTCTACCACTCCCAAGCGAGGTGAACTTGCACAAGTTACATACCTCTTAAAGCCTTGGTTTCCTCACCTGCAAAATGAAGATAATAATATCTCTTTCAAAGGGATGTTATGAGGATTGAACAAAGTAATACACATAAAATCTTTAGAATGAGCCTGGCACAGAGTAACTGCTATGTGGATATTAACCATTGTCCCTATTGTTTTGTACTTTGCTTTCTGTGACTTTTTTCACTCAATTTTATGTTTCTAAGATTTATCAATTTTGTTGCATGTAGTTGTCATTATTTTTTTCTACTGCATAACATTATATTATAAGAATATGCTGTATTTTACCTTTTCATTCTATCAATCTATATTTAGGTTGTTTCACTTTTTTGCTATTAAAATCTATGATGCTATAAGCATTCTTATACCTGTTTCCTGGTGTATGGATGCAAAAATTTCTCTAGAACATACTTTCGTATGCCTAGGAATGGAACTGCTGGGCATAGAAGAATGTGCAACTTCACATGATAAGACCAAATCACCAAATTATTTGCCAAAATGATAAACACTTTACAGGATGTAAAATTTTCCGTTGAGTTCAACCTCTTGGTATTGTCATGTTTCCTAATTTTTTCTTCTTCAATGAGAGTAAAATGATACTTCACTATCTTAATTTGCATTTCTATGCTTTCAAATGAGTTGAGTATCTTTCAACATATTCATCAATTATGTTTCCTAATTCTATAAAATCCTGCTTATATGATTTGCTCATTTTTTCTATTAGGTTTTGGCTTACTACTCTTATTGATTTGTAAGAGTTCTTTGTATATTCTAGAAAATGACACTTTGTCAATAATATGCTATGTGAATATCTTTTCCAAGTTTGGGGCTGATTGTTCCACTTTATTAATGATGTGTTTTGATGAACAGAGGCTCTCAAATTTAAAATGATCAACTTCATCAAATTTTTATTTAGTATTTTCTTTATCTTGAGGTAAAAAAGTATCTCCTGCATTTCTGATAAAGGTTTTTAAAGTTTTGCAATCACCTTTAAGTCTAATCCATCAGGGACTTTAAAACTATATAAATATATAAATATATATATATATATATAGTGTAACTAAGAGATATAATTCCATTTTTTCCAAATTCCTAATATATATCGCAACATCATTTATCAAATAACTCTCCTCTCTCTACTGATTTGCAATATGAGTATATTAGATTCTTAGGGTCATAAGAATTACCACAAACTTGGTGGATCAAAACAACAGAAATGTATTGTCTCACAGTTTTGGAAGCTAGAAGTTCGAAATCAAGGTGTCAATAGAGTTGGTTCCTTCTGGAGCTTCTGAGGGAGAAATCACCCTTTCCCTCTCTCCTAGCTTCTGGTGGTTGCCTGCAATCCTTCATGTTCCTTGGCTTATAGATGCATCATTCCAATTTCTGCCTCCTCACATCACCCTCTTCTCTGTGCCTGTGTTCTCTCTTCTTCTCATAAGGACACTGGTATTGGATTCAGGGCTCAGGATGATTTCATCTCCAGATACTTAATTAATTACGTCTGCAAATTACTGACTTCCAAGTAAGGTCACATTCTGAGGTCAATGGGTCAATATCAAGTTTAAATATGATGAAGTGTCTAGTTCTTGGCCCTTAGTTCTGTTCCATTCATCTGTTTTTCTATCCTTGAACCAATACCACATTGTCTTAATTTCAGATGCTTTAATTCTTTTATAATAATTATTGACATCTGAAAGGCAAGTCCACCCTTTCTATCTTCTTCTTTTTCTAGAGTGTATTGGTTATTCTCAGGACTTTGCTCATCTATATAAATTTAAGCATCAGCTTATCAAATTGATTTTTTAAACCCTGTGGGGATTTTTACTGAAATTGTACCAAATCTATCGAAAACTGACATCTCTACATTATTGGGTCCTCTACAATATGATGTATCTCTCTCTTTGTTTCAGCTTCCTTTAATGTCTTTCAGCAAAGTATTATATTTTCCCCATAGAGTTCTTTCACATCTTTGATGAGAAAGCTTTTATTTGGAATAATTTTAGATTCTCGGAAAAGTAACAAAGATAACACAAAAGGGCTGAGTCTACCCCAAGTATGGTTTCCCCTAATGTTAATACCATACATAAATCTTTTGTTAGATTTATTCCTGGATAATTTATCTACTGTGTTGCTATTCTAAATGATGAAACATAGAATATTAATTCAGGTGGTTCAGCAACCAAATAATAAATTTCTCCAACAATGAAAATAGAAAAAACAGAGAGGAGGAAATTACTGAAGAATAAAATTTCTAAAAGAGACAACAATCTTTAAATTGCAAGAGCCCACTCAGTGCTGAGCAAGATGAACAAAAACTAGAATCTCACCTAGACACTTCCTTGTGAAATTCAGAATGCCAAAGGAAAGAGAAGATCTCAAAAGCTGTGTAAGATTGTTTGCTGTAAAATGTGTTATCCTGGAGAGCAGCTTCTGCATTTAACTCAGAGTCTCTGTGTTGAGTTTTTCCTTCTGAAAACATGATCTCCTTTTATGCCCTCCGTAGTTCTGAAGTGTTCTCATGTAGGTCTTACATATTTCCTGCTAAGTTTATTCCTAAGTGTTTTATATTTTTGTTGCTATTATAAATAGAATTATTTTTTCTCATACTTTCTGGTTACCACTGATATAGGAAACCTACTGATTTTTGTTTCCATTTATCCGTATACTGGTCACATACTCAACTGGTATTATTTCGATAGATTTTTAGTTGACTCCAGTATTTTCCTGTTAGATAATTACATAATCTGCAAACTATGATAATTTTGTCTTTCTTAGCTCTCTTGCTGCTTTTTCTTTTCTTATTACTCTGTCTGGAACATTCAAAAATTTTTGAATAATAGTGAGTATCCTTGTCATTTTCTGTTGTACTCTTAAGATGACAAGTTTTGGTTTCAGAAAGCACTTCTATTATCTTATAGAAGAAATAGATGTTGAAGCTTACCATGCCTGTGTTAATTGAGGTTAACTTCAACCTTTTAATTTGATGAATTTAATCAAAATATCCCAACTACTGAATCATCTTTACATTCCTGGCATAAATCCTACTTAGTTAAGGTGTGCTATGGACTGGATTATATCCTCCTCAAATTCATATGTAGAAGTCCTAACCTCCAATGTGATGGCATTTGGAAATGGGGCCTTTGGGAGCTGATTAGATTTAGATGAGATCATGAGAATGGCGCCCTCACGTTGGTATTAGTGCCCTTATAAGCAGAAATACCACAGAGCTTGCTGTCTTTTTCTCCTTGCCTTGTGAGGACACATCAAGGAAGTGGCTGTCTATAAGACAAGAAAAGAGGTCTCACCAGAAACAGACCATGCTGGCATCTTAACCTTGGACTTCAAGCCTCTTGAACAGTAAGAGAATAAATTTCTGTTGATTAAGCCACCTAATCTATGGTATTCTGTTATGGCAGCCCCAGCTGACCAAGAAAGAACTCCTCATGCTTGACTGCCTTGAGCTGGGACATCAGTCTTTTCCTGCCATCGGACTCTAGCTGAAACATTGGCTTCTCTTGGGTCTTGAGTCTGATAGTTTTCAGACTGGAAATTACACCATTGGTTCTTGGGCCTTCAGACTCAGACTGGAACTACACTTTCCAGCTTTCCTGGGTCTTCAGATTGCTGACAGCAGTTCCTGGGACTTGTCAACCTCCATGATTGCATGAGCCAATCCCTTTTGATAAATGTGTGTGTGTGTGTGTGTGTGTGTATGTGTGTGTGTGTCTATCCTATTGGTTCTGTTTCTCTGGAGAATCCTAACTAATACAAGGTGTATTGCCCTTTTAATACATTCCTGAGTGTACCTGCCAGTGGTTTATTTATACACTGTTAACTTCTGTTGTTCTGTAGTTTTTGTGTTTATGTATACCCCTTTTAACATTAGGCTTTGGCACTGGGTTCCTTTTAACCTTGTAAAATTAATTGGAAATTTCACCCTTTTCTCTTTGCTTGGAGCAGTTTAAATAGTATAGAAAGTTGTATATGTTTCTTGCAAGTGTGCTGAAATTTTCTTCAAAAATCATCTGAGTCTAGCATGCTTATTATGAATAATTCTGTGACAATTTGTTTTTGGCCATGCCACACGTCTTGTGGGATCTTAGTTCCCTGATCAGGGATTGAACACAAGCCACAGCAGTGAAAGCACTGAGTCCTAACCACTGGACCACCAGGGAATTCCCTGTGACAATTTTTAATACTATTATTATTACTATGTCTTCCATAGTAATTTTCCATTCAGGTTTTTACCTTCTTTGAGTCCATTTTAATAATTTTTTAATTTCCTCAGAAAATCATCCATTTCATCCAGAATGTTTATTAGGATTAAGTTGTACAGGGTGATTTCTTTAAAAATTTTTGATCTCTTCTTTTTACATGATGATATTCCCTAACATTGTGTATTTGTATGAACTCTCTTTTTCTCTCTACCACAATTACCACAAGGTTTGGATATCTGGTTAAATTTGTATAACTGGTTGAGTTTATACACACTAGTATTTTGAATAAAACTAATTTCTGCCCCTGTTCTTAATGGTTGTATTTTTTTAATTTCTCACTAATTTTTGCCCTCATTTTTCTTCTCCTTATTTTTTACAATTGATTTTTCAGCCCTTTTTCTAATTTCTAGAATTGGAAACTTATTATTTTCAAACTTTCTCAAGTTCTAAAGCATTTCTAGTTCTATTTAGGCCTGTGGATTTGCCTTAAGTTCAGATTTGGCCATGTCCCATAGATACTCTCATGGTTGTTAATTCCTAAATAGACTAATCTGTACAGAACTAACTTTAGAAAAGCTTTAGAAAATTCTTTTAAAAATCCTAAGGAAAGAAAATTAAAGTATTATGGGTACCTGTTTGGAAGAGGAATGAGGGCCAAGATTTGGGAGATGGGGCAGGAAGAAAATAATATAAATCACTATGTCAATTTGTGCTGTCCATAAATGTTTGGTGAACAGGTAAATGTTCTGCCCATACTTGAGACCTTGATTTTGAATCATATGGCAACACTTCTTTTCAGGCTACGTAAGTGTCTGGTTTGAGAATCTTCAATCTAATCTTTTCCTGTTGCTTTCTTATTTGAAGAGTATAGAAAATTCTTGGTTCACAAACTCTCTCTCAAACTTTTTAGATACTGGTCTACCATTTCCTGGTATTTAGTATGAAATCAATGAAAATCCCAATGATAATAAGATTTTATTTTCCTTTTTATGTATTTTTTTCTGACTATATATTAAAGGGTAGATTTTTATCCTTGTAATTTAAAAATTTCAGCAGAACATTTGAATTTCAATTATGAGAAAGACTTCAAATTGTTGGTCCCTTTTTATAAACATAATGTTCTCTCTAATCTCATTGCAATTTAAAATAAAAAATTTCTGATATTTACTCCTATATCTTGATACAAGTCCATATCAAATTGTACTTCTGCTCTAGTCCCCTTTTTATGTGATGATAGGTCTTTTCATAACTAGTGACATTTTATTTGTCCACTCTTACCGAGATGAGGTTTATGTTTCTCCAATATTGTGAGTGCAAATGGGCTCTGTCAGTTTCAGAGGAACCTGTTTCTATTATTGTAGTCTCAGACATTGTGAGAGACATTTTCTGGAGTTTCACTGTAATATTTTAAGGAAGAGATGGCCATAAAAGGTATGGCGAGAGCTGTCCTCCAGGGGTTTCTTTTCCATGTGGTGTGGAGTAGCCATGCAGAGACTAGTGGATGTTGTTCTCTCCCTTCTCCAAGTGGCATGACTGCAGTACTCAGGACTCTACTGGCTCCTGCAGAAATCAACTGGCATTCCTTACCATGCCATACATGCCAGCTGCTGGCTAGGGATGCAGCCCATGGTCAGTAGCTTAGAAAATTTTCTCATTTATTTATGAAATATTTCATGAGTACCCACAACATAGAAGTTACTGGTTAGGCATTGAGATGGAGCAGTGATTAAAAGAGACTTGGTATTATCCCTTTCAGTAGAGGAGACAGATATTAAGCATGTAATTATTCCATTCATTTTTTAAAATAAATATATTTTTAACTATGGAGCTTATAGGAGAGTTCAAGAATGAGGACATAAATTTGGGAATCATTAAGTTATAGGGTAATCAGGTCATGGTAGGGGATGCTATTTCCTAAGTAGAGAGTATAAAGTGAAAACATAAGAGGGGCTAGGACCAATATTTAAGGAATTCTAACATTTAAAAGTCTGGTAGAGAAGGGTAAATTAGAAACTAAGAAGAACTGGTCAGAGAAGTAGGAGAAAACTTCTGATATGTATTTCAACTAAACAGAATGCCTGACTTAGACGCTGTTATTTGCTTTCTCAACACTGGTTCCCTACTTAACCCTGCTGACAAAGCTCAGCTTGGTTTGGAGTAGCCATGTTCCCAGTCCCAAGTGAGATACCCACTTTCTTAATCTCCCTTATATGTAGCCATGTAATACAGTTCTGGCCCATGACAATGAAGTCTTCTGCAGGATTTTTGGAAAGCTGTTGTATTCTGATTTTTTAAAAGAAGGAAAGGGGCTTCAGAAGTTGCTGGTGCTGCTCTTTGCCCTCGCTTCTTCTTGTCTTGAAGACAGACTAGCTCTCCAGATCTTCAGCAACCACCTTGCTAACCTGAGGTAATATGCATAGAAATAAAAGTCAACTCACTAAAACTAGGAAGGTTCAGATACTTTCTCAATGGGACTTTTAACAGCACAACAAATGTCAACAGCCACTCACCTCCAGATTTATTGTTAGATGAGAAGATTAAAGCTATTTTTGTTCTAGCCACTATAGTGGACTTTTCTATACTTTCAGTTGAACACATTTCTAATTAATAAAGTTTCCATCTTAAATATAAACTTAAAATGGTTTCTCCACTATAAATATAATTGTACTTGATTTTGGAAAAGTAGAAAATATAAAGTCTGCATAATTCTGAAGTACTTTTTCTCTTTTTTCCAGGTTCATACTAAAGAATAGAAGAATAGCACAAAACAAAACAAACACAATCCTCCTGTTTTCATCTGATCTTCCTTGATAAAGGAACATTTTTTTTTTTAGTTTTGCTACCAAATGTCCAAAACTTAGTCTCTTTTCAATAATCAAATATTCATTGCCCATAGAGGCTGACCTAAGGAACAGTTTTCTGTGTTTTCTGACAACGAGGGTAAGTGGAGAGGCTGCACCTAAGGAAAGAACTGTGACTCCTTCTTACTTACAAATAGGAGAAATTGTACATGCCCGACTAGAGGGAAACACAGTAGGAAGCCCATGGTTTTTTGACCAGACACACCAGACCAAGGACATTTAAAGTCAAACTTTTTCATATCTGATCCTCCCCCCAAAACTACTCTCTGCCCTTTCCTTTAAAACTTGCCCTAAAAATGTACTGTTGCAATCATTACTATTCAAGATTAAGGATATTATTTGACCTTTCTCTTCATATTTGAAGTTTTTACCTTTATGAGGTTTTTACCACTTTGCAGGCACTGTGCTGACATCAAAGGTACAATGTCAAATAAGACATGAGCAATAATTTAAAAATCAGTGATAGAGAAAATAATCAAATGAAAATAAAACCTGAAAGTTAAATAGAACATAAATTCTGCCCCTAAGGACCTTCCTGGGGAAAACAGACAAAAGAAAAGAAATCAATAATTACAGTTTAATATGACAAATGATATGACAAAGGTCTGTGTGCACTTGAGCAGTGGTTCTCAAATTTTGCCTCCCACTGAATCACCTAGAGGGTTTTTAAAAGTGCCAAGGCCCAAAACACACTAATGAGAATCGCTAGGGCTGGGACATAGGCATTAGTGCTTTTTTTTTTTTTAACTTTTTAGATGATCTCAATATGCACCAAAGTTTGAGGACCAGTTCACTAGTGGCAATTCCAGCAAAATCAGGAAAAATTAAGAGGTAGTCTAACAACATTATTATTTAAAATTAATATAAAATTTATGTCCAATGCAATAAGACATGAATTTGGATATTATTTAGAGCTGATACCACTGTCAACTATAAAAGCCAAGAGAACTGATGAACTATTAAAATTAGTATGATGGTGCCCTGGAACCCGATCCTGCCTACAAGTGGGCTGGCACCAGCCCAGGGACCCTCAGATGGCCAAGAACCACCACACCAAGCAAGTCCTGGCAGCTGAATGGGCTGAAGCCAGGCCCCACCTACCAGAGCACCCAGCAAAGTTGGCCCCACCACAACAGAAGGGCCCATGCAGCCCACACAGGGGCCACAACTAGAGTATATAGCACTGGTGACCAGAGGAGAATGTGCCCCACAGAACATCTACATAAGGCCACTTCTCCAAGATCAAGAAACATAACTGACCAACCTAATACATAGAAATAAAAGCAGAGAACTGGGCAAAATAAGGAGACAAAGGAATATGTCAAAACCCCAGAAGAAGAACTAAGCAAAATGGAGATAAGCAATCTACCTGATAAAGAGTTCAAGGTAATGATCATAAAGATGCTCAACAAAATCAGGAGAAAATGGATGAACCCAGTGAAAAGTTTAACAAAAGTTTAGAAAATATGAAGAAGAACAAACAGAGCTGAAGAATACAATAACTGAAATAAAATTAGTATGGCAGCTTACCTAAATAGTCAAATACTAGAATCAGAGAAATTGGAACCTTCATACACCACTAGTGGGAATGTAAAATGATAAGCTGGTTTTGGAAAACAGTCTGGCAGTTCTTCAATGGTTAAACATAGAGTTATGATACAATCTAACAATTCTATTCGTAGACATATGCCCAAAAGAAATGAAAACATACGTCCATACAAAAACTTATATGTGAATATTTACAGCAGCATTATTCATAATAGCCTCAACGTGGAAACAACCGATAAACAAAATGTGACATATTAATATAATAGAATATTATTTAGCAATAAAAAGGAGTGAAGTACTGGTACATGTACAGCATGCATGAACTTTGAAAACATTATGCTAAGCAGAATAAGCCAGTAACAAAAGACCATATCTTGTTTGATTCTATTTATATTAGATGTCCTGAACAGGCAAATCTATAGAGACAGAAAATAGATGAGTGGTTGCCTAGGGCTGAGGGAAATGGAGGGATTAGAGAATGATGGCCAAGAGGTATGGGGTTTCTCTTTGGGGCAATGAAAATCTTCTAAAATTCATTGTGGTGATGAGTGCACAGTTCTGTGAATACACTAAAAACCATTGAATTTTATACTTCAGATGAGTGGATATTAACTATATCTCAATAAAGCTGATTAAAAGGAATAAATATCTCAAAGGGAATAGCTTTCTGTTATAATTTAATAAATAATTAGAATGAATTAAAGATATATTTTGCTTATAGTTCTTCCAACAAAGAACTTTAAACAAAAGTTTATCTGAACTCTCAGAATGTAAAGAAACATGGCACTGCTTGGTTGAAGCAGGTGTGAGGAACCCAGAGTCCAACCTGCTTGCCCCTGCCCTGTCCCTTCCTCCAAGGGACTCCTAAGAACAACAGGTCTTCATGGAGTATGATTTAAAACCCACTGCTTTTTAAAATATAATGGAGGAGAAGACTTTCAAGATGGCAGAGGAGTAACACGTGGAGATCACCTTCCTCCTGACAGATACATCAGAAATACATCAACATGTGGAACAACTCCTACAGAACACCTACTGAACGCTGGCAGAAGACCTCAGACTTCCCAAAATGCAAGAAACTCTCGATGTACCTGCATAGGGCAAAAGAAAAAAAAAAGAGAGACAAAAGAATAGGGACAGGACCTGCACCTCTGGGAGGGAGCTGTGAAGGAGGAAAAGTTTCCACACACTAAGAAGCCCCTTCACTGGTGGAGACGGGGTGTGGGCGGGGGGGAGCTTCAGAGCCACAGAGGAGAGCGCAGCAACAGGGGTGCAGAGGGCAAAGCAGAGAGATTCCCGCACAGAGGATCGGTGCCGACCAGCACTCACCAGCCTGAGGGGCTTGTCTGCTCACCTGCCAGGGCTCATGGGGGCTGAGAGCTGAGGTTTTGGCTTTGGAGGTGAGATCCCAGGGAGAGGACTGGGATTGGCTGCATGAACACAGCCTGAAGGGGGCTAGTGTGCCACAACTAGCTGGGAGGGAGTCCAGGGAAAAGTCTGGAACTGCCTAAGAGGCAAGAGACCATTGTTTCGGGGTGCACGAGGAGAGAGCACCACCTAAATGAGCTCCAGAGACAGGAGAGAGCCACAGCTATCAGAGCAGACACCAGAGACGGGCATGAAATGCTAAGGCTGCTACTGCAGCCACCAAGAAGCCTGTGTGCAAGGACAGGTCACTATCCACATCTCCCCTCCCAGGAGCCTGTGCAGCCCGCCACTGCCAGGGTCCCGTGATCCAGGGACAACATCCCTGGGAGAACACACAGCACACCTCAGGCTGTTGCACCTTCATGCCAGCCTCTGCCACCGCAGGCTTGCCCCGCATTCCGTAGTCCTTCCTCTCCCTGGCCTGAGTGAGTCAGAGCCCCCTAATCAACTGCTACTTTAACCCTGTCCTGTCTGAGCGAAGAATAGATGCCCTCAGGTGACCTACACAGAGAGGCAGGGCCAAATCCAAAGTTGAACAACAGGAACTGTGCGAACAAAGAAGAGAAAGGGAAATTTCTCCCAGCAGCCTCAGGAGCAGTGGATTAAATCTTCGCAATCAACTTGATGTACCTGCATCTCTGGAATACATGAATAGACAACAAATCATCCCAAAATTGAGGAGGTGAACTTTGGGAGCAACTGTAGACTTGGGGTTTGCTTTCTGCATCTAATTTGTTTCTGGTCTTATGTTTATCTTAGTTTATTATTTAGAGTTTATTATTATTGGTAGATTTGTTTATTGATTTGTTTTCTCTATTCGTTTGTTTTTATATATAGTTATATATATATTTTTTCCTGTTTCTCCTTTTGTGAGGGTGTATGTGTATGCTTCCTTGTGTGATTTTGTCTGTATAGCTTTGGTTTTACCAGTTGTCCTAGGATTCTGTTTGTCCGTTTCTTTTTTTTTTTTTTTAAGTATAGTTCTTAGTGCTTGATATCATTGGTGGATTTGTTGGTTGGTTTGGTTGCTCTCTTCTTTCTATCTTTTTCACTTTTTACTTTTTTAAATTTTTAATAATTTTTTAAATTTTAATAACTTTATTTTCTTTTTTCTTTCTTTCTTTCTTTTTTGTCCTTTTTCTTCTGAGCCGTGTGGCTGACAGGGTCTTCATGCTCCAGCCAGGTGTCAGGCCTGTGCCTCTGAGGTGGAAGAGCCGAGTTCAGGACATTGGTCCACAAGAGAACTCCTGGCTTCACGTAATATCAAATGGTGAAAGATCTCCCAGAGATCTCTAACTCAACAATAAGACCCAGCTCCACTCAATGACCAGCAAGCTCCAGTGCTGGACAACGTTTGCCAAACAACTAGCAAGACAGGAATACAATCCCAGGAGAGATCATATCTTGGGTCACAAATCAAGCCTTGGTAAATTTAAGAAAATTGAAATTGTATCAAGTATCTTTTCTGACCACAACGCCATGAGAATAGATATCAATTACAGGAAAAGATCTGTAAAAAATACAAACACATGGAGGCTAAACAATACACTACTTAATAATGAAGTGATCACTGAAGAAATCAAAGAGGAAATCAAAAAATACCTAGAAACAAATGACAATGGAGACACAACGACCCAAAACCTATGGGATGCAGCAAAAACAGCTCTAAGGGGGAAGTTTATAGCAATACAAGCCCACCTTAAGAAGTAGGAAACATCTCGAATAAACAACCTAACCTTGCACCTCAAGCAATTAGAGAAAGAAGAACAAAAAAACCCCAAAGCTAGCAGAAGGAAAGAAATCATAAAAATCAGATCAGAAATAAATGAAAAAGAAATGAAGGAAACAATAGCAAAGATCAATAAAACTAAAAGCTGGTTCTTTGAGAAGATAAACAAAACGGATAAACCATTAGCCGGACTCATCAAGGAAAAAAGGGAGAAGACTCATATCAATAGAATTAGAAATGAAAAAGGAGAAGTAACATCTGACACTGCAGAAATACAAAGGATCATGAGAGATTACTACAAGCAACTCTATGCTAATAAAATGGAAAACCTGGAAGAAATGGACAAATTCTTAGAAATGCACAACCTGCCAAGACTGAATCAGGAAGAAATAGAAAATATGAACAGACCAATCACAAGCACTGAAATTGAAACTGTGATTAAAAATCTTCCAACAAACAAAAGCCCAGGACCAGAGAGCTTCACAGGTGAATTCTATCAAACATTTAGAGAAGAGCTAACACCTATCTTTCTCAAACTCTTCCAAAATATAGCAGAGGGAGGAACACTCCCAAATTCCTTCTACGAGGCCACCATCACCTTGATACCAAAACCAGACAAGGATGTCACAAAGAAAGAAAACTACAGGCCAATATCACTGATGAACATAGATGCAAAAATCCTCAACAAAATACTAGCAAACAGAATCCAACAGTACATTAAAAGGATCATACAACATGATCAAGTGGGGTTTATTCCAGGCATGCAAGGATTCTTCAATATATGCAAATCTATCAATGTACTACACCATATTAACAACCTGAAGGATAAAAACCATATGATCATCTCAATAGATGCAGAGAGAGCTTTTGACAAAATTCAACACCCATTTATGATAAAAACCCTGCAGAAAGCAGGCATAGAAGGAACTTTCCTCAACATAATAAAGGCCATATATGACAAGCCCACAGCCAACATCATCCTCAATGGTGAAAAACTGAAAGCATTTCCATTAAGATCAGGAACAAGACAAGGTTGCCCACTCTCACCACTCTTATTCAACATAGTTTTGGAAGTTTTAGCCACAGCAATCAGAGAAGAAAAGGAAATAAAACGAATCCAAATCGGAAAAGAAGAAGTAAAGCTGTCACTGTTTGCAGATGACATGATACTATACATAGAGAATCCTAAAGATGCTACCAGAAAACTACTACAGCTAATCAATGAATTTGGTAAAGTAGCAGGATACAAAATTAATGCACAGAAATCTCTGGCATTCCTATATACTAATGATGAAAACTCTGAAAGTGAAATCAAGAAAACACTCCCATTTACCATTGCAACAAAAAGAATAAAATATCTAGGAATAAACCTACCTAAGGAGACAAAAGACCTGTATGCAGAAAATTATAAGACACTGATGAAAGAAATTAAAGATGATATAAATAGATGGAGAGATATACCATGTTCTTGGATTGGAAGAATCAACACTGTGAAAATGACTGTACTACCCAAAGCAATATATAGATTCAATGCAATCCCTATCAAACTACCACTGGCATTTTTCACAGAACTAGAACAAAAAAATTCGCAATTTGTATGGAAACACAAAAGACCCCGAATAGCCAAAGCAATCTTGAGAACGAAAAAAGGAGCTGGAGGAATCAGGCTCCCTGACTTCAGACTATACTACAAATCTACAGTAATCAAGACAGTATGGTACTGGCACAAAAACAGAAAGATAGATCAATGGAACAGGATAGAAAGCCCAGAGATAAACCCATGCACATATGGACACCTTATCTTTGATAAAGGTGGCAGGAATGTACAGTGGAGAAAGGACAGCCTCTTCAATAAGTGGTGCTGGGAAAACTGGACAGGTACATGTAAAAGTATGAGATTTGATCACTCCCTAACACCATACACAAAAATAAGCTCAAAATGGATTAAAGACCTAAATGTAAGGCCAGACACTATCAAACTCTTAGAGGAAAACATAGGCAGAACACTCTATGACATAAATCACAGCAAGATCCTTTCTGACCCACCTCCTACAGAAACAGAAATAAAAACAACAATAAACAAATGGGACCTAATCAAACTTCAAAGCTTTTGCACAGCAAAGGAAACCATAAACAAGACCAAAAGAAAACCCTCAGAATGGGAGAAAATATTTGCAAATGAAGCAACTGACAAAGGATTAATCTCCACACTTTACAAGCAGCTCATGCAGCTCAATAACAAAAAAACAAACAACCCAATCCAAAAATGGGCAGAAAACCTAAATAGACATTTCTCCAAAGAAGATATACAGACTGCCAACAAACACATGAAAGAATGCTCAACATCATTAATCATTAGAGTAATGCAAATCAAAACTACAATGAAATATCATCTCACACCAGTCAAAATGGCCATCATCAAAAAATCTAGAAGCAATAAATGCTGGAGAGGGTGTGGAGAAAGGGAACACTCTTGCACTGCTGGTGGGAATGTGAATTGGTTCAGCCACTATGGAGAACAGTATGGAGGTTCCTTAAAAAACTACAAATAGAACTACCATATGACCCAGCAATCCCACTACTGGGCATATACCCTGAGAAAACCAAAATTCAAAAAGAGTCATGTACCAAAATGTTCATTGCAGCTCTATTTACAATAGCCCGGAGATGGAAACAACCTAAGTGCCCATCATCGGATGAATGGATAAAGAAGATGTGGCACATATATACAATGGAATACTACTCAGCCATAAAAAGAAACGAAATTGAGCTATTTGTAATGAGGTTGATAGACCTAGAGTCTGTCATACAGAGTGAAGTAAGTCAGAAAGACAAAGACAAATACCATATGCTAACACATATATATGGAATTTAAGGGGAAAAAATTTCATGAAAAACCTATGGGTAAGACGGGAATAAAGATGCAGATCTACTGGAGAACGGACTTGAGGGTATGGGGAGGGGGAAAAGTGAGCTGTGACAGGGCGAGAGAGAGTCATGGACATATACACACTAACAAACGTAAGGTAGATAGCTAGTGGGAAGCAGCCACATGGCACAGGGATATTGGCTCGGTGCTTTGTGACAGCCTGGAGGGGTGGGATAGGGAGGGTGGGAGGGAGGGAGACGCAAGAGGGAAGAGATATGGGAACATATGTATATGTATAACTGATTCACTTTGTTATAAAGCAGAAAATAACACACCATTGTAAAGCAATTATACCCCAATAAAGATGTTAAAAAAAAAAAAGTAACAACTGACACTACAGAAATAGAAAGGATCATGAGAGATTACTACAAGCAACTCTATGCCAATAAAATGTACAACCTGGAAGAAATGGACAAATTCTTAGAAAAGCACAACCTTCCAAGTCTGAACCAGGAAAAAATAGAAAACATAAGCAGACCAATCACAAGCACTGAAATTTACTGTGATTAAAAATCTCCCAACAAACAAAAGCCTGGGACCAGATGGCTTCACGGGAGAATTCTATCAAACATTTACAAAACAGCTAACACCTATCTTTCTCAAACTCTTCCAAAACATAGCAGAGGGAGGGACACTCTCCAACTCATTTTACAAGGCCACCATCACCCTGACACCAAAACCAGACAGAGATGTCACAAAGAAAGAAAACTACAGGCCAATATCACTGATGAACATAGATGCAAAAATCCCCAACAAAATACTAGCAAACAGAATCCAACAGCACATTAAAAGGATCATACACCATGATCAAGTGGGGCTTACCCAGGAATGCAAGGATTCTTCAATATACACAAATCAATCAATGTGATAATCCATAATAACAAATTGAAGGAAAAAAAATATGATCATCTAAATAGATGCAGAAAAAGCTTTTGAGAAAATTCAACATGCATTTATGATAAATACTCTCCAGAAAGTAGGCATAGAGGGAACTTACCTCAATATAATAAAGGTCATAAATGACAAACCCACAGTCAACATCATTCTCAGTGGTGAAAACCTGAAACCATTTTCACTAAGATCAGGAAAAAACAAGGTTGCCTACTCTCACCACTATTATTCAACATAGTTTGGGAAGTTTTAGCCACAGCAATCAGAGAAGAAAAAGAAATAAAAGGAATCCAAATCAGAAAAGAAGAAGTAAAGCTGTCACTGTTTGCAGATGACATGATACTATACACAGAAAACCCTAAAGATGCTACCAGAAAACTACTAGAGTTAATCAATGAATTTGGTAAAGTAGCAGGACACAAAATTAATGCGCAGAAATCTCTTGCATTCCTATATCCTAACGATGAAAAATCTGAAAGAGAAATTAAGGAAACCCTCACATTTACCATTGCAAATAAAATAATAAAATACCTAGTGATAAACCTACCTAAAGAGACAAAAGACATGTATGCTGAAAACTATAAGACACTGATGAAAAAAATTAAAGATGATACAAATAGATGGAGAGATATACCATGTTCTTGGATTGGAATAATCAACTTTGTGAAAATGACTATGCTACCCAAGGCAATATACAGATTCAGTGCAATCCATATCAAACTACCAATGGCATTTTCACAGAACTAGAACAATAAATTTCCCAATCTGCATGGAAGCACAAAAGACCCTGAATAGCCAAAGTAATCTTGAGAAAGAAAAACAGACCTGGAGGAATCAGGCTCCCTGACTTCAGACTATACTACAAAGCTACAGTGATCAAGACAGTATGGACTGGCACAAAGACAGAAATATACATCAATGGAACAAGATAGAAAGCCCAGAGATAAACCCATATTGTCACCTTATGTTTGATAAAGGAGGCAAGAATATACAATGGAGATAAGACAGCCTCTTCAATAAGTGGTGCTGGGAAAACTGGACAGCTACATGTAAAAGAATGAAATTGGAATACTTCCTAGCACCATACACAAAAATAAACTCAAAATGGATTAAAGACCTAAATGTAAGGCCAGACACTATAAAAGTCTTAGAGAAAAGTATAGGCCGAACACTCTATGACATAAATCACAGCAAGACCCTTTTGGACCCACCTCCTAGAGAAATGGAAATAAAAACAAAAATAAACAAATGGGACCTAATGAAACTTCAAAGCTTTTGCACAGCAAAAGAAACCATAAAAAGATGAAAAGGCAACCCTCAGAATGGGAGAAAATATTTGTAAATGAAGCCACTGACTAAGGATTAATCTCCAAAATTTACAAGCAGCTCGTGCAGCTCAATATCAAAAAAACAAACAAGCCAATCCAAAAATGGGCAGAAGTCCTAAATGGACATTTCTCCAGAGAAGATGTACAGATTGCCAACAAACACATGAAAGGATGCTCAACATCACTAATCACTAGAGAAATGCAAATCAAAACTACAATGAAGTATCACCTCACACCAGTCAGAATGGCCATCATCAAAAAATCTACAAACAATAAATGGTGGAGAAGGTGTGGAGAAAAGGGAACCTTCTTGCACTGTTGGTGGGAATGTAAATTGATACAGCCACTATGGAGAACAGTATGGAGGTTCCTTAGAAAACCAAAAATGAACTACTATACAACCCAGCAATCCCACTACTGGGCATATACCCTGAGAAAACCATAATTCAAAAGGAGTCATGTACCACAATGTTCATTGCAGCTCTATTTACAATAGCCAGGACATGGAAGCAACCTAAATGTCCAACGACAGATGAATGGATGAAGAAGATGTGGCACATATATTCAATGGAATATTACTCAGCCATAAAAGGAAACGAAATTGAGTTATTTGTAGTGAGATGGATGGACCTAGAGACTGTCATACAGAGTGAAGTAAGTCAGAAAGAGAAAAACATACCATATGCTAACACATATATATGGAATCTAAAAAAAAAAATGGTTCTGAAGAACCTAGGGGCAGGATAGGTATAAGGACACAGATGTAGAGAATGGACTTGAGGACACGGGGAGGGGGAAGGGTAAGCTAGGACGAAGTGAGATAGTGGCATGGACATATATACACTACCAAATGTAAAATAGATAGCTAGTGGGAAGAAGCTGCATAGCACAGGGAGATCATCTTGGTGCTTTGTGACCATCTAGAGGGGTGGAATAGGAGGATGGGAGGGAGATGCAAGAGGGAGGAGATATGGGGAAATATGTATATGTATAGCTGATTCACTTTGTTATAAAGCAGAAACTAACACACCATTTTAAAACAATTATGCTCCAATACAGATGTTAAACAAAAAGAAATCTTAGGTTAAAATAATAAAAAAACTAATAGAAAAAATATATGTAATGGAAATCTTTTTTTTTACAGCAACACCAACAAATAAAATAACTATAAACAACCTGAGCCATATAACAAAACTCTGAACATTTCACTGACAGATACACAGAAAGGCCTGAATAACAAATCTCTTGTATTTTGAGCTTATTTGTTTAGAAGAGACAAGATTTTGGAGAGAACAACTTTTCTTAAAGTTCAAAGCTTTTTGCACGTTTTTCTTTTTGGCCCTAAATATGAAATTTTAGAAGAGAAGAAGGGCATACTACCTTCACAGACCTCAAATATAACTGCAGGAGCAATTATGAGTTACTGTAACTATATAACAAACACTTGATCCCCCTCACCTTGGTGTAGTTCCTGGATAAGTCAGAGCTGATATTTTTCAAAGCATACATTGCTACTATCATAGTCAATGTGGAATCATTAGATTTCAGGATCCAATTTAAGAATCTCATCTACTATTTTTCATCCTGCAGGCATAATTAAAAGGATATAGACTTAAGAGAAAGACAAATCTGGGCTCAAATCCATCCTTGTCACTTAGTTTTTTATCTGTAGAATGTGAACCATAATACCTGCCCTATAGAGTGTTTATAAGAACTAGAAGTTATGCCTGTAAAACACCTAACATAGTGTTTAGCACTTGGTAGCACTTATAAAAATGGTAGATCTTACATTATTGTTGTTATTATTAGTTATAATTATAGTAATAAAAATAAATCTATTAACTAAAAAATAATTACATGAGCCTTAAATACTCTGACTAGAGAAGTGTTGCCAAAGTTCAATCAATGGAAAATATAGATTGAAAATTTGTTTCTCTATAAGATGCACTTCTTTATGACAGATTTAACTTGTCTCTACACTTATATAAGATGCTCATGAGGTTGGGTGGGAGTTAAGAGGAAAGGATTTCAAAATCAGGTAAGCATGGGAAATGTTTTATACAGCCACACCCACTTCTAACATTTTCAAGAACTGGGGCAGGTGATCAACTCTTTCAGGTTCCTGGACATGGGACATTCAGTGCTAAAATGAAAAAGTCCCGAGCAAACTGGGACAGTTGGTCACCCTAAATGATGAAATATATCATATATCTAAAAATATAGATTATAATCAAGCTAATAAACTGTTAAATACAGTATGTTCTATGTTTTCACCTTGACAAAGATACCCTCAAAATGACATAGAAGGCCAAGTTCACATTTAGAAATTCTGGACTACTGGGAGTTTTTACCGCAGAACATGGTTGGGTAAAGAGAGACAGTCCCCAGTTTGTGGCCTTACCGTGCCCCCCCATTCTTATCCTACAAGGCCAAGAGGCCTACAGACACTCCAACCTGTGCACTCATATCCCAACCACACCTTTCTCCAACCACCGCCCTTTGCCTCAGGCCCACTGGTGGAGAAATTTGCTCTCTGAAGTGGCCATTCAGGTTCTAGAAGCTAGTCTGGACCATCCGAGTGGTGTATTCCAGGGTCCTAGTAACTGGAGTGTGGTCTAGAAAGAGGGGTGGGCTGTGAGTGGGCACACATCCTTGGTTCTGGAGACTCCTTACCCCTCTAAGAGGGGACCCAGGGAAGCAGCCATCTTGTTCCATTCTTAGAGCAATGTTGCATACTGCAATTTTGCCTCTGGAAGACACATAATTCACATTAACATATGAAATGTTTTTAGAAGTTCTCAGTAAAGAAATTTGTTTAACTTTATTTCTCCCAACATTGACTAATTTATATAACCCAAGAGTTCCCTTTTTACATACAGCCTATTAACATCATATCAAATATACTTAGAAAATACTAATGTTGAGAAAGAAATATGGTCAAACTCACCTACACCTCCAGTCACAATTTAATGATGTTAAGTAGTGGCTCATAGAAAAGGCCAGAAAGAACTTGACTTGTTTTTATTGATTATTTAAGCTCTTCCCTGCTTGTCTTTGCAAACAAGTGTCTTAGAAGTTCAGGGATAATTTACATCTCAGAAATGTTGTTGTAGCATTATCTTGCAACCCTCAACCTGACCCTCACTGATATCTAGAACAACAGATAAACACGGCATAATAACTATGAGCAATAAATACTGAAAGCTTCACAAGATGGCCAGAGTAAGGCTGAGGGGTAAAACACCATGTGTCCTGGTTTGACTTTTTTAAATCATTGGGGAGCTTAGAAATCATGATCAAAAAAAAAATTAGAGGAAGAGTTCTGGTTCCAGGTAAGATGGAATAGGTACACTCCTCCTGTCTCTATAATGATCGGAAAACCTGAATAGAATGCATGGAGAGCAGGTATCTGTGGTCTCTGTAAACTAGTTAAGTAATAGGCAGATTAAGAAGAAGACTCAAAATACCACCAAAGCAGCAGTAAGTTAACTGTTTGTTTTTCTTTTGGCCTGAACTCAACATAGCCCAAAACCTAGAAGTGGGCACCAGGGCACAGACAGAGAAAGCTTCAGGAAAATCCCTCAATCTCTGGCTCAAAGAACAGGATAAAGGAACTCCTAAAACTCAGGGACAGTAGAAGAAACTCCAATGTTTTCCCTTCTTTTCTGTGTTCTCTGTGTCCCCACTACCAACCAATCTCACAGTGGCAGCAGCAGTGGCATTAAGGGGAACTCGAAATGGCAAAAAATTTGAGGGTGACCTTCGTCTCCAATTATAAGAGATTCCCCAAGGGAGTAAGAACACTTTCAAAACTTTTTCCTCTCCCTATCATCCTACATTTGGCCTGAGATGTGACATCATCATTGGAAGTGGACATCTGAGCGGGATTATAAAGCTGCAAGAGGGTCAAAAAGGGAGAGCCTTGGGAAACCAGAAAATACCAGGGAGATCACAGAGTCAGAGGAGCTCAGAAAATTGACTTCTTAAAGTTGTTTATGAAATCCTGGGCTTACATGAGTGATGCATGCATTGATTTGACCCTAAACAACATACCTAGACTTTGACAACTGAATTACAGGATAGACCCCTGACTGGCCACTGAATAACACACACACAGGGCAGATCTGAAGAGCATAACAAATGCTTTGTAAATTGAACTGACATTGGAACCCATAGAAGGTAGATCTGAAGTTGTGGCCTCAATACCTGCTAAGACAAAAATTTCAACACTCTCCATATAATTTAGACAAAATGCCGAATCTCAAAACATAATATTAAAATGTCCAGGATATACGGGAAGAACAAGGAAAATCTTAACTCACATGGAAAAAGAAAATCACAAAACCAGTGTCAGATGGCACAGAGGTTGGAATTATCTGACAATGACTATTATAAAAATGTGCCAAGACTTCTACTTCTGGGAAGATAGAGTAGGTGTACTTTTTTCTGTTCCCCCAACTAAGTACAGCCACACACCCTGGACATTATATAAAACAATGATAAGTAGGCCATGGAAGGTGGAGAGAAGGAAGAGAATTGGCTAAGGATCTTGGGACCTGAGGAGGTAATTTCCTTGGACTTTCTTTTTGCCTCATATATCCCACTGGGTATTAAAGAAGCCAACAAACCATAAATGCCAATGGGCACAGACAAAAAAAACAACAACAATGACAACAAAAGCCTGCTCTCTCTAGTCAAAGGACCAGGAACACCTACAAAAGCCTATAGCTAACTTCACACTTAATGATGAATGAATACGTTTCCCCCAAATCAGGAACAAGGCAAGGATGTCTGTTCTCACCACTGTCATTCAACATGGAACACCTAGCCAGGTCAATAAAGCAAAAACAAGGAAGGAAGAAATAAAATTCCCTATATGAAGATGACATAAATGTCTACATAGAAAATCACCAAGGGACTTCCCTGGTGGCGCAGTGGTTGAGAGTCCACCTGCCAATGCAGGGGACACGTGTTCGATCCCTATCTGGGAGGATCCCACATGCCGCAGAGCAACTAGGCCCATGTGCCACAACTACTGAGCCTGTGCTCCAGAGCCTGCGAGCCACAACTACTGAGGCCCGCACGCCTAGAGCCCATGCTCTGCAACAAGAGAAGCCACCACAATGAGAGGTCCACGCACCGCGGTGAAGAGTGGCCCCCTGTTCGCTGCAGCTAGAGAGAGCCTGCGCGCAGCGGCGAAGACCCAATACAGCCAAAAATAAATTAATTAATTAATTGAAAATAAAAGAAAATCAACAAAAAAATTACAAAAAAAAAAAATCCTAGATGTATAAGTGTAAGTCCAGGATGGTGCAGGATACAAAAATCAGTTGTACTTTTATATGCCAGCGATGAACATATAGAAACCAAAATTTAAAATACAATTCTACTTATAATCAAAATAAAAGAAAATCCTTAAGGCAAATCTAACAAAATATGTACATGGCTTGAATGCTGATGAAAGAAATAAAAGACAAATAAATGGAGAGACAAATCTTGTTCATAGCTTGGAAGATTCAACATAGAAAGGATGTCAATCCTCCCCAAACGATATATAGTTTTAATGCAATTCTCATCAAAATACCAGCCAGATTTTTTGTAGTTATAGACAAGACCACTCTAAAAGCCGTATTTTAGAGAAAGAAACTAGAATAGCTAAAAGTTTTGAAAAAGAAGAATAAAGCAGGAGGAACCACTCTATCCAATTTTAAGACTTACTGTACAGTTACAGTAATCAAGATTGGTATTGGCAGAGGGGAGGGATAGACCCATAGATCTATGGGATCTGCTAGGTCTAGTTGCTATAACCAGTGCTGGAAAAGGTTTCTAGGGGGAATCTGAGACCAAAATAAATGATACCCTATCCTCCCCCCAATCCTTAGCAAACGCTGTGCAATATGGCCCAAATTTCTTAATGTACCATCTATAATGATCCATGCCACCAATCTTTGTGTCCCTTAAGTAAGAAAATGTTTATAAACAACTTGCTCATTCCTAGTGGTGACACAGGGAGTTCCCTGGCGGTCCAGTGGTTAGGACTCAGCACTTTCCCTAGTGGTGACAGAGGAGCCTTCAGCCTTTGAGCACATCAACTGGACTTGCCCAGGGACCAGGCCAAGAACACCAGGTCTCAGTAAGGGTCTCTGGCTTGGCCTACACCTTCTGAGCCTTCCTTATAATTGGCATGAGGCAATGGTGATTCCGCAGGTCTGGCCAGTCCAGGTGCTAGGTGAATCTAAACAATGTTAACTGATGAAGAAAGTTGCTCAGGAAACAATGATGGGATCCATGTGTCATAGCACATTGTGTGTATGTGTGTATGTGAGTGGATGGCTCCTGGTATGAGTTTCCTATTGCTGCTACAGCAAATTACTATAAACTTGGTGGCTTAAAACAACACAAATTTATTATCTTATAGTTCTGGAGGTCAGAAGTCTTAAATGAGTCTCACTGGGCTAAAATCAAGGTGCCAGCAGGGCTGCATTGCTTCTGGAGCGTCTAATAGAGAATACATTGCCTTGCCTTTTCCAGTCAAGAGAGGCCACCTACATTCTTTAGCTTGTAGCCCCTTCCTCCATCTTCAAAGTCAGTATCACAGCATATTCAGATCCCTCTCTGACTCTGACACTGACTTTCCTGTCTCCCTCTTTCACTTATAAGGACCTTTTGATTACATTGGGTCCATCCAGATAAACAAGAGTAATCTCTGCATCTCAAGGTCAGCTGATTACCAATTTTAATTCCATTTGCAGCCTTAATTCTCTCTTGCCAATCACAAGGTCTGGCGAGTAGGATGTGAATATATTTGAGGAACTACTACTCTGTCTACCACACTACTACTGAGATTATTTCAGTAAATTTGCTTCACAAACAGTTACTCAATATGTTAAGACCTCCCCCAAATCTGTGCATTTCTCTGCCCTGGGAGTTTATACAATTTTTGTGGTTCTCCCAACCACACCCTCAACCAGTCAAAGGCAGTGCTTCTCATAGTGTGGCGCCCAAATCAGCACCAGCATCACATCACCCTGGAACTTGTTACCAATGCAGAATCTCAGCCCCACCCCAGACCTGCAGGTTCAGAAACTGGGTAGGTGGAGTCCAGCAATCTATGTTTTAACAAGCTCTCCAGGTGATTCTGATGTATACACGTTTAAGAACCACTGGGCTGGAAACTATTAAGCCCACAGGCTTCTTACACTGCATCTAAAATATAACTCTAAAATACATTGCTTTCAAACCAGAATTGCTTTTAATATCTACTGTGCAAACAAGTTCTGCCACTGTGAAAACTCTTTTCTATTATCCAGGATGAAACAGAACAAAACACAGCACACACACCACGAAGAAAAATTCACCAAAATATTAAGTTTTATTTTTTCACCTGGTAGAAAAATTGATGGGTTTTTTTTCCACTAGACTTTTCTATGTTTCAAAATATTTTATAATAAACATATATTACTTTAGAGTGGATAAGAAATAGATCGCAAAATGGAAGGAACAATTTGTAGTGGGTCAAGTACCAGCGAGAAACACATAACCAAAACTCCTCTTAAGCTATTTCAAATAATCAGGACAATCAAACAGTAATAATAACTTGACTGATTCTGTCTCTTTCAGTCCCCGAAGAGTCTCAGCTCTTTATTTGATCACTGTGTGCACTACCTATGGTCTTAATGGGTCAGCATAGAGCAGGACAATTCATTTTAGAAGAGGAGAAACATCTAGAGATCCTCAGAGGAAAGAAGTCCATACCTCCTGGATGCATCCAGTCTTAGATGATGCCAAGTCACCCACTAACACCTTTTCTCAGCACTCTGATAAGCTCGAGACCAACAACTTCCCCTCGGTCCCACTCACAATCTAGCAACGCGCAGCACCCCCGCCCCAGATTTTTTTTCCAAAGCAGACAATGTGGTATTGTGATTAGATATAAACTGAAAGTGTATTTTCTGCCCTTCAGTAATTACACTGCCTTATGGTAGCATTATTCAGTGTGAAGCCTTATTATGCTGCAGAATGAAATTCTGTATAATTTTCTTCTCCTCCAATGCACAAATGGAAATCATATTTTGGTCTGAGTTGGGAAGAAAGGCTCAGTTATCACTTGTGAGCGTGGTGTTATTTTCCCCAGAATTAAAAAATCCATCTGGGTGTCCGACCTCGCTCACCCCGCTGCCTCTCCATTCAGTCTTTTGTATGCAGATGAACCTTATCAATTTCCACCGCCTCAAAAGCCCGCACCCAGCTTGGTGCCTCCCACTGGTCCGCGCGGCTTTAATGGAAATGCATGAGGCTTTTTTTTTTCTTTGATGTCTATGCAATATACGCATGTGGATAAAAACCTGTGCTTTTATTTAGGGGGAGGGAGAGGGGGTTCAAATCAAAGTTAAAGTCTACCCTATCGCGCCTCTCTGGCGATTAGCGGAGGAGAGAAAGGAAGAGCAAATCCAACACAGAAGCTGTGAAACTGGGGTTATTCGGATTATTGACTAACAAATAAAGGGGCATGGGATGTCACATTTGTATTCTAAGGGTTTTCATCCCGCCGCAGGCCTCATCAACAACTTAGTGGAGTGCTACTAAATCCCGTGTGTTAACACGCGGGCCCCGGTGGCTCCTCGCGATTAATGCGTTAATTGCAGCTCCCTCAGGCCTAGCGCTGGTTGTGTCAGTAATTCACTTAAGGCCAGTTCGCCCCTGAGTTATTCTACAGTCTCGTGTAAACAACGCGCGAATAACACCACTCAACCGTTTACCGGATCTGGTTGCTGTTTCCCAGCCTATTAGCAACTTCCAATGAATGATTCATCCTCCAGTGACAAAGCGGGGCCGGGGATTGTCTGAAACCTCCAGGACTACAGGAGTAGATCAAAACAGCCTGGCTTTCACCAGACCCGGGGACTTACGTGCCTCTCGGAAATGCAGCTTGGCCAGCGCAGGTCTACACAGTACAAAGTAAACCACCGTTGTTTCGAAAAAATGCCTAGAAAACTTAGGCAACAACCCTCCTTATTCGCCGAGGTAAATCATTCAGAAAGAAGACGGATAAAGAAACAAAAACAGATTTTCTTTGGCTCCCAGTATCCCACCAACTCATTACATTTGTGACAGTCTGTTTGATTCTGTTGACTGAGATTGGATATTGCGACCTAATGATGCAATTTATGTGAACCCTGAGTTTAGAGTTAAGAATGTGGTGGCCACCTAAACTAGCCAGAACTGGGCTGGGTGAACCTGACCGAGCAGCTTAGCGGCTTGACTCCAAAAAAGTGGTCATGGTACTCATTCTGTCTGCCTAACAAGATTGTTATAAGGATTTTAAGGTTATGGTAGAAAAAAGAAAAAGTACGTTTTCAAAACCTACAAATAATGTAATGTAAGCACGAATTAAATGGGGAATTAAGGCTCTTACTGATTAATATGCTAAAATAACGTATCTTTGATTTGTAGCACTTTAAATTTCACAGAGTAGTCATATATATGGGTATGTATAGTGAGAAATTTCAAGCATACAGAACTGGCAAAACAAATATTTACCTACTTTTTAAGCTCAGAATAATTGGGTTTAAGGAAAGAACTAGGAACCTCAAGGTTAAACTGACTGCTCCCAGCTGGCCTCATCCAACTTCTGCCTGACAGGCAAAATTGTTTCAAAAAGAAACAGGGAGGTCCATTTTATCTTTGGCTCTCTGTAATTTGAAGAAAGTTTCCTCAGGGGGACCTGACATCTCTCTTCTTACAGTCCCCACTCATTCTTCCTAGCTCTGCTCCTTGGGATCCCAGAAAATAAGTCTCTTTCTCCAAGTTAGGGAGACTCAACCCCACAAATGAAAGAATCATTGAGTCTTGGAGAAGGTTCTAGAAATCAGACTTTAGATCAGTGAAAAATAAAAACCATTGTATTCCCCCCCTTTTTTTCTTTCTAAAATTTAAAAGTAAACACACTTATGGTTAAAAAGAAAAAAAGTTCTAAAGAACACAAGTGACAGGAAATATTCCTAAATACACCACCCCACCCAATATTCCATTTCCACTGCCCCAAAGCAACCTCTACTAACAGTTTCTTGAGTAGCCTTCTAGCAATTTAAGGGCAATTTACAAATTTACAAGGATACACACACAAAAAGTTGGATAATATTGGGCACTTTTTTTGCAACATTTTTACTGAACTGTGTCTTGGACATCTGAGCATAATAGTGCATGTAATATACCAGGGTGTGTACTGGAAAAGTAGTTGTGATAGACTTTTGTGTCTAAATTCTGATATGAGATAAGCCAATAGTTTTTTCTTTCCCTACAGTACAATTTTTTTTTTTAATTTTACAGCATGTCATTTGTGGAATTTAAAAACATAGGCATACAAAAACCTTTTACAAGGTTGAAAATATACTAGAGTGCTGACTGACCCATGACAAGGGCTGGGGAGGGGACAGGATGCAGGCAGCAGAGTTGAAGGGCAAAGGGAAAAAATGAAAGTGAGAACAACTGACAAATTGAGGGGCCTTGCATGGGCCAGTGGGAGTGTGCTGTGCACTGAATAATAGTTATTTGTCATTAGGGTTGCTAGTCTGATAAAACAATTGGGTGGCTTCTTACAATCTCTCTCTTTTTCTTCCCAATGTTTTTGAATAATTTATATGACATGAAATTATCTGTTCCTTGAAAGTTTGTAAGTCTAACCCTTAACATTGTCTGGACCTGGTGCCCTTTTAATAGGTCATTGTTTTATTACTCTTTCAAAGTCTTCTATGATTATTGTTGTAGTCAGATTTTCTGTTTTCTAAGCAAATTTTTATGATTTATATTTTCCCAAGCATTTTAATTTTGTCCACAGTATTTTTAATGTATTGGTATAAAGTTTTGCTTTATCATTTTATTTTCTATATATCTGTAGCCATATCCCTTTTAAATTCATGTTGTTTATTTTGCCTTCTCTCTGTTTTCCTTAACTGGGCAGAAGGAAAATTATTTTTCCTCCTCCACAGGATTTGCCAAATATTTGTATATTTTATTAATCTTGTCAAAGAATCAGCTTCTGTTTGTATTCATCTCCTCTATTTTTGATATTGTAATTGAACAATTTCTGCTTTTATTTTTCCTAATTTATTTGAGATTATTTTGTTTTATTATTTTTCTAGCTTCTTAAACTGAAAGCTGAGTTAATTGATTTTCATGTTTTTTGTGTTCTAGTAAATGCATGTAATACTATGCCTGCTCCTCTGTCTCTGCCCAGTCCATAGACTTTGATAGGTGTGTTCTTAATTTTGTGCATTTGCAGAGTTGGTAATAACCATTTTTTACTTCCTTTTCTGTTACAAAATTATTTAGAAGCATGATTTTTAATTTTCCTGGACAAAGCTTTCTTTTGGTTGTTAATTTATATTTCTACTGCCTTGTGATCAATAAATACAAATCATATGATTTTTGTTTTCTGCAGTTTATCAAGATTTCTTTTATAACCTAAAACGATCACTTTTTATGAAAGATTTTTTTGTGTTTAAAAATATGTTTTTTCTGTTGGAGTAAGTTAAGATATACAGTTAATTATGTCATTCTATTTCTCTACATACTTTAATTCATTTCATTTCTTTTTTTTCTATGACATCTAATGATTGTGAGCACAGTAAGTTAAGGTTTCTCACTGTAATTATGGATTTATCAATTGATCCTTGTGTTTCTTTTTGTTTTCTCTTTGCTGTGAGCTAATGCTAATGACCTATCCCCCAATTTCCATTAGATGTGTGTTGGCACATGTGCCATGCATCTTAATTTTTATTTCATATTTTTGCTTTCCAGGAGAATTTCTCAGCTTGGTCTTCAAGCTTACTCACTTGTTCTTCAGCTGTCTCCATCCTATTATTCAGTCTGTTGAGTTTTTATTTCAAAAATCAAAATTTTAACTTCCAAGTCTCTAGGTGATTATCATGAATATAATATCCTTTATGCCTCTCTAATGATTTTAATTATCCTTATTCTAACATCTTATTCTTTTTGTTCTTAATTAGCCCAAGTTCCTGATATCAGCTCATCCACTTGTTGAATTTGGTACTCACTTTCATAGTTTTGGCTTCCCTCAGATATTTAATGAATCTTGGTTGTGTGTTCATGTCTGTATTTTCGATTCCCTTTAGCCTACAGGTGAAAGCCTGCCTCCAAAGGTTATTGGAGAGGCATGGAACACACGCTGGGTAGTGTGACCCAGTTAGTTGGGTTCCTGAATATTGGAGCCTCTCTGGGAGCACCAACCTCCTGAGGTGCTGTCCTTCCTCTCTGGGCAAAAGCCCACCCTCCCCATGCTGCCTGCTTTGACAGAAGAGAGAAGGGTAGGGAGTTGAAGACGTTTCTCCTGCCAGGTGAGGCTCCCACTCTGGACCCAGCAGTGCTCCTGTTCTGAGGATCTGGCCTCAGGAGGCTTGGGGCTCCCCACCAGCCACACCCTCCTTTGCTGCCATGCTTTTCTACAGACATTTCCTGCTTCTGTCTGATTTCACCTACCTTTCACCTCTCTGAGATTCCACTCTAGTTTTGGATGCGTCCATGAAACCTCTTCTTGTCCACTCTGGTTGTGGGTGTTTTTTCCAAGAACTATCCCCTTTTTCTATCATTTCCTCAGATTTGGGTAAGGATGAGTCTGCAGTGTGTGCTCAACTGCCCTCTTGATCCAGTCTTTGGCAATTAATTTAAAATTGCCTACTGACTATTGGCCATGAAATAGGCACCTCCCCTAGACAGTACTTCCACGTCCCTGAAACTGTGGCAAAAAGATGGGTCTTGTGATTGATGCTGGATGAAGTGTGGGGAGAATGAACTCTTGTGGTTGTTGAACATGCATTCTTAGGGAAAGAACTTGCATTTACCAGAATACCAGTGTTTAAAAAAATTTTTTTTTTTTGAATACCAGGTGATTGATATTCACTTCTGTTCCCTGGGGACTGCTGTAGGAGGAGCCTTAGAGGGCTGGGCTTCCTGGGCTATTCTAGGAAACAGCTGCTCCTATTTGAATAAGAGAGGCAGAAGGGAGGACCCGTCTATTTACAGGTCAACAGCAGCCTGATATCTGATGCCTTGTGGAACTAATTCCTAATTGGGGCAGTGTTTGTCAACACTGACAGGACCCTAATACACTGTAATCGCTCCAGCCACAAGCTCAGATAGAGATCTTAATCTCCACACTGTCCCCTTCAAACGGCAGCAGCCCTGCTGCCCACCCGCTCCTTCCCCATTGGCTCTGTCTCTCTCCATCTCTTTTCCCTCCACCCTGACCCCTTTTTGTACCGTTTTTGTACTTCTCTGTGGCCACCTCCCTTTGTCTCTTTTTCACAGTCTGGTTCTTTCCTTCCTTCACTCTTTGTAGGGTCTTGGATCTCCCTCTCCATCCTTCTAGCTCTCTTGTTCCTTTGTCTCTCTCATAAACACCCATCAGATTTATTTATTTACTTACTTATTTATTTTTTGGCCGTGCTGCACGGCATGTGAGATCTTAGTTCCCTGACCAGGGATCAAACCCGTGACCCCTGCAGTGGAAGCGCCGAGTCTTAACCACCGGACTGCCAGGGAAGTCCCAACATCCATCAGATTTAAACTCTCAAGAGTTCCCAGAGAGTTTAGGCCACATTTAATTTTAACATGTCAGTAGTTCTCAATTCATTATCAACAATCTCTGAAATTGTTAAGAAAGAAAATTACACTTTGGCAAATTTTCACAAATAGAAGCAGAGGCTTAAGATGAATGTATGTGGCAAAAGGGAAGAGAGCGACATTTTTGATCCTTGATGCATATATTTTGCTAATTCGGCAAAATAACTGTCTCCCCTTAGCTAGTGTCCTGGTTGGTAGTGTCTGTCACACAACCTGAACCAGACCTGGGAGCAACACGTTTACAAGAGGGTCAGTCAAACGGCAGGCACTGCGGAATCAGGGTAAAGCCCGTCTGTTAAATACCTGCACCGGGAGACCGCAGGGGCACCGTCCCGGTTCCAAGAAGGTCTGGAGAAACCTGGGGAAAAAGCAGTGGCCAAGTGGGCACTCCAGTTGGAGGCACTGTAAGCAGATCCAGGTGAGGAGTTAAAGGATTCATTCCATTTCATTCCATGTTCAGTTTTGTCTCCCAAATAGCCTGCTGACACTTGAGTGACACTGTTAGACCTGAGTCCAAAGCTGATCACTTCGTCTAGATTATTGCTAGAAACTTTCATCTCTCTGTGTCCTCAGACTCCTTGGAAATGTTCTTTCGGAAGATTCATTGTTCTCACCCTTAGGGTCTCAGTTCAAATATTATACCTCTCCAGAGATGTGAAACCCTGAGCACTGTACCCAAAGTATTGGTAGCTCTCCATACACCAGTTACTCTTTATCCTTAACCTGTTTATTTTCTCCATAGCGCTTATTACAAACTACCATTATCTCATTTGTTTATTTCTCTCCAGAAGCATGAGCTTCATGAAGGGAAGGACTGTCTCTTTACTTTCCCATATTAGCCCCTTAACAGGTACCTGGCACATAGTAGGACTTCAATAAATATCTGCTGACTGAAAGACTGGAGGAATGAAGGAATGAATGAAATAATGGAACATTCTCTAATCGCTCTCCATCCTAACAATAGAGATCATAATTCCATTGCTTTAATTTTCTCTCTTCTCAAAGATTCTTAATGACCAGGTCCCCTCTTTCTTGCACAGACGAAGGCCTCTCTCCCTTCTGTGTACTTTTTTCTGCATACACTCTCCTCCTCAGAGGTGAAACTCCATCTGCAAATGCTGTAGGACCGCAAAGCACATCATCAAACCCCTAGAGAACTCCCACCTCCCTTGAATAGACACAGCCCATGCTCTGCTTCTGAGATACCCACACAAGGCCCCCTAAAAAGTCAGTCCTAGATATCCAGCCCTCCCTGAAGTGTCAGCTATCGCACGCTTTTTGTTTTTCCTTTTCCCAGTAGCTCATGAAGTCTTTCTGCCTCGGTCCCAGCCACGGCTACACTTACCTGTGATTTATTGATGATAATCGTAGGAAAGCCATTTGTAATCAAACGTTAAACAAAGACATTCTCTCGCTGAGAGGGAGTGATAACGCACCATTTAGTAATTTTTGTGCGGTTGGTAATTTGGAGAATGAATGATAATTTCTGAGCCTTGAAAAGCGACGTTGACGATGCCTGGTGTTATTCACCTAGTGAATAAAGACACCTTCCTCTCCATGTCTTGTGATGAATTTCTTTTATTAGGGCCACTTACGCAGGACTTTATCTTAATGGTCTCTCAATATGGGGCAGTTGTGCTTGGGCCGTTAAGTTGTTTTTCATCATGCCTTAAACACAGGCTCAGAGAAAATAAATAGCAGTAGTGGTTCCAGGCAGCTCAGCTGCTACAGAAATTAGGCCCTGAAGCTAACATGTTTGCTAAGCACAGCCAGCAGGAAACACACAGAGATGGTGGGTCCCTACACCCCCGTGAGGACGTGAGACTCCCCGCCTACCTCACATTTCACTCCTGCTTGCCCTTCTGTCTCCCCACGTCCCATTCCTAAGTGAAGCTTCCCTTCCCTTCTTGGTCCCCACTTATTAAGCTCCCTTGATTGTACTTTTCCCTGTGTTAACTCAGCATTCCTTTCATGTACAAGGAAGTGGAGGTAGATCCAGTAACTTAAATAGATATTATGTCGGCCCATACAGGTTCTTTGCAAGCTGCTTTCCACCCGAGAGAAATCCTCGTAGGTGGCTGGGGGGATCTGAGGAGGAAGAACAGCCACCAACCCACGCTCCACATCAGCGTGTCCTGTGACAGCCACGATAATGTCCCATCAGTGATTTCCTTCACATACAGATTATTTAGCTCACTGCATTCTGAGACCCAAGGGTGACAGAACCTGGGGACCACCCTGGTAGAGGTTGGCTGCATCTGGGTACTGTTCCTCTGAGTGATGTTCCTCTGGGTACTATTCCTCTGGGTACTATTCCTCTGAGGACTATTCCTCTGAGTACTGTTCCTCTAAATGCTTATCCTCTGGGTATATTCCTCTGGGTACTGTTCCTCTGGGTAGTATTCCTCTGAGGACTATTCCTCTGAGTACTGTTCCTCTAAGTGCTGATCCTCTGGGCATATTCCTCTGGGTACAGTTCCTCTAAATGCTGATCCTCTGGGTATATTCCTCTGGGTACTGTTCCTCTGGGTTGTATTCCTCTGAGGCCTATTCCTCTGAGTACTGTTCCTCTAACTGCTGATCCTCTGGGTATATTCCTCTGGGTACTGTTCCTCTAAATGCTGATCCTCTGGGTATATTCCTCTGGGTACTGTTCCTCTGGGTAGTATTCCTCTGAGGACTATTCCTCTGAGTACTGTTCCTCTAAGTGCTGATTCTCTGGGTACTATTCTGGGTACTATTCCTCTAGGTACTATTCCTCTGGGTACTATTCCTCTGAGTGCTGTTCCTCTGGGTACTATTCCTCTGAGGACTATTCCTCTGAGTACTGTTCCTCTAAGTGCTGATCCTCTGGGTATATTCCTCTGGGTAGTATTCCTCTGAGGACTATTCCTCTGAGTACTGTTCCTCTAAGTGCTGATCCTCTGGGTACTATTCCTCTAGGTACTATTCCTCTGGGTACTATTCCTCTGAGTGCTGTCCTGAGTACTGTTCTTCTAAGAGCTGATCCTCTGGGTATATTCCTCTGGGTACCATCCGTCTGGGTACTATTCCTCTGAGGACTATTCCTCTGAGTACTGTTCCTCTAAGTGCTGATCCTCTGGGTATATTCCTCTGAGTACTGTTCATCTGAGTGCTGTTCCCCTGAGTGCTGTTCCTCTGTGTACTGTTCCTCTGGATACTATTCCTCTGAGTACTGCCCCTGGCAGAGGCAGGTTGCCTCAGTGTGCTATTCACAGGGTTAGGGCCTCCCCACAGGCATTGTGCCCACCCCTTCAGATGTCAAATACTCAGTACACTCATGAATCCTTTCCTTGGGTCATTTCTCTTGTCCCACAGCCCTCCAGTCCCAAACCCCTTCTCCAACCCCTCCATCCAGCTCCCACCTCCAATTGTACCACAGACCCCAGAAAGGGCTGTTAGCCATTCTCTGCCCCTACTAGTTCCTCTGCCAGGTAAGGGGAGAGTGGGAGAGAGGAATGGAGGGAGGCTATCTTAGTGAGCCAGCGGCACATCTGAAAAACCATGACATCTCGACTTGCCTTACTACCAAGAGAGTAACTGTCTCCTTCTCAGCTTTGAATTGAATTACAAACAGCACCCTTTCATTGCTTTAGCCTAGGATATACACAGCTCCAGGAGGTACGGGGGTAAATATTAACAACAGCTAACATTTAATTTGTATTTACTATGTGATAAGCATTGTACCAAGAACTTTGCATTGACTGCCTCATTTAACCTTCATTACAGCCTGAGGATGTAAGTACTGTTATTTTTTTCTAGCTTTATTGAGATATAATTGACATATAACACTGTGTAAGTTTAAGGTGTACAATGTGATGATTTGATACATGTATATATTGTGAAATGATTTAGATACTAATATTATTATCCGCTTTTCACTGGTGGAGAACGGGAAGCCAAGAGGACCTCAGCTTCATGCCCAAAGCCACAGAACCAGAAAGGCCTGAAACTGGAATTGGAGCCAGGCTGCCCAACCCCAAATCACTCTCTTCCTCTCTTCTGTCCTGACAGTGACGATCCCATCCAACCACACTCAAGTGATGGTATAGGGGCTGACACACAGCCTCTTCCACCACAGGTGGGGAACGAGAGTCTATTCCATTGCCACTCCATTGCCATTCCATTGCCATTCCATTCCCACACACCAGGCAGTTTATGGCCCTGAGAGCCCCCCACCCCACCGGCCATGCTGTCACACATCCCTGACAGGCGGGGTGGATTTTCCAGTACCCCGAGTGGGGAGTAGATGCTTTTTCCTCTCCCTCAGGAGATGAATCAACCCCTGCTTAGAGATAAGTACCATCTCTTCCTCAACAATACCCTTTTCCTCATTGGACAAGTACTGGCCATGTCCCATGGACTCAAGTACTGCTCCCTCTGGACATAGTTCCACAAAAGAGAGTCTGCAACCCCCCAGCTCATAGATCACTGCCTCCCCCACCTCCAAGAGTGGCCAGTCCCATCACTGCCCTCCACTCTCAACTCACCTCCCTGTGTCTGGCCCTGGGGTTGTGTTTTGGTCCCATTAGGATACTGCCTATAAATTCTGTCTTGGGTTTCAAAGGCAGTGTCCCACGGCAGGCAGACTCCCTCCCACTGGTTCCTGAGTGGAGAGATTACTGTGATGTACCACCTTACCTTGATGGGTCCCCATCCACCACATCCAGTCTCTGGTTGTCTGACAAACTAGCACAGAGCCTCACCAGGCTATCCCTAAACAGTGGGTCTCTTTTCAGTGTCAAGAATGTGTAAATTCCACCACTCTCTCTGGTCTGTTGTTCCTGGTATAGAACCACTGTATCTTTTCTCTCTTGTGGGGTTGTATTGGACTACCAGAGTGCCAAACCATCCTTCAGCTTATTGACCTATCTTTATCCCTTCTGCCTCCTTGTCTGCCCCAAATCAGAGGTCAGTGGGCAACCAGGGCTCCTGCTGAAACACAAAGAAACAGGGACCACATCAGAGGTGGCATTTTTACTGCTACTATGACCATAAACACACATCCCATGTATCATCCCCATGGACTTTACTGCTCTGGGTGAAGAATTTCAAGTATTCTTAATAATGTTTTATTATATCTCTTGATTTGTCAATCCCTTTGGGAATGATAGGGAATTCCTAAAGTGAAGTAGGAATGGCCATCATCCTCCACCACATTCAGAGCTCCTAGTCGGGTTTCCTGTTGGAACAAACAGAAAGACAAAGACCTCCAGGCAAAGAGAACAAGCAGCTTAAAAGAGAAAAGCAAATCAAAACATATGGTTGTCATACCCATTGTTAACCTCTGAATGGATTATGTCTGACAGCAAATACCCAGTCGAGACTGTGATACCAGTACATCCTTTCCGTTGGTCAAAATGACTCAAAGAGAAGATGACAAGGGTAAGATTTTCCCACCTAAGCCTGATAGATTCAAGATACCCACCCATAAATTGAGAGAGAGAAGGAGAAAGAGACAGCAGGGACGAGGTAGGAGAAAACTTTTTTTTTTAAATTTTGGGTGTAGGTATTGGCGTACAATGCTAATTAGAATCAAATAGGTAAGAAACTGACTAAATTCTTGAGAGAGCTGTGTTTATTTCCCCCTTCCCCAAAATGTGCTAGATCAAATTATTAAGAGTTGCTAAAGACCTAAATCAGAGCTTGGGCTTCCAATATTCTGTAGAAGGAAGCGGGTTGAGAAAGCTGCTGAAAGAATAAGGAGGACATGTTCTCCAATGCCCACTTCAAATGTGGCCAGGAAGGATAGGGGAAGGGAAAGAACCTCAGAGAAAAGTGGCTGGGAGCTCCTCCCTAAGCACAGGATCAGGAACATACTCACCCCCCAGGAGTCTGATCCCATGCAGCACCTACCAACAGGATTTCAGGATTGCTATAGACTTGTGTTTGCTGTGCTCCCAATTTTCCTCTTATTGAATGGCAATTTGTCTTCTGATTCTCCTATATGTGTGTCATCATTGTCAGTTGGGCATAGAAGAGAACATTGTTTTTTTAGCTCTTAGGTCTCTGAATAAGGAGGCATGTTTTAAAGCGATTGATAGAGTGTAATCATTTGTTTTTACCTTAATGCCAGAAGTATCCTTCATCTAATAATCCTTCATCCTTCATCTAATGCAATAGTGGTCATTGCATTGAACCTATAGAGAAGGAAATAAAATTCTAGCCCACTACTTGGACCATCAAAGTTCAATATTTATGTAGTAATATTTTTGAAAAACTTTAATTGAAGTATAGCTGATTTATAAGAATATATTAGTTTCAGGTGTACAGCATTATGATTTAATAGTTTTACAGATTATACTCCATTAAAACTTGTTACAAGATAATAGCTATAATTCCCTGTGCTAGTAGTAATAATATTAATAATGTTTATTGCTTAATATTTAGTGTCTGTCTGTGAACAAAGCACAGAAGACTTGCTTGTGATTGCAGGACACAATGTAAACCTTAGCAACCTTGACAATAAAAAAGTGAGCTGATGGAAGGAGGTAGAATTGGGGAGAAAGTATAAAAGAAAGTGTAGGCTGTTATTATCCTTATCTTATAAAGTTGGTAATGGAGAGATACTGTCAAATAATGACAGGACAAGATAGGATAGTTTATTATTTAAAGTTATGATACAAGAAGAGATAATAATATTGAAATTATAAAATATTAGGTAGAGTGAAGGAGGAAATTATTTGTGTGATTCAAATCTTTTATTCACAGTGAAAAATCCATATATCTTATCTAAAGTATATAAATCAAGAAATTAAAGTGTAAGCACTTATTTATAGTTATGGCAGAAGAATTAAAAGAAGAAATTGTCTTAAAAATTAAATCTGGTCATTAGTACTAGAAAAAAGGAGAGTTGGGATAAGAGACTGTCAAGTTTCAGTATAGATTTTTCTGTCCTATTTTAATTATTACAATGTGGACATATTTATTTGACAAAAACCAAACAGAGCATTTGCCATTTTTGTGAGCCAACTTTTAAAAATATTTTTATGGGAGTGTAACTAACATACAATAAAGTGCACAAGTCTCAAGTGCACAGCTCAAGATCAAAATAGCAAACGTTTCCAAGACCCTAGAGACTTCCCTTTGGCCTCTCTCAAATACCCCAAAGGGAACTACTTTTCTGACCTCCATCACTATAGAACAGTTTCACTTGTTTTTGAAAATCACATCACTGAAATTATATAGTGTATACTCTTGTGTTTCTGGCTTGTGTGTGTGTGTGTGGCTTACTATCATGTCTGTAACATTAACTCATGTCACATGTGTAGCTGTTGCCAAGCGGTATTGCATTGTATGAATACACCAAAATGTATTTTTATGTTTTGTTGATGGACATTATTAGGTTGTTTCCAGTTTGGGGCTATTATGAATAATGCTGTGATCATTCGTGCACTTGTCTTTTGGTGGACATCTGTACACATCGGCTCTACACCTGAGAGTGAAATTGCTGAGTCATAAGGTAGGTGAATGTTAGATTCTGCCAACTGTTTTTCAACATGATTGTATCAAATCCCATCGGCAGTATATGAGTGTTCCAGTTTCTCAGCATCCTCACCAACACCCACTACTCTCAGTCTTTTTTATTTTAACCATTTTGATATATATTGTGGTATCTCATTGTGGTTTGAACTCACATTCCTCTGATGACTAATGAGGTTGAGCGCCTTTTTATATGTTACTGGGCACTTGGACATCCTCTTCTGTGAAGTTCCTGTTCAAGTCTTTGCCCATTAAAAAAAATTGTTTGTCTCTCTTTTATTTGTTCTTTACATATGTTAGATAGATAGATAGATAGATGGATGCTATATACATATATATTATATATATATTATATATATGGCACATATATAGCAAATATCTCAAATATCTTCTACTTCTTCTTTGTGGCTTACCTTTTCAGTCTCATTATAATGTCTTTTGGTGAACAGAAGTTCTTAATTTTATTGAAGTCCAACTTATCAACCTATTCTTATGGTTACTGCTTGTTGTGTCCTATTTTGGAATCTTAATCTGCTCCAAGGTCATGAAGAAACTTTTACAAATTGTCTTCTGGAAGGCTTATTGTCTTACCTTTCATATTTAGGTCAGTAATACATCTGGATTATCTTGTTTTGTTTTTCTCTTTCTTTTTACTACATCACAAACAGCCCTATTTGGGGGAGAAATCCCAAGACAGGTGGGCAATAGATCCTAAGGAAGAGAAAATCTTTCTTCTACGAGCCTGCTTACAGCCACAACATGAGCAGTCCAGGCTCAGTCAGTCAGATGATCCTGCCTGAGCTGAGTTGGCAGTGCCACGAGGGCACAGGGAGAATCAGAGGGAGTTCACCAGGGCCCTGAGGGAGCCAAGGGTTCAGAAGTACAGGGGTGAGTTTCTGGGGCAGAGGGCAATCCAATGGCACAGACTAGCTGGCTGTTAGCCATTATGTCAGGTGGTATCCTTAGCAGACTCATGAGTGTGGCCTTGGTTGTCAAGTTTTCAGTGTAGCTCTCCAGCCTTCTTACAGATTTTGTGATCTACCCAATATCCTTCCAATAAATTTTCTTTTTCTGCTCCAGTGCACTCAGGTTCTGTTTGAGATCAAGAATTCTGTCTGGTAAAAGCAGCAAGATCAAAATGTCAGTAAAGAAAACTGCATGCCCACTGAAAGCTGGCGGGTTACACGTAACCTCATTAAGTGGAATTCAGGCATTTCTCAAACATTTCCCCAGGCTTCTTTGTGGCTGGAGGCAGCTAATGCAAGTCCTGTCTCAGGTGTGGTGGGCATGGAGGCTGTTGGAGCAGAGCTGACTAATGGCCTGTAAAGCACCACTTCATGGGGTTCTACCCACATGTGAGACAGTGGCCAATTTGGAGCACAAAATCTCATTCGTTGCCCCATCCCCCAAACATCACCAGGGTTGGCTGAAGACATTTTGCTGCACCTATTCCCTCTGAAGAGAAAACTGGCAAAATAAAATCCCTTAGATGACAACAACATTAAAAATTAACAAAAAATTCCAAATGGTGTGGAAATTGTGTCTTAATTGGAAGGCCATTTTTAAACTTCTCTTTATAAGACAGCTCTCTGGGGCATTGCTATCAAGCAGGAGGAAGTGAAGAGCCTTGTCAAGGGAAGGAAACATCCCTGGAGTTGTGGCAATCTTTTTCTTTTGCTAAGGGATTCTCTGCAGCCTGGGATGTGATTTAGGTAAAACCCCAGTTTTTGTAAATGCCCGAATTGTTTCTCCCATCTCCCTTCCCTAAACCCTTACTCTAGTATATTAACCTCATAATGCCATTGTTTTCCTGGGACCTCTTTTGGAAAGCCTTCTGCCCCTCCCCAGATCCATCGGTACCCTTTGGTCCCCTCACACACCCCTCAGGCTCTGTCTGTCTCTCCTTCTTTCACATTCTTGTGGCATTCTGGGTTAAGCCCTGTCACGGCACTGATCACACTATTCTATAATCATTGCCTTACTATATGTCCCATCCACTGGACTGTGAATTTCTTAAGTGGGGATTACATGTCATTCAGTTCTCTGGCCCCAGGGCCTGACCCAGAGGAAAAGCTCAATATTTGTTGAGTAAAAGACCAAATGAATAAGCAAGTAAATGAGTGACTCAACCAGCAATTTATGTTCAAACATTAGCCTCTTAACTAAGGTGGCCAAATAATTTATTCTCCTAACTGTGATGCTATTGAGAGTGAGAGTGGAAGGACAGGACAGGACACTGGGACAACACGCATTATCCAGGACTGGTCTGAACAACTGGGACAGATGGCCACCCTAGCTTTAGCCTACCATACTCAGCCTGGTTTCCCCTCCTCCATCATTGTACAATGGGGGTGAAACCCTAACACTATCCTAGGTTGTTTCTGAAAAATGGAGGTTGTGTCCTTATCTTTGAGCACTCTGGGTAGTGAGGTGGGACTGACTCTTGGGATAGAGGTTAGAATTAGAGATAATGATTGGAGAGTCATTCTCATTCATATGGGGGGGCGGGAAACAAAGCCACAGGAAAAGATGGGATCTGAAAGACAGGGTGTTGGCTGAGATGACTGAGGCTCAAATTCAAGGACCTAGACAAAGGACGCACTTGGAGGGAAGAAAGAAGACTGAGCCAGAGGTCTCACTATATTGTTCATATGTGTTATCTCATTTCATCCTCACCCTCTGAAGCCCTGTGACATAGGCAGTAATGTCATTCCTACTGGATGGATGAGCAAACAGAAGCACAAGAGATGAAGTGACTGCTTCCTTGGTCATAAAGTCAGAAAGTGGCAGAGCAAGGACTCAAAGTGTGTTTGGCCTGATGCTAAAGCCCACGATCCTGCCCAGGATAGGGACGCAAGGAAGGGAGAAGAGGGGTTAGGAAGGATGGGTATTCAACACTGTCAAATGCTCCAAAAACATTTCAGAGAACATGTCCCCTATTCAAGGACAGTAGAAAACTGGAAAAGGTCATTGCATCTGACAACCGGGAAATGAGTCATGACCTCTCAATGGTCATATCACAAGAGATTAACAGAGTGAATTAATGGGGAGCAAATGGGAACGATAATCAATAATTCAATAAAAATTCAATTCATTGCAAGGTTACAACTTTATAAAGCACTATATGTTATAAATGTATACATACATTATAAATATGTGGGCACATATATATATATATATGTGTATCTATGTACTCATAGATACACATATATACAGTATTACTTCGCTGAAGTAATACTTCAGCAAAATTACTGAGCCTGATAATAGGATTTTGTTGACCAATACTTTTTGATTTTGATTTTGTATTGGAGTCCAGTTGATTAACAATGTTGTGTTAGTTTCAGGTATACAGCAAAGTGATTCAGTTATATATATACATGTATCTATTCTTTTTCCAATTCTTTTCCCATTTAGGTTATTACAGAATATTGAGCAGAGTTCCCTGTGCTATACAATAGTTCCTTGTTGGTTATCTATTTTAAATATAGGTTGACCAATTCTTAGATAATTATTTTCTGCCGTGCACGGACAAACTGAAAAATTCAGTGAGAAGGAGCAAACCATGAGCTCTATGACGGCAGAAGGGTCATCGCTACCTTCTGAATTTAGCTCTATACCCGAATGCCCAATATATGGTGAATTAATAAATGAAAAATGAATAAAATGAGAAATAAATAGAGCAAGCCCAAATCAAGGCAAGAAGAATGGCTCATGCCCACCTCTTGCTTGTTTTTTTTAAAAACAGTACAGCTCTACCACTGCTACCTATTTACCTAGGGACAGATAACCTTTTCTGTATTTTTGCTTAGAGTCCTATAACTTAACTTGTGCCCATGATTACAGTATTTCATCTTTTACGTTTTTTCCTCAAATCCTTTCTTCACCTACTATTCATTTTTTTCCCTCTTAACTTTAATTTCTTCTATGTCCTTGGTTTCCAGGCCTCTACAAATGGATCAAGTCATCTTTTTGTCTATCTGCACTTCTGTCAGGAAACATTTTCAAGACTAAATTGTAATAATAGGTAATAATAATAATATTATTAATATTTATAATAATAATAATATGTAATAATAATATGACTAAATTGTAATGTGAAATCAAGGTCCCCGGAAGATATGGCAATGAACAGTGGTGACTTACCCCCTTGTTGAGATACAGAACACTTACCTTTCTGTGTTAGGCACTTTAGCAACAGCGAAGTCAAGAAAGGGATAATTATTCCATGAAATTGGTGGTGGGTCCCAAATAAGCCCAGAGAAATGGAAGATCTTAAATATAGTCCCAGTAACAATGAGTGAGAAGAAATTGACAGAAATCAACTCTTATGAAGATAACTCATGGCCAGAATCAATAAAAAGGCAGCAGGAATTAAACAACTAAGCTGATAAAGGACAGCTCACTAAGGAGTCTGGGTTTAGAAAAATCTCTAGGGAATAGAACATATTGAAAGGTACTCAGTGGACCTCTTTTTCTCACAAATAAATAATTCACTGTTATTTAGTACCACTCTATACTCACATCAGCTACCATCACTCCCACCAGTCAAACTTCAGCCAACAAGATACTTTTATATAATATTTATCAATTTGTTGTTTATGCAATGTTATAAACACAATAAATATTTTTAAGAAACTAAGGTCAGTGTCCGTTTTTCTAGATAGAAGAGGATAACTTTGACAGGCATGAGGGACCTTTAGGTAGATTCTCTGTCCCCAGATTATCTTCCAAGACAACCAGCTTCTATTCCAGTCAGAGGTCAACATGAATTTACAGAATGGCTAATCTTCCCAGGAACAGATTTTTCCCACCTCCCTCCTACATTTCCCCTCCCAATGGAAAAGAAAGAAGAGTCACAGGAGAAACGAGTTTTCTTAAAAATGCAGGTCTTTGGACATGAATGTGCTTTTACAATACTAAGATTATAAAAACAAAATAGTGTTCTTTTTTATACCATACATATTCTTATTGGCCATTGACTTAACTGGGGAGGAGAATCCTGTCATTTAGAAATGCAATGCAATGCAGTGGTTCCAATTTGAGCTCTAATAACCAAACTGCTGGGTTTGAATCCAAAACTTGGAACTGAGACATAAGGAGAAATGCATCTCTTTTTGATATGACACTGGAGCCTCATCTAACAGGAGACCAGAGGACTATTTAATTCTTTAGGAGAACAACCATTGTTTGAAGTACTATTTTTTATTTATTAAGACCCAGACTCTCTGTGTTATGTGCTAACTTACAAATCGTCAGCAGAAATGCAAACCATTTCTGTCTTATAGAAGATAACTCCAAAGGTTACAGTTTTATTGCCCTATAAGACATTAACCAGCTTTGTCTGTAATTTAGCAAACTTACTTTAGCTGGGCTTTCCCAACTAATTATATAAATAACTCTTCTCCAAATGCTCTTTGAACTACATTTACCATCCTGCTGTTCTCCTCATTAATGAGTCCAATTTTGATACATATCCACTTTATATTTAGATGAGATATTTTAAACTGTTTTTAAGTATACTTTGACCTTAGCTGTGTGACTTTACATGTTAAAATAAAAATCTATGTGTCTCAGTTTCCATATCTGTAAAATTAGAATTAGTATCTATCTCAGAGTGTAATTGTAAGAATTAAATTAGTTAATATTTGTAAAGCATTTGAACCATGGTTGGAAGAAAATAAATGTAACATAGGTGTTTATTAAATAAATTTAAATAAAAGCCTTTAGAAATCAATTTTTAGCATTCAGACTAGATCATTATGTGGGGTATTTACCTCCTCTTCTTCCCAGATCTTGGCATCACTACCAACCTGAAGTGGAGATCTGAGTCATCCTAGAAAGAGGGTTGAGAAATCATCAGGCATGAGGAAGACCCATATTTTAATGGGGAAGTGGTGGTGTATGTCTAAGGTGACTATTCAAGTTTCCTAGTCTACCATGAGGCTTGTTCAGAGTGAGGATGTGTTATAGGCGTTTTGATAAGGCATTTAATTTTTAGAATGGAAATTATGCTACTCTGTCACTTTGCAAATGAGGACAAAAACACAGAATTGCCTGGATTTACCCAAGAGCACTCACGTAGATTATGACAGAGTTGAGGTGAGAGCCCTGGTCCGATGCGGCAAGGCTACTGCTACACTTCTTTTTGTACCACTTCCCTCACACTCCATATCAGAACTTCCTTCCCAGCCTCTGGGTGACATTACAGGCAAATTCTACACTTTGTTAGTCTCTTTCACATAATAAAATTCTTATTTTCCAACATTGAAAAGTCCAGTCCAAACTAAAAGTTACATGGCACCTGATGGAAGAATACAACATTTGCAATACAACACTTCTTGTGAAAAATCCAACTTGTATAAGATCAAGCTTCTAGATCTAAAAAGTAGTTTAGGGACTTCCCTGGTGGTGCAGTGGTTAAGAATCTGCCTGCCAATGCAGGGGACACGGGTTCGATCCCTGGTCCGGGAAGATCCCACATGCCACAGAGAAACTAAGCTCGTGAGCCACAACTACTAAGCCTGTGCTCTAGAGCCCATGAGCCACAACTACTGAGCCCACGTTCTGCAACTACTGAAGCCCGCACGCCTAGATCCCGTGCTCCTCAACAAGAGAAACCGCCACAGTGAGAAGCCCGCGCACCACAACAAAGAGTAGCCCCCACTCGACACAACTAGAGAAAGCCCACATGCAGCAACAAAGACCCAATGCAGCCAAAAATAAATAAATAAATGAATAAATAAAATAAAATAAAATAAAAAGTACTTTATAGAGAAATGTGCTAAATGACACTGTGGGAATGTATAGGAAAATTTGGAATGTGAGAAGTTCAGAAAAATTTCAAGGGGGGAGAAAAAGAGGGATGGGAAATCAATTGATTAAAACATCTTAAAAGACTATTATGGGTTAACTTGTATCCCCCCAAAAAACATGTTGAAGTCCTAACCCCTGGTACCTGTGAAAGTGACTTTATTTAGAAATAGGTTCTTTACCGTATAATCAAGTTGAGATGTGGTCATTTTAATCCAATATGACTGTATCCTTATGAGAAGAGACACAAAGACAGACACCCACAGAGGGAAGAAAGGCACACAAAGGTAGAGGTAGATTGAAGTTGAACTGCCAAAGCCAAGGAAAGCCTCGGCTACCAGAAACTGGAAGAGGCAAGGAAGGATCCTCCCCTAAAGGCTTCAAAGGGAGCAGGGCCCTGCTAACATTTTGAATTTGAACTTCTGGCCTCCAGAACTATGAGGGAATAAATTTCTGTTGTTATAGCCACCCAGTTTGTGGTACTTTGTTTCAGCAGACCTAGGAAACCAATACAGAGACCAATAATCCAAATGCAATGTATGAACTTTGGATCCTAATTCAAACAAACTCACTATAAAAAAATATTATGAGACAGATGAGGAAATTTAAACACTGACTGGATATTTGATGACATTAGGGAATTATTGTCAAATATTTGGGTATAATAATGATATTGTCGTAATGCTTAAATACAGAGTTCTTATACCTTAGACATACTTGAAAACTATAAGATGAAATGGTATGATGTCTAGGATTTGCTTCAAAATAATACAGGAGATGGGGAGTACTTAGGATTATAAATGAAACAAGATTGGCCACAAATTGATTATTATTGAAGCTGGGAAATAGATACTTGAGAGCTTATTATACTCTTCACTCTACTTTTGTGTATGTTTGAAATTTTCCACAGTTAAAAGTAAAATGAAAAAGTCAAGTCCAATTTAAATAAAATCTTTAGTGCAACTTAAGTGTTATTTCATTTATACCCTTTCTTCCACCTCCCTGCTCCCAACCTCCAAGTTTAGGTCCAAGTTCTGATATTTTAAAAAATTTTCTTTGATCCCCTCCACCTTCAAACCTCCCTGAGGTCAGATCAGGAAGGAGGAATTAGAGGAAACATAGGAAAATACCTTTCTACCTTAGATGGGACCATTGGTAAATCTCCTTTTGTTGTCAGTTCCTTCTCAAGGCAGGAGTCCAAGTCCTGCCCCTTTTTCAGAGAGTGCTCAACACACAGATGAGGACTTGTGCACCATCCCATTTCCTGATGAGGATGATGTCCTCTTTACCTGACTACTTGCAAACATCCTAAGCTCTTGCTTCAATGATAAAGCATTAGTGTTCAGTGATAAAGCATTAGTGTTCAGTGATAAAGCAAAGTGTTCAAGGGACTCCTCTTTCAGAAAATAGCTCTCTTGCTGTAGGCAAGACAGCTCTTGCCTGGTTACCTCCTGGGGCATCCTCATAGCCCACAAGGAAGCTCACTAACCCTTGGCCATCATGTGAGGTGAAAATCCCTCCCTCAGCTGCCCTCTCTCCAGCCAGCAGTTTCCAGGTCCCTTGAACTTCAGGTGACCTATGAGGGTCTCCCAAGAACTCTCTCAAGCCACACTCTGCCAGCAGTGCAGGGAGTGAAATGAGGGTCTCCCCTCCTCTTCGGCACCCCCAATCTTGCTAAGTCATTCTTTCGGGTGCTCCTCACTTGGCTGAGGTAGGATAAAAGCACCCTGACCCTCCCCTCTGCATCCTCTATGCCTACAAATTCCCCTCCAAAATTCTCCCACAATGCACCCTCCAAGCTTCTACTGTTTAGGCTACTGGAGGAAATGGTTACTGCATCAGTTTGGCCACCTCTTAGCAAGCCCTTCTCTGCTAAGGGCTCTCTAAGATCTTTAAGATCACTTAAAATCTTCCCCAGCTTTGTCAGCCATTCAAAATCCAGCCACTCTCACTTCCAGTCCTCACATGCCCCACAAGGTGTGTATTTTTCACAGGTAAGGAAACATGCTCTGAGATTTGCCCAAGCTCACTCAGCTTGCAACTGGTGGAACTTGAATTTGAACCTGAGATGTCTGACTTCAAAGCCAGGACCCTTTGCACTTGCTTCAGAATGTTCTGGCTCACATCAAATTAAATCAGTCAAAAGGCTTTTTAAAAAAATTCTCAAAATAAAATATGGACACTCCCCCATGAGCTGCATAGGACTGCTTCCAGCCCTGCTGCCAGAGAGATATATTATCCACAGTCAAACTGTCAAATTGCTGGAACAAAAACAAACAAAATATTATCTGCCAAGGAATACAGCAGCAGATTAAGAGCAGTCATTTCTGTTCTTTTCACAGCATCTGTATGAGCAAGATATTGAAACTATTAACCTTCATTCTATAAACCTTCATCCGGAAAGCTGCCTTGTTTTTGTCCTCAGTCTCTTGATGTGTCTCCCATAAGCATGTCTGGTTACGTGTCCATGGGATCTTCAGAAACTGGAGGAAGCACTCTCAGGAGCCACAGGGGTTGTGATCCCCATGTTTCCAAGACAACAGCTCAGGGACTCCACATCCTCTTGGCCCACATGAAATTCACAACACTTGCCCCTCAAGCTCTAGAAGTCTGACCACTCCCACTGCTGCCCTTTCGCTTCACTCAGCCAACCCAGACCACTCCTGTCAGCCTCTAACCTTTAAACTTCCAAACCAAATCCAGTATCTTTCACCCCTAAACTGTTCTTCTGCCATCAAGCCCTTTCCAATGAATGGTACACCAGAACTAGCTCCATAATGTGTGGGGCCTGGTGCAAAATGAAAATGTAGGGCCGCTCATTCAAAAACTTTTAGGAATTTCAAGACAGCAATAGCAGAACATTAAACCAAGAGTGAGGCCCTGTGACTTTAATTATAACCTTCACCTTCTCTGTTATTGGAGTTTATTGTCTTCTCATCAGTTGACTCCACTACTCTGTGAGTTACTTGAAGGCAGAGAATGTGCCTTAATCGGTTCTGTGTCCTGGTGCGAGCTCAAACCAGTACCCAGTAGGTATTCAATAAGAGTTGAACAAATGAAAATAAAGAGTAAGAGCGTCATGGGCCTTCCAGAACTCTGACTCTTCAAGAGTTTAGAGAATGGAAGGAGCAAAGTAGCTCATCTGGAAGTTTGTCACAACAGGACCGATCAGGAGTATATGAAACATGGCCATGACAAAACTATAATTCAAAAAGATACATGTACAAAACTATAATTCGAAAAGATACATGTACCCCTATGCTGATAGGAGCACTATTCACAATAACCTAAATGTTTATCAATAGATGAATGGATAAAGAAGATGTGGTACATGTATACAATGGAATACTACTCAGCCATTAAAAAAAACAAACTAATGCCATTTGCAGCCACAAGGATGGACCTAGAGATTATCATACTAAGTGAAGTAAGTCAGGAAGAGAAAGACAAATACCATATGATATCACTTATACGTGGAATCTAAAATATAACACAAATGAACTTATCTATGAAACAGAAACAAACTCACAGACATAGAGAACAGACTTGTGGTTGCCAAGGAGGAAGGGGGGTTGGGGAGGGATGGACTGGGAGTTTGGGGTTAGCAGATGCAAACTCTTATATATAGAATGTACAAACAACGAGGTCCTACTGTATAGCACTGGGAAATATATTCAATATCCTGTGATAAACCATAATGGAACAGAATACAAAAAAGATTGTGCATATATATACATATGTGTGTGTGTGTGTGTGTGTGTGTGTGTGTGTGTGCATCTGAATCACTTTGCTGTACAGCAGAAATTAACACAACATTGTAAATCAACTGTACTTCAATTAAATAAAAAAAAGAAACATGCCCATGGAGTTAGTGGCCCTGAGCACTCTGCCCACCAGTCACTCAAGCCAAGACTTCTCCTCAAGTCCTCCCCCCACCCTTTTACTCTCACACATATAATAAACTACTCCATGTTCTGTCAATCCTAACTCCTTAAAGGCACTCAAATCTAGCTCCTTCTTTCTGTCCTCTGCCATTTCAGACCTGAATTTCAGGCCTGAATCATTTTTCACTTGGTGTATTTAGCTAGGGTAAGAGGCTGAGCTGCTGTAATAGAGAGACTCAACAATGCAGTGGTCAGAGTTTGAAACCAGATTTGTCTCAATCCAAAGCACTGGTCCTTTACTGGTATTTTCTAAGAAGTCAAAGAAGACAGAAAGTCAAACTAAAAAAAGAGGAGAAGGAATTTATTGGTTGCCATAACGGAAGAATCCAGAGGATAGCTATTTTCAGGCATACCTAGATCCAGGAACAATGTTATCAGGGAGCCAACTCTTGATTCTTCTTTTCTTTGTTTGTTGACCTCATTCCTTCCTATTGCAAATGGTTTTCTTCTTCAGGCAACAATGTAAGATGAAATATAAGCAATTCCAGCTCCCATGATTCTTCTGGGTTCAAAACCTAGTCCTTAGCTTTGCCAGCCTGGATACTTGACCTGATCAGAGTCAGAAGTGGAGGGGCTTCAGGGAAACCAATTCATGTCACAGCTGACACAGAGTCCCTAGGATGTTGGTATGTTAATTTACAGTGAGTCATGTCAGGCCAGGACTTCCAGTCTGGAGGCACATGCCTTACAGCAAGCTAGTGGTCATGTCCACTTCTCAGTGGGCCCTGAAGCTTCCTTGTAAGACCAAGCATGCTTCCTTGATAGACCACCCCCACCCCCGACACACAATCCCTGGCAGACTTCTAGGAGGGCTGCTCTGCTCCTTCCATGCCCTGCAGGCATTGTGAGCTTGCAGTGTCAGAGCTCTGTGACATTCCCATTCATTTATCCATTCATTCAACTCTTAGGGAGGACCTATTATATAGGGTACGTTCTCTGTCCTCAAGTTGCTCCTGGTGTAGTGGGGGAAACAAATGAGAAAACAAACTGAAGTACAGAGCAGTTGAAGGTCTTATTAAAGTTATGTACAAGATACAGTGAGGAATGCCCACCATTATGAGGTCCTGAACAGTCCTAACATTTACCTCACTGAGTTACATACCACTGTGTGTTTATCTGTCCATTCCCATATGAGACTGTAAACTTTTTAAGGCAAGAAACACATATCCTGTTACTCTCTGTATCCCTAGACCATAATACTCAGTATGGACATAGTAAATGCTTGATCCAAATAAATGGGGGTGGGAATATAAGATTCTGGAATTCTTCCCTACGTTTCTTAAACACCCACTAAGTTCAAGGCTCTGCGATGGATGTGAATGAAACACAAGGATGATCAACCTCCTGTTCCTATAGGGAGAGGGTCCAGCGAAGTGGATTCTTGGGAAGTCAGCTGAGACTTCTCAACAATTGGACCATTGTGTCTGAAGACCAAAAGTTCCCTCCTACTGACTCCTAGAAGAATGGAGCCTGAGTCAGTAAACTCATTACCCTTCTCTGCCCTGCAATTGAATAGACAAATAACTCTTTAGTTAGCCATTATGCTCTAATCAGAGTAATTTCCATACAACAAGGTGGATTGAGTTTGTTCTCTGATTGTAACATTTGTGAAATTCAACCACAGTTCCACTTATTAATAGTCATTAGTGGTCTATAAATAAAGCACAATCCTTTAGATGCAGAAACCAAGCTATGAGCTTGTTTGAAATGTCAACAAGATATTCATGAGTTTGTTAATTGCAATTCCCTGTTTGGCCTTTGGCCAACCTTCATTCCCTGGAAGAGGTCACTGATTGAAATATTGTATGTTGTCTGATGATGAGTCCTGCGGGGGGGGGGGGGGGGGGTTGGTGGTCAGAATCTAGGATTTGTGGGTTTATAATCCAGAAGCCTTGTATATTCTTTTACCCATTTACTCAAATATTTATTGAGTCCCTGCAGTGTTTGCGTCTGTGGGTTATCCAAATACGAAGACAGCACAGTTCCAGCCAGGTAAGAATCTAAACTCTGCTGTTTGATGTGGACCCAAATATCAGCAATGCCCTGTGGGACCACGGAAATTGCCCAGGTAGCTCTAAAGTTTGATGGGTGAAGGGTAAAGAGGAAGCCTTCCTGAAGGGGGTGACAGCTGAGAGGAAAGGGATTGAAAGATGGGGAGGATTTTGTCTGTAGGGCTAGAAGTGTGGAGAGAGAAAAGATGTACTAAGTAGAGGGAAAGTTGAGATCGCGGACAAAAAAAGAACAGCACGTCACTCATCAACCAGTTATACAAGGGTTAAGTCTCAACCCACAGAAGTCACCTACAGACAGTGCACCCTGAGGGGAACTCAGGATGAAAACCAGGATGCGGCACTCTGTCCTTTGATAAAAGGGCCCCTAGATAGTTCCATGCATATCTCAGGAAAAATTTCAATGACCCCAGAGTCTTGAATCTTCCCATATAGAGAAAAGTACTAAAATCATCAGCTTGAGATATCTGTTCTTTATGATTAGCAGTAGTCTTTTTTGTTATTTTTACTCTTTTTTAATTGAAGTATAGTTGATTTACAATGTTGTATTAGTTTCAGGTATACAGCAAAGTGATTCAGTTTAATATATATATATATTCTTATATATATTCTTTATAGTGTCCATATTTCTAACATCTCTTATAAAGTCAGGAGAGATCCAACAGCACTAAGCCCACACTTTATTCGATCTGGCAACAATCAGCTGAGTCTAGGTTTCAAAATTCCCTATAGATATTAATCTCAGGACTCAGGAACAGGAGAAATTAGAATCCCTGGGAATTCCTGAATATTTCCTTTAACTCATAAGTTATTCTTAAAATATCTTCACAATTCTTCAAAATCACTACTTATTATTGTGGATATTTTAAAACATTTTGTTTAATAAATATTAAGCTTGGCAATATTTACATATAAATGTAGGCCACAATGAAGACTGGTAAAGAGCGGCGAAACTCATTGGTAGTATTCAAGTAGATCTATCAAGTTTACTGACACTACACAGAATCATATGTCAAAACTGCCAGTTTTAGAATTGACTTTGTTCTCAATTTGTTCTTGTTTGGAACACCGTTCATAGGATTTGTATTAAATATACAATTCATATAAATTTATTTTATTTACAAAACTGACACCCTCTAAGCAGCAGACAGGGCCAACACACACTTAACCCTCAATTCCACATGTCACCCTTTCCTGTTTATTTCCAACTTGGCAGAAGTGGATTCCTTTGAACCAGTTATGTCTCCATATTGATTGTTAACTTTAATTCTTGCGGAAGAATTCTAACACTTTTTCTTATTTTCCTGATGTTTTGACTGATTTTTCTCAGGATTCAGGATCCAGAGAAACATGTACATTTTCTAAGAAAAGCTGGAAAAGAATATTTACGTGGAAAGACTACCGGGGTCTGAGTAGCAGCTGCCCCCTTGACGTGGGATGTGTGTTGTTTAATTCTCCAGAGTCCACAACAGCTTTTCTTCTTCTGCCCTAACATGAGACCAAGTGTTAGATACCACTTATCTGGTCTGCCTGGCCCCTGAAGATATTTCTGTTCTGCCTCTGGGTTTAAGAGGATGATGGCCAGGGGCATGCAGGGATGCTGGCAAGAGGAGCACCTGTTTTGAGTCAGGTGAGTCTAGATCATGGGGAAATATGGCTGAAACATCACTAGATACCAAGATAAGATGTTTGTTTTACCCAATGGGAAGCTATCGAAAGTTTTAAAGAAGCATGATATCACCAAAGTCACGCTTTAGAAAGATGAATCTGGTGCCAGCATGTAAAACAGTTTCAAAGGCCATGGACTGGAGGCAGGAGGCTCAGGATGGGGTCTTTGAACAAGGGGATGAGAGATTGAAACAAGCACAGGCAGTAGATGCAGAAGCAATGGGCACCAGGTACATTGGGAGGGAGGGTGGATAGCATTTGGCTACTCACTGGCAGGCAGTGCTGACAGGGTAGGCTCTGAGGTTTTCAATATGCAGGGTCTGAGCCATCCAGCTTGTCCAAGGATAAGGCCATCACGGAAAGGAGTGCCAAGGCCACTGCAGAATAAACATCCAGTTGCCCAGGGTCCCACTCAGACATGTTCACAGACAAAGGCATGAGCAAGATGTCCTGACATTTTCCCTGCGTTTGCTGCTTTATAAAACTCCTTTCCTATTTTTTCTTTTGGAGAAAATTTAAAAAAATTTTTTTATTGGAGTATAGTTGATTTACAATGTTGTGTTAGTTTCAGGTGTACAGCAAAGTGAATCAGTTATATATATATCCACTCTTTTTTAGATTCTTTTCCCATATAGGTCACTACAGAGTATTGAGTAGAGTTCCCTGTTCTGTACGGTAGGTCCTTATTAGTTATCTATTTTATATATAGTAGTGTGTATATGTCAGTTTCAATCGACACCAGCTTCACATTTGTCAACCATAGGAAGGGAAATAAATTTTGTTTCAAAAAAATGATTTTTATAATCGCTTAAAAACATTCATTTTGTTTGTTGTCCTTAATATGGTCTCTGTTTCAGCCAGGGGAAAAGACAACATTCTCTTCCCATTTGAAGGAGTTGCCTCCTCTAGATTTTTGTGTGAAACTTCAACCGGTGTGTTGCCTTCCAGAACACACCACCCAGGCCCACAGCACACTGCTTCCCCTCTGGGCTGCCTGGCATCCATCACACCCCACACAAGCCCTCCCTCGCCCTCCCCAGCCCTGAGCAATTCCAGTCCTCCCCACAGCCCAAGCTGCAGCTGTCCATTACCTGGGAGAGTTAATAAGAAATTCACCTTCCTTCCCGGGCACAAATGAATTCTAGTCAGTTCGTTCTCACAGGAAATAAATTTTCAAATGGAAATTTAAAAAAAACAATTGCAAGGAAAGGTAATAACGTGTCACCCCTGAATTCTGCCTCTAAGAGAAATATATTACCATCCCCAAGATCACAGCAGGCCCAGAGAAGCCCCTCTGGACACCAGGACTTTACAGCGTTGGGATGGGCAGGCCCCGTGGCTCTCATGTCCATTCTCTGGTGTCCCGTCAAGCTATTAAATGACCTCAAAACCGCATATCTACTCCTCAAAATGCATGGGCGACACATAGCTAAGGGCCTCTGCACTCACTTCAGAATGTTCTGTGGCCTGGAGTCCTGATGCCTTTGTTCCTGGGAGAGTTTCCACACCAATCAAGACACTGTGTGCTGTAACACAGTGATTAAGAGACAGGCTTGTGGGGTATACAGGCTCTTCCATTTACTACCTGTGTGACCTTGGGCAAATTACTTAAACTCTCTAAGCTTTGGTTCCTTATCTGTTAAATAGGGTAAAAAAAAAAGAAAAAAAGCAAAAACCCTGCCTCGTAAGATTACTGTGAAAGCAAATAGATTAATGCTTGCAAAGCCCAGTGCCTCACAGATCATAAGTGCTCAATAAATGTCAGCTTTTATTATTATCCTATTTTTTAAAGGTCTTCAGGGGTGAGAGAGATATTCTACTACCGAAAGCAGGTCCCAGGTGATTTATTGTTTAGAAGTGGATATTCTGTTTAAACGTTTAATGTGTTTCCCTAAAAGACATTTTATGTGCACGCTAAATTTACGGAGTGAGAAATCTGAATCAGGAGTTTGGTAACAAAATTGAGTAGCGCTGTTTGTTGAGTAGTCTAGATGCCACTGACCAGGAAAATCACAAAATTCTGAATTGAAACATTGCGACAGGTGGTTTCAGGCTACGCACATGCAAATTGCAGACAGCATGCTTCTTCTTTTGCTGGAGGAGAAAACCAGGGATAGTACTTATTAAAAGAGCCAAAAACTGAGTAAAACAACTAGTTGGAAGTACTAAGGACTCCTGCTCTTTTATTCACATAAGCAGTTAATTAAAGAATATTGACATGGTAGAAAGACACTTATTAGGGATTTGGGTGTCAAACTTTCCCTGATGTCCTAAAGTGCCAGCCCAGTCAATGTTTTTATTCTATGAGGATGTGTCAGCACGAATCAAGTTGGCTCTTCACTTAACCTTGGGAGCAAGAATCAGAGTTTGTTTTAGAAGAAAGGTTTAAATAAAAGTTAGATGAAAACCTGAAGTCTGACATTAGTATAGCTCCACCTTGTGAAGGAATGCTACGCAACCAATAAAAATGATGGCAGACCTGTTGGTGGGGATGTACATACAAATAATCTGGAGGGCAGTTCAACAATATATATTAAAAATCCTTATAAATTTCCATATCTTTTGATAAAGGAATTCCATCTCCATGACTTACTTTTAAGAAAATGATCTTGTCAGTCTATAAAGAAAGAAGTACAATGATATTGAGAAGTTTATCAGTGTGCCGTCCATAGTAGTTAAAACTTGTCTCCCAGTTAGATAATGAACATTAAAACATGTTATGAACTGTTTAGTTCTGTATAGATGTGCTTTGATTGCTATCATTTACTAAATTTTCTCCAGTCATGTCCTACCTTTGTGTTCGATCTTGCTTAGTTCTACCAAGTGTCAAGAAAGCTCTGGGCTCAGATGGCCATGACTTTAACCTTGTCTTTGCTGTTTACACTAAATTGTCTGGTGCATGTCCCTTAACTTCTCAGTTTCTTCACCTGCGAAATGGGAATGATAATGATGCCTACCTAATAAGGTTACAAAGAAGATTGAGTGAGTTAATCCAATATCAGTTACATGGATTAGGGCCTAATAGGTAGTACGCTTTCCATAAATGTTAACTATCATCAACAGAGCCCAAATTTCTGGCATCATCACACCAAGCACATTTGGACTCTAAATCCCATGAGCCCTCAGTTAATACGGAGCCAAATCACTTGTGAAGTCGCCAGGCACGTGAGCACAGATGGACTCCTCACCCTCAACTACCTCACCCTCAACTCCTCACCCTCAACTACCCTGATGACTCTTCAGTACTTAAACTGATGATTTAGAATTGGTGACACTTGACAGGACATCAAAGGTGACCCCTCCCCTCCCCCAACACCCTCTTCATTATGGAGCTCAACCTTCAGAGCAACCTCAGACCCAAAAGACCCAAGCCTGGACCCTGTGAAGTGTGGACAGCCAAGGGACAGCATGCTTAGCCTGTCCCTTCCAGGAACCTTCTGCTGGACCAAATTCGGGAAATAGGCATCAATCCTTTATAGCAGGGGCCCAAAAGAAGCAGCCCCAGCCAGAATCCATCCTGCCCATTTAGCCTATGCTGTCTTAAATTTTTCTAAATTGGTTGCCAACAATTAGTTGACACATTAAAATTTCAGGCTTCTCCTGAGGTATCAAAAAGTTGGCCACATCGAGCCCGCATTCCCAGAAGGCAGCAATCACTGGAAGCTGGGTCACAGCTGCCCCCTTCAGGCAGGGCATGGGATCTCCAGTTTTCCCCATTCCACCCACTTCATTCACCTATATTTCCTACCTAGCCCTGAGGGCACTTGGTTTTCTGACCCTGCCCATTGCTCCACAGCAAGCATTTTTGTGTGTGTATGTGCATGTGCACGCATGCACATACCTGTCCTGGGGCAGGACGTGGGCTGGAGGATATTTGCTGGGAATCTCTTAGGATTCAAGAATGTTTTAAAAGATGGAGGCGGGCTTTAGCAGCGTCAATGGAAGTGCTCTTAGGTAAGCAGGATGTTTGGGGCTGCAGGGTTTCTGAACACTGTTTACAGGCTATGCCAGTGTGGGCCAGGCCTTAGGCAGCCCCACAGGGCTGGTTAGAAGTTACAGAATTCCGGCACTGTCCCCTGTCAGCAAAGTGCTGAGACAACAAACTTAACCTCTCTGTCCAGCGTGAGCCTATCAGCCATGGTTATTAAATCCCACAAAAGGGAGAAGAGGAGGAGTGAATGGGGCTGAAAGAAAAAGCACTTTCCCCATTTCGATAGCTGTGAAGAACAGGAGCTGTTGGAGAAAGGCAGGGAATGTAATTGCTGGCCTGAAAGAAAAAGAAAAACTATAAAAGGAAAGAAAGAAAGAGGGGGGGAAATTGATAATGAACAATTTATCCTCAGAGCTAACAGTTAATTAATTCTGAAAATATCTGTCAGGCTAATAGAAGTGGGGGGGGGAGGGGCTGTGCCACACAATTAATAAAATAATAATAACAAAAAAGGAAAGAAAAAAGATTTTTTAAAGGTGTTGCTATCTTCTTACAGGCTGGGCCCTTGGCTTCCCAATGTCATTTTCAACACAATTTTTTTCCCCTCCGTCTCTTTTCAGAAATTGTTCTCATGAATGATTTATATATGTCTAGTTATCTGGAGTGATTTCTATGGGCCCCGGCGCATTGCTGCATAATTGTTAATTTTAACGCCATAATAGCTTCAGATGGAGAAAGAGATTAGGCATTTATTGCACAATTAAATGAAACATACTTGAGAATCACAAAGGGTTCCATAATTATTTCAGACCATTAATAAAATGGGCATTAAATTATATGGGACACAAAAGGGAAAGGAAATAGATTTTCATTACAGCAATAGAAGCTGAGGGTAGTCATAGATCCTTGTTGAATTATCTTTCTCTCTCTCTCTCTGAAATTAATTGTTGCCCAGCTTATTTCAAAGCAAAATAAAGGAGGGGAAAAAAGTGTTTTAAGAACCTCTGATGAAAGGGCTTTGTTGGATGGGGACAATAGCCAGTGATACACTCCAAAAAACAAGGTAATCTTTGATTCTGGCTCCTTGCCTTTGATTCCAAAGACTTTAAAGGCAGTTTTTCAGCAGCATGGGGTTCCCCATCCCTACCCAACTCCCAAACCGTGAGAATCCAGGTGGGAGAGGGGAAATGGGGAGGTCAAGAAAGAATGGGTCACTGACTCCTCTATCCAAGCACTCCTGATGGGAGAACTTGGACCATTACACACAATCCCACACCGTTTAACAACATTAACACCATTTGGCTTGAACTTCCTGAAAGGGAATAAAAATGGAAGGAAAATGCACTTCATTCATTGTGTATTCATTTGACATGCTCTGATCTTCAAAATGACACTCTGAAGTAGGTACTATTATTATCATTCCCATTTTACAGATGAGGAAACCAAGACTTGGAATGAATAAGGAAATTGCCCAAGGCCCTACACCCACTAAGTGGGGCAGTCAGGATTTAAAAATAAAACAGTGTCCCTGACCTAAAAATACTCTTACTCTAGTAGGGGAAGACAGACAAGCACACAGAAAATCTGATACCATGGCATGTACTGCTGGACGTGTGCGCTGCACCCAGACACCAGCACACATCTGCTGCAGCTGCAAAAACATGCAATGGGATAAAACACTTCCTTGTCTTTTCCTTCCCCTTACTGATGTCATAACTTCCCAACAGAATTCAAGTAAATGCTCCCTCCATTACCTAAATGTGATCTACCTTTGTCCCTTGGGAGCCCGTGAGCAGGATCCCTGCCCAATTCTATGTGGCAATAATAACAAGATGACAGGAGGAGGCCAGGGTCCCTGCAGAGGCCTCTTGACCCTCCCTTCAGTCCACATTGGCTGCCTTTGCCAAGGAGTGATGCCCGTGAGGAAACCAGTGTGGCCACTGCTTTTAAACTAGAGACACGTGGGTGAAGCATAAAGCTAAAACAAAAAACACTAGCTTAAAAGCTGCAGCAGGCCTCAGCCAACCACAAAGCTCCTGCCTTGGACAATGGACTATCACTTCAAACTTCAGGGCATCACTGTGGTACCCAGGCACCTCCGTGGCTGGCTCTCCCTGCAATCTGGTGGGGCTTAACCTCAGAGTCCAGGACCACGGGTTGACTTCTTCATCCTTATTCTGCTGCCCAGCTTTGCAGAGCCAGCCCAGTGTTGCCCACACACACCAGTATTTTACCTCTAAAGCTTCAACTATGTGCCCCAGACCAGGATCTTGTAATGCTTAGCAGGATCCCCAGTTTGTAAAACTCAGATCCAAGAGCCCCCATGACTACAGTAAAATAGAGAGCTTGGCCATGGGGCTCAGGCATCAGGAGAATAGAGCGCACCTTCCTTTAGGAGAAACTCCCCCAGGAGTAGCAGGGAAAGCCCGGAAAAAGAGGCTGTGAAGCAGCAGATGCCCCTGAAAAGCACCCAGATGTCCACATCATGCAGAAAGTCAAGGTAGGAAGAACACACACCAAATTAAATGACTTAGAGCCACGTGAGCATAAGACTCATAGCCTATGGATTTCTCTTATTGACAAGCTAAGCCACTCATAAGATAATCCTTCACCTGCCAACTCTTCCACAATTTGCGTATTAACAAGGCTTCTACCTTCTCTATTAAAAGAAATAATCTTCAATCAGGTAGTAAGAAAAGCTGAATTCCAAGAGAGATGAGAGGTAGCATGAGGATGCTTCCAGATCCAAGTGAATTACATAGAAGGAGCTTAAAAAAGAAGAGAGGAAAATGCCAAACAATTTTACCAGTTGATAATTTTTATGGAATTATGGAAACCAGGAAAGTTGTCAAGAGATTAAATAGAGATGGACTTATAAGGTCTCAATTCTGACTACAAAAATAGATTCTGGAAACTGCAAACTGGTTATTTGGAAATGGTTTCTCCCCTGCCTTTCATCCACACACAAAGATTCTAGATTGTTATTTAACTTCAACAAAGAAGCTAATAAAGGAGACATGGTTTATTAAATGAAAAAGTCTAAGGCTAGATATTTCCTTTCTGACGGCTTGGAATACTAGAAATTCCAAAATGCCTTCCCATTTTAATAACATGCTTAGATCCTGAATATGTTCCAACAAACATATATATATATATATATATATTTTTTTTTTTTTTTCGGTACGTGGGCCTCTCACTGTTGTGGCCTCTCCCGTTGCGGAGCACAGGTTCTGGACGCGCAGGCTCAGCGGCCATGGCTCACGGGCCCAGCCGCTCCGCGGCATGTGGGATCTTCCCGGACCGGGGCATGAACCTGTGTCCCCCGCATCGGCAGGTGGACTCTCAACCACTGTGCCACCAGGGAAGCCCCAACAAACATATATTTTAACGTCTGAGCTAAAAATAAAGAGAAATTATCTGTGCTGTACAAGACGTCAATTTAAAAAATTAATCATAAAGAGAAATTCTTCCTAAAGTCAAAACAAAACAGCACAAGCTGAAATGTTTTGAAAATGAAAGTAAACAAAAAAAAAAACAAAACGTAAATGATAACGAAGAACAAAATCTTGTGAGGCCCTAAAAGAAAAGTTGAATTCAGGAACCAAAGCCTTGGGGATTAACTACTATGCAAGGAAATGGAAGAATAAACCTTGGGCTCAAGAAAAATGTGAGAACTATGCCAAAGTTTCTCACCCCAAGCCAAAACCCTTGAAAAGAGTAGCACCATGGGTGAAATAAGGGGTAAATTATCCACCTGTCAGCAATGGGAGACTGGAGGAATTCTTTTTGCTCTGATGGTTCTATGTAGAAAAGAACAAGAGCAGCAGCAATAACAATAATCATAGGAATTATACTAGTCTCTCCAGAAAATTTGCTATCCTAGGCCCTCACACTCAGATCTAGAGTTCAAATGTAGGATACGCATAGGCCAGGAATCTACTCAGTCTAGAAATTAAAGTAGTTCAAGATTAATAAAACCCTGTGGCACCTGGTAAAAATAAAGGTGAACACTCCCTAACTGCTCAGGATCACACAGATTAAGTTGGATCAAACAGGAACTCACAATTAAAAATGAAAGCATTACACAAGGAAATGAGCCACCATGAGGGAGATGAAGCAAAAAATAATAAACCACAAATTTAGACATCCCTCCTCACAGGTACCTCATTTACTGAAATTTTGGATAATGTTTATGAAATGTTTAAAAAAGCAGACAGAAACTTTAAGTGGTCAAAGAATTAAAAGCTATTAAAAATGATTTAATAGGGCTTCACTGGTGGTGCAGTGATTGAGAGTCCACCTGACAATGCAGGGGACACGGGTTTGTGCCCCGGTCTGGAAGGGTCCCACATGCCACGGAGAGGCTGGGCCCATGAGCCATGGCTGCTGAGCCTGCGCGTCTGGAGCCTGTGCTCCGCAACGGGAGAGGCCACAATAGTGAGAGACCCGCGTACTGGAAAAAAAAAAAAAAAAAAAAGATTTAATAAAGGAATCAAATAAAACATTAAAATTTAATAATTTTTAAAAACTCACTGGATGGATTATAAATCAGATTAGACACAGCTGAAAAGAAAATGGATAGGAGGATGGATCAAAATAAATTACCCAGATTGCAGCATAGAGAAACAAACGAAGTAGAACTTGTGAAAGAGAGGTTATATGAGAGAAAATATTTAACCAGAGTTCCAGAATGAGAAAACAGAATGGGAGAGATGGAAAAAAATCAAAGACATGAGTTTTCCAGACCTGTTATCAAATATGAATCTAGATACAGGAAGCCCAACATATACCAAAACCTATAAATAAAAAAGAAGTTTGTGTTTCAACACATTATAGTGAAATTATAAAACACCAAAGATAAAGAGATGATCTTAAAAGCAGCAACAGAAGAAAAGAGAGATCACCTTCAAAAGAATTACAATTATACAAATAGCACACTCCTAAACATCAATAATTAACCCAGAAAGCAATGAAACAATACTCGCAATGTGTTCAGAGAGAACATTTATCAATCTATAAATGAATACCCCAAAAAAACTATTTCGAAAATGAGGACCAAAGACATTTTCAAATAAAAACTTTTGAAAAGACATTTTCAGACCCATGTCTAAGCATGGACTTCTTTTCATTTGTATAGCTCGGAATATGTTGGGTTTTCTGTCTGTGTCTATGGATTTATGTCTAATTCACTTGGAGGTTATCTCCCATTTTTCTGGGACTGCTTTTAAAATTTTTATCCTTGATGTTTTGTAATTTCACTAGGGAGTGGTGATAGGAAGGAAGACCTGATATGGAGGATGAAATGATGAGTGAATAAATTAGTTAACATGTTAATAGACTTAAACAAATACTGACTCTGTGAAATGATGATGATGTTTAATTTGTGAGGTTGAGAAAAAACACAAAATATAGTTAAATATGTAACATTAATAGTATACATGTCAGGAGTGGGTGATCAGAGTCATTCTAAGTACCAGGAGGAGAGTAGAGAATAGCAATGGAGAATTTAGTTTTCAAGCCAGTGGAGAGGAAGGAAGGTGGGGGAGTGGGGGAATACCTTAACTGATCCAAAAGAAGGCAAAAAAGAAGGGAAATAGGATGGGAAAGACAAGTGCGAAAAATCTAAATAATAAAGCAAAAATCGTCAAGGATAGTGAAGAGACTGAGATTTTTACCCTACTTAAAAGCTAACAAGTTAGCCTGCCACAGTTTCATGGATACTGGTAGAAGACACAAGAATCCTTGGTCCAAGACAAGAGACGATTTATTACTCACAGCAGAAGCAGTAGCCAGTGTATCAGCATTTTTGTACCTATTCTCCAAACCACAATTCCCACAGTGTGATAGGAGATGGCCAGATGACACCTGCACATGAAGTGGGTTGTGTTACAGGAGAGGAACCTTGAGCTTAGGAAACCTGAATCTTTGATGATAAATAGTAAGCATTCTTGCTCTTTGCTCTGGAGAGAGACTCCATCTCTAACCTCCAAGGCTGTAAGTAAAATTGCCCTTTGCTCCAGAGGGAGACACTATCTCTCTCTTCTGAGGTTATTCACTACACAAACATCCTTGAAAAGCTAGTTTGGAACAAAAGGCACTCAGTACTTGTCTTGAAAGATTTGCAGAAACAGAAGAGACTTATATAGAATTGTCTCCCAGCAGAAATAAGTCCAGATATGTTAGTAATCACAATAAATAAATTCACCTGCTAAGTACAGAGATTAGCACAGTAAATAAAAAAAAATCTACCAGTATTAAATACAAGAGAAGAAATGCAATACATATGGCTCTAAAAGGCTGAAAGCAAAAGGATGGTAAAAGGCATTACAAGAAAATTCAAAACGAAGGTAAGCCAGAGTTAGTTATTGTAATATCAAATGAAATAGAAGTTAACACAAAAAAATTTACTAGGGTCATAGATCACTACATAATGGTGAAAGGTTTTATTATGCAGGAAGATATATAATAATTTTAACCATAAATAAACATAGCAAAAATGCTCAAATTATATAAATCAAAAACTAATAGAACTATAAAAAGAAACTGACAAATATACTATCACAGTGAAAGATTTCGTTACACATCTATCAATTTTTTTAATTGAAGTCTATTTGACCTACAACACTATATTAGTTCCATGTGTACAATATAGTGATTTGATATTTCTATACATTAAAAAATGATCACCATAAGTCTAGTTACCATTTGTCACCATACCAAATTATTAGAATGTCATTGACTATATTCCTCATGCCATACATTTCATCCCAGTGACGTTTATTTTGTAACTGGAAGTTCATATTTCTTTATCTCCCTCACCTATTTTGTTCCTCTCTCCCCACCCCCCACCTGTAACAACCACCAGTTTTTCTCTGTATCTATGAGTCTGTTTCTGTTTTGTTATGTTTGTTCATTTGTTTTTGTTTCAATGTTTTTAAACATCTTTATTGGAGTATAATTGTTTTACAATGGTGTGTTAGTTTCTGCTTTATAACAAAGTGAATCAGTTATACATATACATATGTTCCCATATCTCTTCCCTCTTGCATCTCCCTCCCTCCCACCCTCCCTATCCCATACCTCTAGGTGGTCACAAAGCACCGAGCTGATCTCCCTGTGCTATGCGGCTGCTTCCCACTAGCTATCTATTTTATGTTTGGTAGTGTATATATGTCCATGCCACTCTCTCACTTCGTCACAGCTTACCCTTCCCCCTCCCCATATCCTCAAGTCCATTCTCTAGTAGGTCTGTGTCTTTATTCCCGTCTTACCCCTAGGTTCTTCATGACATTTTTTTTTCGTAGATTCCATACATATGTGTTAGCATACGGTATTTGTTTTTCTCTTTCTGACTTACTTCACTCTGTATGACAGACTCTAGGTCCATCCACCTCACTACAAATAACTCAATTTTGTTTCTTTTTATGGCTAAGTAATATTCCATTGTATGTATGTGCCACATCTTCTTTATCCATTCATCTGTTGATGGACACTTAGGTTGCTTCCATGTCCTGGCTATTGTAAATAGAGCTGCAATGAACATTGTGGTACATGACTCTTCTTGAATTATGGTTTTCTCAGGGTATATGCCCAGTAGTGGGATTGCTGGGTCGTATGGTAGTTCTATTTGTAGTTTTTTAAGGAACCTCCATACTGTTCTCCATAGTGGCTGTATCAATTTACATTCCCACCAACAGTGCAAGAGGGTTCCCTTTTCTCCACACCCTCTCCAGCATTTATTGTTTCTAGATTTTTTGATGATGGCCATTCTGACCGGTGCGAGATGATATCTCATTGTAGTTTTGATTTGCATTTCTCTAATGATTAATGATGTTGAGCATTCTTTCATGTGTTTGTTGGCAATCTGTATATCTCCTTTGGAGAAATGTCTATTTAGGTCTTCTGCCCATTTTTGGATTGGGTTGTTTGCTTTTTTTTGATATTGAGCTGCATAAGCTGCTTGTAAATTTTGGAAATTAATCCTTTGTCAGTTGCTTCATTTGCAAATATTTTCTCCCATACTGAGGGTTGTCTTTTGGTCTTGTTTATGGTTTCCTTTGCTGTGCAAAAGCTTTGAAGTTTCATTAGGTCCCATTTGTTTATGTTTGTTTTTATTTCCCTTTCTCTAGGAGGTGGGTCAGAAAGGATCTTGCTGTGATTTATGTCATAGAGTGTTCTGCCTATGTTTTCCTCTAAGAGTTTGATAGTGTCTGGCCTTACATTTAGGTCTTTAATCCATTTTGAGTTGTTCATTTGTTTTGATGTTTAGATTCCACCTATAAGTGAGATCATATGGTATTTGTCTTTCTCTGGCTGATTTACTCACTTAGCATAACACCGTTTAGGTTCATGCATGTTGTCACAAATAGCAAGATTTCATTCTTTTTATAGATGAGTAGTATTCCATTGTATATATATATACCACATCTTTATCCATTCATCTATCAATGAACACTTAGATTGCTTCTGTATCTTCACTATTGTAACTAATGCTGCAATTATCATAAGGGTTATATACCTTTTTTAATTAGTGTTTTTGTTTGTTCTTGAAAAACACCCAGAAGTGGAATTGCTGTATCTTATGGTAGTTTTATTTTTAATTTTTTGAGGAACCTCCATACTGTTTTCCATTGTGGCTGTACCAATTTACATTCCCACCAACAGTGCATGAGTGTTCCCTTTTCTCCACATCCTCACCAACACTTGGTGTTTGTTGTCTTTTTGATAATAGCCATTCTGACAGATCTGAAGTGATATCTCCTTGTGATTTTGATTAGCATTTTCCTGATGACTAATGATGTAGATCATCTTTTCATGTGTCTGCTGGCCATCTGTAAATCTTCTGTGGAAAAATCTCTATTCAGGTCCTCTGCCCATTTTTTAATCAGATTTTTAAAAAAATTGAGTTGTCTGAGTTCTTTGTATATTTTGGATATTAAATTTTAATAGATACATTGTTTGCAAATATCTTCTATTCAGTAGTTGGGTTTTTCATTTGTTGATAGTATCCTTCGTTGTGCAAAAGCTTTTCAGTTCATGCAATCTCATTTGTTTATTTTTGCTATTTTTGCTTTGCCTCAGGAGACAGAGTCAAAAAAATATTGCTAAGACGGAAGATGTCAAAGAGTATATTGCCTATGTTTTCTTCTAGGAATTTTATGGTTTCAGGTTTTACACTTAAGTATTTAATCAATTTTGAGTTTATTTTTGTATATGGTGTGAAAAAGTAGTCCAGTTTGATTCTTTTGCATGTTGTTGTCCAGCTTTCCCAACACTATTTACTGAAAGGCTCTCTTTTCCCCATTGTTGATTCTTGCCTCCTTTGTTGTAGATTAATTGACCATGTAAGCATGGGTTTATTTCTGGGGTCTCTATTCTGTTCCATTGATCTATATGTCTAAATCTGTGCATTACCATACTGTTTTGATTACTCTAGTTTTGTAATATAGTCTGAAACCAGGGAATGGGTTACCTCCAGATTTACTCTTCTTTCTCAAGATTGTTTTGACTATTCAGGGTCTTTTGTGTTTCCTTACAAATTTTAGAAGTATTTGTTCTAGTTCTGTGAAAAATGTCATTGGTATTTTGATAGGGATTGCACTGAATCTGTAGATTGGGGAGTATGGTCATTTTAACAATATTAATTTTTCCAATCCATGAGTATGGTATATTTTTCAATTTGTTTGGGTCATCTTCAGTTTCTTTCATCAATATCTTGTAGTTTTCCAAGTACAGGTCTTTAACCTCCTCAGACAGATTTATTCCTAGGTATTTTATTCTTCTTGATGCAATTATACATGGGATTGTTTTCTTAATTTCTCTTTCTGATAGTTTGTTGTTAGTGTATAGAAAAGTAACAGATTTTTATGTATTAATTTTATATCCTTTATGGAATTCATCTATTAGTTCTAATGCTTTTTGGTGGTGTCTTTAGGACTTTCTCTATGTAGTGTCATGTCATCTGCAAACTGTAACAGTTTTTATTCTTCCTTTCCAATTTGGATTCCTTTTATTTCTTTTTGTCTGATTGCTGTAGCTAGGAATTCCAGTACTATGTTGAATAAAAGTGGTGACAATGGGCATCCTTGTCTTGTTCCTGATATAAGAAGAAATGTGTTCAGCTTTTCACCATTAAGTATGATGTTAGCTGAGGTCTTATCATATATGGCCTTTATTATGTCATCTATCAATTAAAGACAGGTCAGCAGATTAAAACATCTGTAAATATACAAAAGATACAAACTACACAATAAATAAAATTAACATTAGACATATATAGAACCCTGAACTCAAAATTAGAACACCCACTCTTCAGTAACACAAGGAATATTTAAATACTGACCATATACTAGGTGATAGTGTCTCAACAATTTTTTTAAAAAATCAATACCATTTAACCACATAGTTAGCCACAATGCAATTAAGTTAGAAATCAATAACATAAGACAGTTTGCTGAAAGAAAATACACCTGGAAATGTACAAAGATTCTTATAAATAACTCCTTGGTAAAAAAAATCACAATGGAAATGTGATTTTTACTTCATTTATAATTGAATAATAATGTAAAAACTACAGATCAAACTTATGGGATGAAGCTAAAGCAGTACTAAGTGAAAATTTTGTAACCTTAAATGCTTATATTAGAAAAGTAGAAAGCAATAGGCATCCCACTTAAAAGTTAAGAATTTAAGAAGTTTGAGAAAGAACATCCAGATAAATTCAAAGAGGAATGATACAATATAAGGAATGATACAATATAAGATATGATACAATACAATATAAAAGATAAGAGCAGAAATAATAAAATAGAAAGCAAAATAAAATATAGAAGATGAACAAAGCCAAAAATGCACTCTTCAAATATACTAATCAAGAACAAATTTATGGTAAGATTAATCTGGGGGTGGAGAAGAGAAGTAAAGCACAAGTATTAAATATTAGGAATAAAAAAGAAGATGCAATAGAATCAGCAGAGATTTAAAATAATGAGAATATACCATTGATGTGTTTATGCCAATAAATTAGTAAGCTGAGTTAAAATTTACACATTTTTCAAAACTATAACTTTTAAAAGTAGTTTCCAGAAGAATCAGAAAACATGGCTAGACTTTATAATATCTATTAAAGAAATTGAATCAATAGTTTAAAACCTTACCACAGATAAAACACCAGACCTAATGATTTTATAGTTCACTCCTAACAACCTCCTAAGGAACAGATCAATTACACAAATTCTTCCAGAGACTAGAAAAAGAACAAATACTTCCTACCTCATTTTGTGAGATTATTTGATATTAAAACTAAGCAAATAAAATACAAGAAAGGAAAATGAGAAAAAGAGAGAGAAAGAACAAGAGTGAGGCTAGGAATAAATCCTATAATAGACTTGTAAAATTTTGTCTATGGATAACTATAAAATGATATTGAAAGGCATTAAAGGAAAATAAAATAAATGTAGCGTTATACTATGTTCATGGATAGGAAGATTAAATGTAAAGATGCCAGGTCTCCCAAAATTGATTGATGGATTCGATTAAATTTCAAACCAAATTCCAAGAAAATTCTTTCTGAAACGTAATTGCTTCAATCAAAATTTATATGTAAGAGTAAATGATCATGACAAATGACCAAGACATTTCAAAAAAACAAGGTAGAATGACTTGCTCTATCATATTTCAAGATTCTAAAATGAGAACTGTTGAAAGAATATGGTATTGGTGCAAATACAGCCAGCTATGCAAGTATAACAAAAGAAAAAGCTCAAAAACAGACCAATGTATACATGGAAACTTGGTATATGATTAAGATGGCCCTGATAATTACTAAGAAAAGGAAGTACTATTAAATAAATTCAATCCCTAGCTGCACATACACAAAATTCAAGGTGAATTAAAGATAAAGTTCAAAACTAAAACTTTTTGAAAAAGTATAGGGAAATTTTTGACTTTGAACAGCCTTTATTGGTAAAGGTCATCCAAAGCCATAATTTGCCATTAATCTTCTGTATGCCCATCTGTTATCTACACTATTTTATGTCTATAAGGAGTTCAGAGAGTAGAAAATAGATATAGGTTTCATAATTCTGTCTTCCAATCTGGCCCTGAAAACCACTGAGTAAAAGGACTAGCATTCTTTTTAAGACAAAATTTGCCTTGGATCACCATCAAAATCTATTAAGAACATTTCTCATTCTGGTCTCTATATGAGACTATGGCTTTGGGAGAGCTCTTCTCTCCATACACTCTGACCTGCAAAGGGCTGCTGATTTCTTGAGTCAGAAGTTAAGATGAGCTTGACCTTAGGGTCAAACCAACTGTCAGCCATGTCTTAGTAAACTATGCTACCTCCTGGAAGAATTTTGGCTTATGCATTCTCAGTCTTGCATTTATCTTTCTAAATGTCATAAGTTCACCAAGGACAATTTGTAATTGCATTGGCAACCAAAATTATTCACTGGAGAGGTTCTGCAGCAGACATGAGAGTGAGCTGCTCAGATGTCCTGTTAAGACAGAACTTCTGAAAGGAATGCAATCAACTGACCTGCCCCACTTTCAAGATCCACCACATTCCCTAGGTAGTTTCTAGCCAATAACTTAGAACTGCTGAGGTTCGATACCTGGGAAATTCCTGCCCAATATAGGGCTCCTCTAACAGGAAATCTTTGCTCTGGGACACCCCCATTGCCTGGCTGACGCTTTCTTAGAGTTGTACTGTGCGGTGAGGCTCTTTATACACAATTTTCCCACCTTCCCTCCCTGTCTTCACATGTGTCAAACTTACACTGCAGTCTGAAGGCCTTCCCTGTCTATGCCTGCTCTCCCTTTAAGGACTTTTCTCCCAATAAATATTTTCACATCTAAGTCAGTTTTGCTGCCTGCTTCTCAGGAGACCCCAAAAATGAAATGGGTGCCTTACTACAAAAGGGAAGAAACCCCTGTGAGGAAATTCTCTGCTTTGACTAAAAGACATATCACTTTAATATAAAAGATCACCCTCCTTTGGGAAATAGTAAGTATCAGCTTTTCTTCATATGGTCCTCATGGAATTATCAAGGTCCTGAGTTGTTTAAATCAGCTGTAGCTTCAATCTCTTTTCTCTCTCTCTCTCTCTGTCTGCACACACACAGCCCACCCCATGTGTGTGTGTATGTATGTGTGTGAAAATATATTTTCCTGCATCCAAGACTTCTCTGGCACCTTCCATATCTGTTTGTAGCCAGCTCTCTCTCACTTCCCCTTTTTTATCCCTATTCCTCTCTTTTTCCTGCTCCCTCAAGAAACTTTGGAGATCAAATAGTCTTTAAAAAATTATTCTGTTATGTTCAAATCTAAGAACATTTAATCCAGATAAACACATCTAATACAAAATTGGAATAAATCCGATTTACAAGGTCTCTTAAAACCTATTCGGGCATCTTCTGTTCCTATCAACTTTTAGGGTGAAAAAAATGGTACATTTAATACTCATATAAATTTGAAAAAAAAACTCAAGAGTCTCTGAAAGGGAAAAATTTAACTCCTAATATTTTGTTTATTTGGACTATTCTATGGAAAAAAATCTGTTTTCACTACAGCTCTGAAAAACAATAAAAAGTTTACCTATAAGTTAAGTTAATGGCCTTGGTTACGTACTAGGTTACAAGATAAAAAAGAGAGATATTCAGAGGTTTTAAGCATGACTTAAAGAACCTTTAAAATTTGATTTATAAATTCAAATATGTTTGAATTATATTAGAAAAAAACAGTCTTATCAAGATGCTTTGGAAAAATTAGACTGATTTAATAATTTTAGTTTATAACTAATTCTATATCTTCTCCTTGTTTTTAGCACCTTATAGAAATAAGGTAAGTACAATATTCTAGTTTGCATAAGGTAGAGTTTATTTCCTCATAATTAAAATTTTCTAAATTTCCTATATTGGCTTTATGTCAAAATTATTGTTTGCACAAATCATTTAATATTACAAAAATATGTTTAATTAAATAAGGTGGTAATAAATGTCTTTTAAAAGTGTTATGCTAGTGAAATTTTTAGATGTTACAACTCATAAGAACTTAATTTGCAAACTCAAACCTGTAATTTTCATATTCTTACTTAACTTTAAGATCTTGAATTGATATTAATTTTTCATTGATAAATAACATTTGAATACTTAGACAATACAATTTTCATTTACCTACACTCTTTTTTCTACATAATAAAGTAGGCAACAGTTAATATGTCAAAAAAAAGAGGATGCACAAATATCCCTGAGTTTTATTAATATTCGTGTTCTTTTTTTAAGAAATGTAAAAGAAGGAATGTGCTGCTAAGGAGCCATATATGCAAGATAATGGATGTGTTTTCGTTTATCAAGAAAAAGGAGAGAATAATTTTGTCTTAAGTAAGAATTGGCTGGTTGTAGCAGAGCATGAAAGAAGATCAGAAAGGTGAAAGAAATGAAGTTTATTTCCTGGATTTCAAATATCTATAAATTATAAGCTGTAAGGAAGAAATAAACTGTGTAAAAACATTGAAAAAGTATATTAAATGTGATGGATTTATAAATAAGAAAGAAAGACCTGGGAATTCTTTTTACTGTAAATCATTAGAAGGATGATTTGAACTTTCCTTGTGTTGAAATGACCAAGGCGTCGAGTGCCCAGAAAACATAGGTCCCTTTTAAAACCACAATATTTGTTTTCTATACTTTTGACATACTCTTGAATCACTTTTGAAAAAGTTTCTTAATTTCAAAAAAGGTTAAGTTCCTAGTAATTATTATTGCTTACTTCTGTTTATTAATTATATGTACATTTGTAGTTCTTAAATCATCCTGAAATATTAATCCTATGATCATGAAGTGACCCTCTTCTCCCCCAAAACCCTCTTGACCCTTGTCTTGAGATATAGATTGTCTGATATAAACACTATTCCAGGTTGTTGTTGTTGTTGTTATGGTTTGCATGGTATATCTTCTTCCAACTTTTTTCTTTGAACCTATTTGTATCTCTGTATTTAAAGTGTGTCTTTTATAGACAGAATACACTTGGCTTTTTATTTATTTTAATCTAACAATCTCTGCCTTTTGATATGAATAGTTAGTCCATTATGCTTAATATTATTATTTATATGGTTTTATGTAGGCCTGCCATTTGGCTACCTTCTATTTGTTGCATTTATTTTTTGTTCCTCAGTTCTTCCTTTCCTGCATTCTTTTGTGTTAACCAAACATTTTTTAGTGTTCCATTTTTTATTGGCTTTAGAGCTATATTAATTTGCATTATTTTATAGCAGTTGCATCTGTAACTTATCCCAGTATATCTAGAGCTAATGTTGAATTATTTCATGCAGTTAGAAACTTGGCAACAGTATGTTTCCATTTACCTCCCCTATCCTTAGTGTTATTGTTGTTATATGTAATTATATACATTATAAACAGAAAAATACAGTGTAATAATTTTGCTTTAGTTGCATATCTTTTAAAATGTATTGTATAACATATATATATACATTCTTCATTTCTCTCTTACTTCCCAGAGATTAGTGTACTTTCCCTTTATCCTGAAGAACTTCTTTTAGCATTTCTTAGAGCACAGGTCTGCTGACAGTATATTCTCTCAGTTCTTGTTTACATAAATATGTCCTTGTTTTACCTTTATTTTTAAAGAATAGTTTCATTGGATATGGAATTTTTAATTAAGATTGTTTTCTTTCAGTACCTTGAATATGTTATTCTGATATCTTCTGGCCTCTGTTTCTGATGAGAAGTCAGCTCTTTGTCATATCATTATTTTCCTTTATGTAATGGAGCATTTTCTCTAGCAGCCATGAAAATTTTCTCTTATCTTTGCAATTTAAGTATAATGTACCTAGGAGTAGTTTTCTAGGAGTAGTTTTCTTTGTATTTATCCAGCTTGTGGTTTGTTAAGCTTCTTGCATCTGTGAATTAGTATTTTCCATCAAATTTGGGAATTTTTTAGCCATTGTTTTTTAATATTTTGTCTTTCTAACCTTTCTTTCTGGGCCTGCAATGACATGTATTGTACCACTTTATATTCTCCCACAGGTCTGTTGAGCCTGTTTTCTGTGGAGCCCATATGGTGAATTTGTCATTTCAGTGGTTGTAATTTCATCTCCTAAATTTTCATATATATTCCATTTCTCTGTTAAGATAGGGATATTTTGGGCTTCCCTGGTGGCACAGTGGTTGAGAGTCTGCCTGCCAATGCAGGGTACACGGGTTCGTGCCCCGGTGTGGGAGGATCCCACATGCCACGGAGCGGCTGGGCTCGTGAGCCATGGCTGCTGAGCCTGCGCGTCCGGAGCCTGTGCTCCACAATGGGAGAGGCCACAGCAGGGAGAGGCCCGCGTACCGCAAAAAAAAAAAAAAAAAAAAAAGAGAGATAGGGATATTTTCATTCACAAAGCAATCTACAGATTCAATGCAAACCCTATCAAATTACCAATGGCATTTTTCACAGGACTAGAAAAAAAAATTTACAATTTGTATGGAAACACAAAAGACCTCGAATAGGAGAAACAACCTTGAGGAAAAAAAGAAAAATGGAGCTGGAGGAATCAGGCTCCCTGATATCAGACTATACTACAAAGCTATAGTAATCAGGACAGTGTGGCACTGGCGCAAAAACAGAAATATAGATCAATGGTATAGGATAGAAAACCCAGAGATAGACCCATGCACCTGTGGTCACCTAATCTACAACAAAGGAGGCCAGAATATACAATGGAGCAAAGACAGACTCTTCAATAAGTGGTGCTGGAAAAACTGGACAGCTACATGTAAAAGAATGAAATTACAACACTCCCTAACACCATACACAGAAATAAACTCAAAATGGATTAAAAGACCTAAATAAAAGGCCAGACACTGTAAAACTCTTAGAGGAAAACATAGGCAGAACACTCTTTGACATAAATAACAGTAAGATCTTTTTTGACCCACCTCCTAGAGTAATGAGAATAAAAACAGAAATAAACAAATGGGAACTAATTAAACTTAAAAGCTTTTGCACAGCAAAGGAAACAAGACTAAAAGACAACCCTCAGAATAGGAGAAAATATTTGCAAATGAAGCAACTGACAAAGGATTAATCTCCAAAATATACAAACAGCTCATGCAGCTCAATATCAATAAAACAAACAACCCAACGAAAAAATGGGCAGAAGAGCTAAATAGACTTTTCTCCAAAGATGACATACAGATGGTCAACAAATGCATGAAAAGATGTTCAACATCACTAATTATTAGAGAAATGCAAATCAAAGCTACAGTGAGGTATCACCTCACACCAGTCAGAATGGCCATCACCAAAAATCCACAAACAATAAATGCTGGAGTGGGTGTGGAGAAAAGGGAACCCTCATGCATTGTTGGTGGGAATGTAGATTGATATAGTCACTATGGAGAACAGTATAGAGGTTCCTTCAAAAACTAAAAGTAGAATTACCGTATGACCCAGCAATCCCACTACTGGGCACACACCCAGAGAAAACCATAATTTGAAAAGACACATGTACCTCAATGTTCATTGCAGCACTATTCACAATAGCCAGGACATGGAAGCAACCTAAATGTCCATCAACAGAGGAATGGATAAAGAAGATGTGGTACATATATACAATGGAATATTACTCAGCCATAAAAAGGAACGAAATTAGGTCATTTGTAGAGACATGGATGGACCTAGAGACTGTCATTCAGAGTGGAGTAAGTCAGAAAGAGAAAAACAAATATCATATATTAATGCATATATGTGGAATCTGAACAAACTGGTATCTGCTTATTTACAAAGCAGAAATAGAGACACAGATGTAGAGAACAAACATGGGTACCAAGGGGGAAAGGGGGAGGTGGGATGAATTGGGAGATTGGGATTGACATACATACACTATTGATACTATGTATAAAATAGATAACTAATGAGAACCTACTGTATAACACAGGGAACTCCACCCAATGATCTGTGGTGACCTAAAAGGGAAGAAAATCCAAAAAAGAGGGGATATGTGTATACATATTCCTGATTCACTTTGCTGTACAGTAGAAACTAACACAATATTGTAAAGCAACTATGCTCCAATAAAAATGTTTTTAAAAAACCTATTTTTCCTTAAATTTTAAAATATGTTTTTCTCTGATTCTATGAACATCTTTATAATAGCTGCTTTGGTGTCTGTCTGCTAAGTCCAATATTTGGTCCCTTTTAGAGACAATTTCTATTTATTTTTTCCTCAGTACAAGCCACATTTTCCTACTTCTTTGCATTTTCATAATTTTGGTTGAAAACTGGATGTTGTAAATAATACATTATAGCAACTCTGGATTTGGTTGAGTTAGAAATTGTTGGATTTTTTTTTTCATTAGTCCATTTATCCCTGGACTCAAACTTTGTATCTCCTACTATGTGCTACAGTTGATATATCTTTATTCAGTTCTTATGGCTTCCTTGAATTGCTTTTGTAGCTTGGCCCCCTTGGATCTCCTTTGTATCTGTGTGATTTGGAATATCAGAGATAAATCAGCAGGGTCCCTCCCCTCAATCTCAAAGTTTATTGTGAAAAACAAAAAAGTAAGTAGGCAATATCAACAGTGTAATTAATTGTATAATAAAAATGTGCACAAGTCATACAGGTGGTGCAGAGCAGGAAGCAATTAACTCTGAAAGCAGCCAGTAATTCAGGAAGACTTCACAGAAGAAGTGACTTGTAGGTTAAGTTTTGAAAGACAGTAATTTACAGGTGGATGCAGAAAGAGGACATTTCAGGTAGAGGGATGGATGTGCAAGGATATACGAGTATGACACACCACGACTTGTTCTAAGGAAGACAGGCCGTTTGATGTAGCTGGGACATAAGACATTAGGGGAAATGAAGCTGGGAATATGAGTAGGGTGTACGTCATAAACAGCCGTACACCAAGTTAAGGGGTAGATATTTGATCTTATTTGTGATAATGAGCCACTGAGCGGTTTTAAGCTATGTTCAGGGTGGATTAGGGTAGTCCAGGTGGGAGACAATGATGGCATGGTCTAGGGTGGTGGAAGTGGAATAGAAGTAAGTGAACAGCACTGAAAGGTAAAACAGGAGGCACAATAGACAGCTTGGGGGACAGGAGAAAGAGGAGTAAAGGAGACCATTGCTTAGGCAACCAGGTAGAGGGTTGCGCCATTTATCCAAGATAGAAAATACAAGAGGAACAGAGATTTGAGGAGGGGAGAAGAGCGGATAACATACTTAGCTTTTGACGTCCTAAGGTCAAGGTACAGAGGCAAACCAGAAGAGCAGTCTGGCAGGCAGTGGAATATATAAACAGTCACCAGCATGCTCTGGAAACAATGTGTGAATAAAGAGCCCCTGGAGAGTGTGCAGACTAAGGGTAGAGGTGGTCTGAGGACAACACCTGGGGATTGACATTTAAGGCATGGGCCAAAACGGTGATTGATTCAAGAGGAAAGAGAAGTTGATGGATACAGTGGAGGTAGTCATAGTACTCGAGAGAGTAGTGTTCTCCCACTACAGACACCTACACTGTTGCAATCTTGAGAAGGACTGGCCTCACCTACATCTTTTTCCACACTTATTATTGGCCCCTCTAACTCTTGCTCCTAGTCCAGACTGTATGCCAGACCCTTACTAATTAATTAGAAAATTCCTAATAGAAACATTAGCCCCAGAAGTGTTACTTGGTCTTGTTAAAGATGTCTGTCCAGTTGTAATCCATTGTACTTCTTTAAGTTTAGTGAAACAGCCCCCTGGCTACTTCAACCCATCCATCAAATGTCACCCTTAAGGTGCTGGTGATGAAGACCCACAGAGTCTCAGGATCATTAGTCCGAGGCTCCTTCAGTTTAATTCTCTATGGACTTTCCTTAGTAGCCTTCACCAGAGGCCCTGCAGCCCTGGGCCCAGGAAAAAGAGAGCATGTTCTGGAAAGGCTTAACCAACTAGAATTCCCTGCAGTTCTCAGGAACCAGAAAATGGAGGGGTGTCGCTGCCCTAAGAAACACATTCATCTACACACACAAAACAGCATGGGAAGCATATTTAAATAGGGAAGGTAAAGAACAGACTGGGTGTGGATTTAGACACATGTTCTTTAAGGATTCAGAATTCACTTATAACAGTAATCACAAACTACTTGAATCTCTAAACTGAAAAGAGATATGTTTTCTAAGAGAAAAATGAGTTTCTAGGTAATAATGAAAGATTAAATGTTGAGCCATATTATCTTTCTTTTCTTTTTTTAAAATTAATTAATTAATTTTTTAAAAAGTTTATCCTCACCAACACTTGGTATTGTTGGTCTTTTTATTTATTTTTTCTGTTCATTTTTTTTTGAATTTTATTTATTTTTTTATACAGCAGGTTCTTATTACTTATCCATTTTATACATATTAGTATATATATGTCTGTGTTGGGTCTTCATTGCTGCACACAGGCTTTCTCTAGTTATGGCAAGTAAGGTCTACTCTTCGTTGAGGTGTGTAGGCTTCTCATTGAGGTAGCTTCTCTTGTTGCAGAGCATGGGCTCTAGGCATGCAGGCTTCAGTAGTTGTGGCTCACAGGCTCTAGAGTGCAGGCTCAGGAGTTGTGGCACACAGGCTTAGTTGCTCTGCAGCATGTGGGATCTTCCCAGACCAGGGCTTGAACTCATGTCCCCTGCACTGACAGGTGGATTCTTAACCACTGCGCCACCAAGGAAGTCCCCATCTTTCTTAAATTTCAGAAGACACAGTCATAACTCACAACCAAGGAGGAGGATTTAGGTAAATATTTGAATAATCCTGAACTGGAAACAGAATAAATTTTGAAGTAGAAACAACAGTATTGTTGGGAAGAGGATGGAGGGTAGGCTGGAGAGGGTGCTTCAGGGGAAGGAAGTAGGAACTAGATGGAGTTTTAAAGAGACTTGCAGCTTTTATGAAAACTCAGGGTATCTAAGGACAGAGAAGATTTCCGCCCACCCACCCGGCCCCCGCAAATTACATGTACTTAATTGTACAATGTGATAATTTGATATATGTATACCTTGCTAAATTATTGCCACAATCAAGTTAAATAACACATCCATCACTTCACCTAGTTACCTTTCTTGTTTGTTTGTTTTTGTTTTTTGGTGAGAGCACTTAAGATCTACTCTCTTAGGAAATTTCAATAAAATATTGAAATACAGTACAGTACTGTTAACTTAGAGCTACTCATAACTGAAAATTTCTACACTTTGACCAACATCTCCTTCTTTTCCCCACCCCCAGCCCCTGACAGCCGCCATTCTACTCTGTTTCTGAGTTTAACTTTTCTTCTTAGATCTCACATATAAGCAACACCCTGCAGTATTTGTCTTCTCTGTCTGACTTATTTCCCTTGGCATAGTGCCCACCAGGTTCACCCATGTTGCCACAGATGGTAGGATTTTCTCCTTTTTTGTGGCTGAATAATATTCCATGTTAGTACAGCTGGGGACTACAGTTAATGATACTGTGTCATATATTTGGAAAGTTACTCAGGGAGGAGATCTTAAGAGTTCTCATCACAAGAAAAAAATTGTAATTGTGTGTGATGATGGATGTTAACTAGACTTATTGTGGTGATCATGTGGCCATATGTGCAAATATCAAATCATGTTGTACACTTAAAACCCCTATAATATTATACATCAATCATATTTCAATAAAAAATTCTATGATATATACATCACATTTTTTCATATATGATATATATATATATATCACATTTTTTAATTCATTCATCCATTGACAAACATAAGTTGTTTCCATATCTTAGCTATTGTGAATAATGCCACAATGAACATGGGAATGCAGATATCTCTTCAAGATCCTGATTTTGATTCCTTCAGGTGTATACCAAGAAGTGGGATTGCTAGATCACATGGTAGCTCTATTTTTCATATTTTGAAGAATTTCCACACTGTTTTTCATAATGGTCATACCAATTTACATTCCCACCAACAGTGTACAGTGCTCCCTTTTCTCCATATCCTTCCCAACACTTGTTATCTCTAGTCTTTTGGTAAAAGTCATGCTAATGGGTGTGAGGTAATTTCTCATTGTGGTTTTGATTTGCATTTCCCTGACGATTAGTGATGTTGAATACTTTCCCATGTACCTGTTGGCCATTTATATGTCTTCTTTGGAAAAAATGTCTATTTAGATCTTTTGCCCATTTTTAATTGATCTATTTTATTTTCTGCTAATGAGTTGTATAAGTCCCTTATATATTTTGGATATTAACCCCTTATCAGATACATGGTTTGAAAATATTTTCTCCCATTCCACAGGTTGCCTTTTCATTTAGTTGATTTTTTTTCTTTGCTGTACAGAAGCTTTTTAGACTGATGTAGTATTGTTTGTATAGTTTTGCTTTTGTTGCCTTTGTCTTTGATGTCATATCCAAAAAATCATTGCCAAGACCAATGTCAAGGAACTTTTCCCCTATGAATATATCACCTGTGATACATTCTAGCCTAAATTCTTTAACCTGAATCATCAAATTTTAAAATATAACCTCCAGTCCCATGCTGCCCACATGCAACTGACTTGGTCAAAGTCATTCTTAACCACTTGGGCAGGGCAACTGACCCCTTCAGAAGCTGTAGTGTAGAACAAAGTAACTTAGAGCACAGACCCTGAGGCTAGACTGGCTAGGTCTGAATTTCACTGGTTAATCTTACTAGCAGTAGGACTTGGGGAAGTTATCTCTGTGCCTCAGTTTCCTTATCTGCAAAATGGGGATGATGACTGTACCTGTCTCATAGGGACTCTTAGGACAGCACCACACACATCATGAGGCTCTCCATTGCCACTGGCTGTTATTAAACATTAGCTGTTCTTGTGTGATATACTAGTAATGTAACAGGTGTCTATGTATACCTTAGGGATAGGAATATGGTCTTTTCCTGATTTTTCTGGCCCTATCTTTCTACCCCACTCACATCATTGTGCCTTGTCTCCCACTCTACTCACTGGATTCCCACCTCATCAGTCTTGGGTCCATTCCTAAAATATCTACCTCTTTCCCCTCCCAGGACATCACAATGTATTCCTTTTGCCTGGATACTCTTCACATGGCTGACTTTTTCTCACCGTAAATCTCATCTCCTTCTCAGTCCAGCTACGTGGGCCATACCATCTAAAGTGGCCTTGCCCCACCCCACCTTTCACAGTCCTGTGTTCATTTTTTAGGTCATCTTGTTTTGTAATTATGTTGTTTATTTACTTTGTTATCTGCCTCTCCCCATGAAGGTTAGCTCTGTCTCATCCACTCTTGTAATCACAGTGCCTAGCACAAGGCTGTGCACATGGAAGAACTCTGTAAATAGTTGTTAAATGAATGAATAAACTATAGGAGGCATTCAAATCATTCTTCTCAAAATAAAAAAAGGAAGGAAGGAAAGAAGGAAGGGAGGGAAGGAAGGAAGGGAGGAAGGAAGAAAGGGGGAGGGAGGGAGCAAGGAAGGAAGAAAGAAAGAAAGAAGGAAAAAAGAAAGAAAGAGGAAGGGAATGAGAGAGGGAAGAAGGGGAAAAAAGAATGAAAGAAAGAAAAGGTGACATTATACATCAGAGAAACAGTGTAAGTGTATATCACTTACACGGCATTATCTCTTCCTTGAAAAAAATGTAAAGTTTTGCTCACTTCACTCCACTGTAATAAGATTGAAAACAATAAGAAGTATAATAATAGTCAGAATGGAAACCAGAGATAAGCTAATTTAAAGGAGGTAATAAAAAAGGCCAAAGAATACAGAAGTGGAAGAACATGGGGGGGGGGGGAAACTAGCCAGTAGGTACTGAGAGACCGGGAGCTTACCACAGATTGGGGGTCTTCTTAAGGAGAACAAAAGAAGAAAATCTGAAGGAGAGCCATGCCTGCTTTGTTCATGAAGTGTGTTCCCACAGTCGTAGGGGTGGCATGGACACAATTTCTGGGCCCTACTGGGAAATTTTCATGGTCAAAAACAACAGGAAATAGAACTCATTTCTTCTGAGTCTTGATTTCTGGCTCTTTCCACTGTACCACACTGTCTGTTTTATTTTCAAAGTGACCAGAATGTGGAATTCTCTTCAAATGGAAAGTGAAAAGCAAGAAACATCACAAAGTAATTATGTCTAGAATGAGTTAGGAAATAGCAACAAAGCCCTGAGTTCTTTAGTGAATCTGAATTCAAGTCTCCAAATCCTGAATTATAGGCAGGCAGGGATCATTTCAGGGTCACTTTCAATGTTAGAAATGGGGACCTGAAGAATGAAAACAAGCAAATACTATTCCAATTTTTTTTTAAGTTAACAGACACACTTAAGTATCTACTCACCAATAAGCTTGACATTATGTACAGTCAAGTTCCAGGGAAAAATCATTTGCCCTATAGGGCTTGCATTTTAGTGCATCTCCTTTCCTCTGCAATTGCATTCTTGGTGTTATACTAGTCCAAACATGTTTGTGTAACTTCTTCATATAGATGTCACTAATTGCTATACACAAATGGAGGACGCCCCAATGAATGGAAGCCCAACATCCCAGACTAGAAGAATTTCTGAACTGGAAGCCTAGCATCTCAGACTAGAATAATTTCTATTAGAAGGATTTGAAAATCCCAACATATCATAAAGGTGATCTTTTAGAAAAAAAGGGAGAAATCAATCAGAACAAAAGAGTTTGCAAAGAACAGACCATGCTGCAACATCCGCAATTCTGGAGTTACTAAGAGAAAGGAAAATACTAGAGAACTTATATCTGTATTTTGATATCAGTAAGCATCTGAAACACCTGTCCATGTACCATTTTGAATAAAATAACTGTGTACTCAATGATATTACTATCAGATGAATTTAGATCATTTTTCATCTACAGTAGAAGCCTGGTATTTCACCCATTAACTGAAAAAACAAATCAGAGTTAAGCATCACTAAAAAAAAATGATACTTATATATTCTATTTAAAATTTTTTATTTGATGCTAAAGTGTATTAAAAGGAAAATCACTTGGCAGTCTTTGGATTGAGACCAAGGTCCACGTTTTGTTCTTTTTCTTGCAAAAAGCACATCTTTGATAAATCCTATATGATTTCTAGGTTATTGGGTTTGTTTGCTATTTAGCAAACAAATATTTAAACCCTTTAATTTTTTTTGTGATTTTTTGTTTGTTTGTTTTACAGTTCTTTACAGTTCTCTCACCTACATCTAAATGGGCAGAATTTTTTTAAGCATCTCAGCCTTATCAATTTTTTCAAAGCACTTGAAAAATTTTCTCCGTTTTCATATAAACAACTTTTCCTTTTCACACTAATATTTCATTGGTTTCCATGATATTTAATTAATTTCCATAATTACAGTAGCAAGAACAGCTGGTATAAATGGGCTTGGAGCAAACACAACGAACTCCTAGAAAGCATAAACCTTAATGCTGGAAGCAGCAGGAGCCCTAGACATACCTGAGCAGGCTGCCAGCCTGATTCTGCAAAATAGGGTAACTCCTCAGTGGGTTTAGAGAAGGAATGGAGAGCGCTGCTTACCAGAAGTCGTTCAGTGGAAGCTGGTAAATCCCCACAATGAGAATTTAGAAACTGCAGCAAAATCGTAGGTATACTCTGGAGCAGTGCTGACTCACTCTACAAAGTTCAGCATTTCTTTCAGTGTCACGAAGAAGACATATGAATCAAATTTTCCAGTGGCACAGAGCTGGGAGGAACACTAACACAGCAAGGATCAACTCAAAATCAAAACACTCTCAACTTCCTTGAATTCCTCAGATGTCCTTCCACAAGGAATCTGATATGGAAAATGGTGGTGCAACCCTATTAAATGCTGGGTAATTGCATAAAGATTAAATTAGATGCACATATGTGTATATGACATGATCTCTGGAGTAGCTCAGATCTCCAAATGCCTGGATCAGTGCCCGGCATATGGAAGGTGTTCAAGAGATATGTTTGAATAGATAGAAAAAAAGCAAGGTGCGGAAGAGTGTACATGTTGTGTTTAAGTTTGTGCAAAAACAAAGAAGATATTTATAGTCTTTGCTAGTTTGTGCATAGATAATTGGTGCATAGATAAATTACTGGAAAGAAGATCAAGAAATTGATGAGTGTCTCTAGGGGGAGGAACTAGGATATCTGGGGTATGAGTTAGAATCAAAATTTACCTTTTTGTATATATTTTTAAACTGTTCTGATTTTTCACTATGTATATGTTTTAATAAATCTAGTAAATAATAACAACTTTACACTATCTGGAATGTTGGACTGAAACCATGATATTTAAAGTACACAGTGTGTGATCCTGCATTTTGCTTCAAAAAATAATTTCCTACGCCCAGATGAGGAGGGCAAATTTCTGCACACTTGGGCTCTGCAGAGGGCCTCCGACTCAGTCTCTTTACCCTTACAAGGGGGCCCTCCTAGCTTAGCCCCCTGTGTCTGCTGGCTAGGCCACTTCAAAGACCTCCAACCTGAGCTCCTGGTCCCTCCCTCACTAAACCAGCCCCGCCCAACACAAGATAACCCTCCCAAAGTGCAACTCGGATCTTGTCACTCCCCAAGTCAAAAACCAAAACTCGTTTCCCATCACCTTTTTATCTTTTGCTTTTTAAAAACCGAAATAATAATGTACTTTGTAAAAAAGGCGAAAATTTTTACTAGGCTTATCATGGAAAAAGCAGAGGCCCCTGACCTCCCACCCTCCAACACCCCAAGGTCCTACCACCCGATTGCAGCCACTTCCATCTTTTTAAGCCACTTCTGCTGCTATTTCTCTATATATTACTATATTATTTACGTGATATAACATGATGTGATATTCATATTATATATCCTCATCGCTTGCATTTCAGTGTACGATATTATCTATTGATTTATTACTATGGAAGATGAAGTTTTAACACACTCACAAAATACCCCTACACAAAACACAATCCATTCACACCTTCCTATCCTTTCTATATAGTGACATCACAAATTTTAGCTGAATTTACATTATTATGCTTATATTAATACTATGTATGATTAAGAAATGTATTATTCTTTCTTTTCTTTTTTTATACAATTGTCTTGTTTTTTCTATTTTGCTTACTTTTCTGTGGACCGTCACATAATCTCAGTAGACTCAGACAGACCCAGACCTCCAGCAGTAAGTACCTCAACCTCCCCTCCTTCCTGAAGCCCTTTTTTTTTTTTAACTAATTTATTTTTTTTATTGAAGTTTAGTTTATTTACAATGTTGGGCTAGTTTCAGGTGCACAGCAAAGTGATTCAGTTATACATACATATTTGTATGTGTGTGTGTATATATACATATATATATATATATATTCATATACATATATTCTTTTTCAGATTGTTTTCCCATATAAATTATTACAAAATATTGAATATAGTTCCCTGTGCTATATAGTAGGTCCTTGTTGTTTATCTATTTTATAGATAGTAGTGTGATTATGTTACTCCCAAATTCCTAATTTATCGCTACTTCCCACCTTTCCTCTTTGGTAAACATAAGTTTGTTTTCTATGTCTGTAAGTTTATTTCTGTTTTGTTAACAAGTTCATTTGTATCATTTTTTTTGATTCCACATGTAAGTGGTATCATATGATATTTATCTTTCTCTGTCTGACTTACTTCACTTAGTATGATAACCTCTAGGGCCAACCATGTTGCTGCAAATGGCATTATTTCATTTCTTTTTATGGCTGAATAATATTCCATTGTTTGCATATATATATATATATATATATATATATATATATATATATATACCACATTGAACCCCATTGATTGTTTTGTTTTTGCTTTTTGGTTTTTTTTTTTTTTTGCTTTTGCTTTTTTTTAACATCTTTATTGGAGTATAATTGCTTTACAATGTTGTGTTAGTTTCTGCTGCATAACAAAGTGAATCAGCTATATGTATACCTATATCGCCGTATCCCCTCCTTCTTGTGTCTTCCTCCCACCCTCCCTACCCCACCCCTCTATGTGGTTACAAAGCACCAAGCTGATCTCCCCGTGAAATACAGGTGCTTCCAACTAGCTATCTGTTTTACATTTGGTAGTGTACATATGTCAATGCTACTCTCTCACTTCGTCTCAGCTTACCCCTCCCCCTCCCCGTGTCCTCAAGTCTATTTTCTACATCTGCCTCTTTATACCTGTCCTGTCCCTAAGCTCTTCAGAACTTTTTTTTTTTTAGATTCCATATATATGTGTTAGCATACAGTATTCATTTTTCTCTTTCTGACTTACGTCACTCTGTATGATACTCTCTAGGTCCATCCACTTCACTACAAATAACACAATTTCGTTTCTTTGTATGGCTGAGTACTATTCCATTGTATATATGTGCCACATCTTCTTTATCCATTCATCTGTCGATGGACACTTAGGTTGCTCCCATGTTCTGGCTATTGTAAATAGAGCTGCAATGAACATTGTGGTACTTGACTCTTTTTGAATTATGGTTTTCTCAGGGTATATGCCCAGTAGTGGGATTGCTGGGTCATATGGTAGTTTTATTTTTAGTTTTTTAAGAACCCTCCATACCACCTTGTTTATGTTTCCTTTGCTGTGCAAAAGCTTTTAAGTTTCATTAGGTCCCATTTGCTTATTTTTGTTTTTATTTCCATTTCTCTAGGAGGTGGGTCAAAAAGGATCTTGCTGTGAATTATATCAAAGAGTGTTCTTCCTGTGCTTTCCTATAAGAATTTTATAGTGCCTGGCCTTACATTTAGGTCTTTAATCCATTTTGAGTTTAATTTTGTGTATGGTGTTAGGAAGTGTTCTAATTTCATTCTTTTACGTGTGGCTGTCCAATTTTCCCAGCACCACTTATTGAAGAGGCTGTCTTGCCTCCTTTATCAAACATAAGGTGACCATATGGGTGTGGGTTTATCTCTGGGCTTTCTATCCTGTTCCATTGATCGATATATTTTTTTGTTTTTTGTGCCAGTACCTTACTGTAGCTTTGTAGTATAGTTGGAAGTCAGGGAGCCTGATTCCTCCAGCTCCATTTTTCTTTATCAAGATTGCTTTGACTATTCTGGGTCTTTTGTGTTTCCATACAAATTGTGAAATTTTTTGTTCTAATTCTGTGAAAAATGCGATTGGTAGTTTGATAGGGATTACATTGAATCTGTAGATTGCTTTGGGTAGTAGAGTCATTTTCACAATGTTGATTCTTCCAATCCAAGAACATGGTATATCTCTCCATCTGTTTGTATCATCTTTAATTTTTTTCATCAGTGTCTTATAGTTTCCTGCATACAGGTCTTTTGTCTCCTTAGGTAGGTTTATTCCTAGGTATTTTATTCTTTTTGTTGCAATGGTAAATGGGAGTGTTTCCTTAATTTCTCTTTCAGATTTTTCATCACTAGTGTATAAGAATGCAAGAGATTTCTGTGCATTAATTTTATCTACTGCTACTTTACCAAATTCATTGATTAGCTTTAGTAGTTTTCTGGTAGCATCTTTAGGATTCTCTATGTATAGTATCATGTCATCTGCAAACAGTGACAGATTTACTTCTTCTTTTCTGATTTGGATTCCTTTTATTTCCTTTTCTTCTCTGATTACTGTGACTAAAACTACCAAAACTATGTTGAATAATATTGGTGAGAGTGGGCATCCTTGTCTTGCTCCTGATTTTAGAGGAAATGGTTTCAGTTTTTCACCACTGAGAAGGATGTTGGCTGTGGGTTTGTCATGTATGGCCTTTATTATGTTGAGGTAAGTTCCCTCTATGCCTACTTCCTGGAGAGTTTTTATCATAAATGCATGTTGAATTTTGTCAGAAGCTTTTTCTGCATCTATTGAGATTATCATATGGTTTTTATCCTTCAGTTTGTTAATATGGTGTACCACATTGATTGATTTGCATATATTGAAGAATCCTTGTATTCCTGGGGTAAACCCCACTTGATCATGGTATATGATCCTCTTAATGTGCTGCTGGATTCTGTTTGCTAGTATTTTGTTGAGGATTTTTGCATCTACATTCAACAGTGATATTGGTCAGTAGTTTTCTTTTTTTGTGACATCTCTGTCTGGTTTTGGTATCAGGGTGATGGTGGCCTCGTTGAATGAGTTTGGGAGTGTTCCTCCCTCTGCTATATTTTGGAAGAGTTTGAGAAGGATAGGTGTAAACTCTTCTCTAAATGTTTGATGGAATTCACCTGTGAAGCCATCTGGTCCTGGGCTGTTGTTTGTTGGAAGATTTTAAATCACAGTTTCAGTTTCAGTGCTTGTGATTGTCTGTTTATATTTTCTATTTCTTCCTGGGTCAGTCTCAGAATGTTGTGCTTTTCTAAGAATTTGTCCATTTCTTCCAGGTTGTCCATTTTATTGGCATATAGTTGATTGCAGTAATCTCTCATGATCCTTTGTATTTCTGCAGTGTCAGTTGTTACCTCTCCTTTTTCATTTCTAATTCTATTGATTTGAGTCTTCTCCCTTTTTTTCTTGATGAGTCTAAGGCCATTTTTAAAACCTAATCTGAGCTATATGCTCTCTGTATCCCTGCCACACAGTCATCATCCCGGGACCATCATCCTGAAAATTCCTTGCACTTCTCTCCTAGGAGGGATTCTCACTCCCCAAATCTAGTGTCTTCAGCTGATCCTATCTCCCATATTGGAAGAGCCCATCCTCCAGTGGCTTCTCTGAAATGGTGCATGAAAGGTAAATTGATACCTGAATACTAAAAAATGTCTTTATTCTACTCACAGTTTTTTGAAAATTTGGCTAAGTATAGGAACTCAGATTGGAAAACATTTTGCTCTATTGTCTTTTAGTTTATACTGTTGCTGTTGACAGGTTCTGAGTCTATTTGGATTTTTGATCCTTTCTATATGACCCATTTCTCACCTCCAGTAGTTTTCAAGTACTCACTCTGTCCCCAGGGTTTTGAAATTTTATAATAATACAACTTTATATAAGCCTTGTTGTTACCCTTGTTGTGTTTCTTTCACTGAAATGGAGTTCTCTTAAGGGCCCTTCCAACTTCGAAACTTATGTCCCATGGCAAAAGGAAATTGTTTTGAATTACTTCTTTGGTCATTTTCTCATCTGTAATTTTTCTGTTCTCTTTCTGAAGAGCCTTTTCTTTGGATATTGGACTTCTTGTCCTGCTCCTCCAATTATGTTACCTTTCCTCCTATTTTCTTCTCTGTTTTCCATTCTTTGCCAATTTGTGCTACTGTTTTATCTTTCAAACCCCCTATTGAATTTTTCCTTTCTGCTTTCATATTAATTTCCAAGAACTCTTTTCTTCCTTCTCTCTGAATGTTTCCTTTTTATTAGCTTTCTGTTCTTGTTTCATGAACAGAATATTCTCTCTGAGAATATTTATCCACATGGTTTTATTTTTGTTGTTCAATTTCCTTTGGCCCACTCTGCATCATCTCTCTTTTCTATACTTCCTGCTTTCTATATCTTTATTTTGATCTTCATATTTCACAGGAGACATTTTCCTCAGATGTCTGGTGAGGCACAGCTGTCTTCTCCTATTCAAGAGTGAGCCACTAAAAAGCTGATAGGAAGCCCTGCGTGCTTGGCTGTGCTTGTCCAGGGCCAGAAGAGCTCCCACTTGTCAATGTCTGTGCATCTTTTCTCTTCAGCATCTTGTTCTCCTCTCATCTCTAGCTAGGAGAGAAAATTCTGACTGCCAGTGTTCCTGGAGTTGGTGTCAGAGGCATTGGGCCTTAGTAACTAATACAGGTTTTCTCCTTGCCTCCGTCATATTCCTGAAGTCCTAACATACAGAGCCCGGAATCCTTCCCTTTTTAACTACGTGGGGCCAGGACAGGGGTTGGGCTTCTAACTGCTTCTTGAGTCAAACATGTTTTAACACCAGCTGCACCCACCTTCAGTGTCCCTAATTCTGAAGATCTTCAGGGTTCTGTGAAAGGAATGGGATTGTTTCTTCATTTACTTCTCCCACACTCATACCCTCTGCAGGCTTTCACTGTTCAGCTTTCCCTGGACTACTGGGTCAGTTACCAGTTGTGTATCAGCTTTCCAGCTTCCCATATTTGGCTAACATCTCTCTGCAATGCCTTTACCCTGTTTTATCCTGTAAGTGTCATTTTGGGGGACATTAGGGACATAGAATAACTAGAAGTCCCTCTGCCTTTTGAATTAAGTACAGACTTCCCACTCTGGTGTCCCTAGTTCTCCAAAATATCTCCAGTCAGCTTGTCCAGGCCCATCACCACTGCTGCCCCATCATGCACTCCTAGCTTCTGCCTTGGTTCTTTATGCTCCCTAAACACATTTGCCCCATTTTTTAAGGCACATCCTTTCTGCTGCCTCCTCAGCAAACTTTCCCTGATTCCACAAACAAAAATGGGTTTTCTATTGCTAAAAAATGGAGGGACACAGCTATTGAGAACTAATATCATGCTGGGCTCCCTGAGTAGCTTATCTCATTTGTTTAAAAAATAAAAAGGAGTAATTTCTCAAGATCAGTGATATTGTTCCTCTAAAAATAAATCTTAAGGGTTACAGATTAAGATAGAAAACAATGGGTCGAAAAATATATCCTTGAGGGCACATTTCCAATCACAAAGAGGTTACAATTCTAGTAAGTTAGCTGGAGTCTGACACACACACACACGCACAGGAGACAGAGGGGAAAAGAAATTGTAGGAAAATAAATCTTTGTAGGATCAAAGTTTTAAATATGCTCCTCACTTATGCTATGAGTTTCAAAGGTTTACAAAGGCCTTTTGAACAATAATTAACAGTTTAACCATTGTTTAGAGTTTTTCTACTGCTCTTTATACTTTTATATGGAAGGTTCTGCTCTAGCGGTTGGGTAAAATGAAGCTGAGTTTGGGTTTCCAACCTTGGCTTCTATATTCCATGTTTCCATGCTCACTTATCCTAGCAGATGACTCCTGGCCTCCCACACAGGAGCACTGAGATGCGGGGAGCTGATGGAGGCTGCTTTGGAGGGTCTGTACTTCAGCTGCAGTATTTTGCTATGCTAAGTCACTGCACTGAAATAGGATCTACTCTCCACTGTATCCTAGTGGAGCACTGACCAGGCCAAAGCTATAGACAGACTTTATCTGCAAGCCTTAAATCAACTCTTGTGGCCAGTGATCAGAGCCCAATCTGGTGACTGTGCACACCTACCTTGACGGTAGGGGGCAGGGCAGGGGGTAGAAAGCTCAGTTCCTAGGGCCACTCATTGAAGTCATTTAGAAAACAAAGACTAATGGACCCTAATGAACCCCTGAACACTGAAGCAAACTGGGTTTAGGTATTTTTAGTGATGGCTAATTCTGTAAGCCTATTTGTTTAGACATGGCTAAACACAGGTACACTATAAAGAAATCAGAAAAGGAAAAATCAGAAAATATCTTTTAAAAGTAGACCGATGTGTCACTATAAATTATCTTAGCATATTATTGAAAAACACAGCCCAACAACACCACAAAATATTTGCATCTAGAAAAGTAGAATTTCATTTTTCTAACTCAAGTGGGTGATGTGTGCTCTTCTCATTAATCTACACTTGGTGACCTTTCTGAATTTTCCACTTGCCTCTGGAGAATCTTGCCCTCAATGTGTCTGCTGCTCAACACAACCAAGGATGGTTATAACACACCAGATACTGTGAATTATAGCTCCTTCCAAGATCCTCTCCATAGTTTGACTTTATTATTTTTCTTCAACAGAACACACAAGCAGAATTATCAGAAGAGGGAGGTAATAAGCATTAGAAAACAATGAAGAATGAACCTGTCTTTCCTTGCTGTTGAGGCCATGTGATGAGCAACATTTTCAAAGTGCCATCTATTGTATAACATAAATTTTAGGGAAAAATTAGATTATGCAGATAAAAAATTCTTCTGAGGTTTTCATACTGGTCTCACAAAATTTAAAGTGAGCACTGCAGGTCTTCTTATCAATCCTTAAATATTATTAACATATAACCTGAGTTACTACATCATCATCATACATGCAGATTATTGAATCACTGACTTGGGTATAATTCTCACCAATTTCCTTAGGAGTACAGTGATGGAATCATGAATCTTGCAGGGATCCAAGATAGTCCAAATCCTTTCTTTTATTATTGATGTATATGAGTAAGTTTGGTAGGTAGGTAGGTAGGTAGGTAGAACAGTAGGTAAATAAGTGATAGTTAACTCCTCTAGTTTCACAGTGGATTTGATGCTTTGAGGCAGGTCAGCTCCTTCCATACTGGCAAATATCCCCAGGTATTAATCCAGAAATTAAAATTGGAAACTATCCAAAACCAAAGATTTTATAAATAAATAGAAAAGCCTTTTAAGTGGGGTGCACATCATTCCCTTCAGTCTCACATCCAATCACTTCTGACATTTACACTACCTACCTGACTCATGAAGTCAACTGCATTTTTCACCACCAATTTAAACTCTAAATCAGCTCTGTCTAACAGAAGTTTTTGTCATGAGGGAAATTTTCAACATCTATGTTGTTCAATTAGATAGCCACTAGCCACATGTGGCTATTTAAATTAGTTAAAATTAAAGAAAATAAAAAACTTCAGTTCCTCTCTCGCACCAGCCACATTTTCAGTGCTCAACAGCCACAGGTGGCCAGGGGCTAATGTTTTGGACAGCACAGATGTAGAACATTTCCATCGTTACAGAAAGTTCCATTTGACAGTGCTGTCCTAACCTATCAAAAACACTTTAAAAACATTCTGAAGCAGAGGTGTTACCACTGTTTTATTATAAATGTTTTTCCATATTAAAATTTCTTTCTTCATCAACTATATATGTATACACACACGTACGCACACACACACATTCTAAACTCTAATAACATATTTGAAAATCACTTTTTATTTCACAAAGAGCTTTCCCAACCACAATATTACTTTATCTCCACAAGAACTTATGGTCAGACAAGATTAGTGTGTTCAGGGTACTACGAATAGATAGTAGTATCTCATTTCACAATTGAGAAAACTAAGCCCCAAGGAGGTTAAGTGACTTATCTATAGTTATAGAGCTAGAAGTTGGAGGGGTCAAGATTTAAGCAAAGGTTTTCTAATTCCAAATCCAAATCTCAGTTTAATAAGTCACAGATTCATGCTGTTCATTCATTTATTCATCAACATTTATTACCTACTCTGAACCAGCCACTATGCAGATTCTAGAATACCAAGGTTAGTAAGACATGTTCCTATTCCCAAGGAGCTCACGGTATAGTGGACAAGACAGACCAGTGAAATTGGCAGTTAAAATCCCCATGGACTTGAGCAACAGCAGTGGAAGAAGGAGATGCTATAGGAACACACAGAGGAGCACCTTCCCTGGTTGTAGTAAGGGGAGGCAGGAGGCATCAGAAGAAACTCTCTAGAGGAAACATCTAAGCTGAGAACAGAAGAAAGAGCAGATGTTGATTAGATGAAGAGTGAAGAGTGTCCTGGAAAAGAAAGCAGCACATTCCAGGGACTAGGGGAAGGAGTGCACAGGACAAATGCACAGAACTTGCATGATAAAGTCAGATATTCTCATGTACTCTGATTTAATTTCTTCCCTTCATCTCATTCTTCTCTTCCAGTTCCTAGTGTGTTTAATCCACAGGGCAAGTTTTCTTTTCCTGATTCTTCCCAAATGCAACTCCTTTTCCCACTGTATCCAAGGTTGCCCAACTCATGATCCCTCTATTGCCTCTGCTGCCGTCACTCTTTTTAACCCTTGAGTTCTCAATGACAACGTAGACTTCTGGCACTCTCTTCCTCACAATCTTTGCCAGCTGATCTCAAAAGCCTTCCCTAACACATATACACACAAATATTTGTGCATGTGCATAACCACACTCCCCAGAGAGAACACATAGTGTGCTGCATGTTCCTGTATGTATTATTAGATCAGTTAGCAATTATTTATTGAGTGCACACCATGTACCAGGCACTCACTGTTCTAGGCACAAAACACAGTCCCTGCCTTATTGGAGTACATATTCCAATAGGGGAGCACACAATAAAGGAAGAAATAAATATAGATGCCAGAAGGTGACACATTACACATATCCGTGCACATTAGTACATAAACGCGATCATACCATACATGATTCTCTAAGTTGCTCTTTTTTCACTCTACTGTATATCAAGTGTGCCTTTACTCTTCAATACATATTGATCTTTGTGATCTTTTTTGATCACCAAGGCAACCTTGAGCAGCATGCAGAAGCAGCCTTTTCCTGCCTTTATTGCGAGTCTTTCTGGCAGAAGGCTTAGGCCCCTGCTTTCACACTACACATCGTTGCCTGGCTCCACTTTGAACCCAGGTGACCTTGTGAGCCACTTCCAGAGCATATCGTGGTCTCTTCCATATCCCAGGCTTGTTTGTCCCTGGGGGATGCACTTGGCAAGGGGCAAGGTACCCTCTGTCCTCGGTGCCCAGCCCATAGCGATCAGGAGGACCATAACACCTTAGACTATCTTTTAGTCACATCTAAGCAAGTCCACACTCATCTTTCCAATCAGGGATCACAGGGTGTCCAGTCTGTGCTTGTTCTTTTGACTCCCTCTCTCTGGATACATCGTGAGGACATTGCAATTTCCCTTCTGAGTTAAAAGTGTTTCCTTGTTGCTTGTAAACTAATTCAAACACCCACAAATAAGCTTCTTTTGTTTTCCCTAAAGGATTGATAAAGTTTACAACCCAGGGCCCTCCCCAGACTGCACTTCATATGGCACATGCTCCCAGAGGCAAACACTTATTTTGCTGTCAGACTGAGCCAAGTCCCCATTAAAGGCTCTACCTTCTCCCAACTTGGTGACCTGGGGCTGGTTCCTCTATGGTTACTCTCCCAAGTATGATCTACCTTCTAGCTACTCCAAACCACTGGCATCCTGAACATTCCTTGCTTCCTCTCACCCATAAGTCTGTACACATTGTTGGTCCGTCTATCTGAAATGATAACAATAATGCCCATCACTTATTGTACACCTGCTATGTGCCAGTCCCTATGTCAACCACTTTATAAACATTATCTCTCTTGATCCTCAGAAAAATCCTTGAGATAGAATACCTTTCTATTTCTTGGAACCCAAGAATGAATCTATTTTCTTTCTTTCTTCTTCTTATACTTTTATTAAGGTACATTAACATACCACAAAATTCGTGCATTTTTTAAAAGTGAGCAATCTAATCACTTTTAGTAAATTTACAGAGTTCAGCAATCATCACTACAATTTTAGAACATCTCCATCACCCCAATAAAAGATCCTTCAAGCCCATTTGCCATCACTCCCTATTCCCAAACTCTACCCCAGGCAACCACTAATCTATTTTCTATCTCTATAGACTTTTCTTTCTGGATATTTCAAATAAATGGAATCATCCAATATGTGGTCTTTTGTGTCTGGCTTCTTTCATGTAGCATAATGTTTTTGAGGTTCACCCCTATTGGAGAACGTATCAGAACTCTATTCCTTATTAGTACTGCATAGAATTCCATTCAATGAATATACCACATTTTGTTCATCTGTTCTCTGGCTGATAGACATTTTGGTTGTTTCCAGTCTTTGCTACTGTGAATAATGCTGCATATGTGTTTTTTTGTGGACATATGATAGACTGAAATTATTGCTCTCAATACCTCATTCCCCACCAATAAGATAATACTTCCACATCCTTTGCCATGTAATCTTGTAGTGTCTCCCCCTGTAAGCAGAGTATAATTCTTCCCCATTAATGGTGGACTTGGCCATATGAGTTATTTTGACCAATGGATTGTTTGCAGAAATGATAGTATGGGGACTTCCCTGGTGGCACAGTGGTTAAGAATTCACGTGCTAATGCAAGGGACACAGGTTTGAGTCCTGGTCCAGGAAGATCCCACATGCTGCGGAGCAACTAAGCCCGTGTGCCACAACTACTGAGCCTGCACTCTAGAGCCCGCGAGCCACAACTACTGAGCACGTGTGCCACAACTACTGAAGCCCACGCACCTAGAGCCCGTGTTCCACAACAAGAGAAGCCACCACAAGGAGAAGCCCACACACCACAACGAAGAGTAGCCCCCACTTGCCGCAACTAGAGAAAGCCCGTGTGCAGCAACAAAGACCCAACACAGCAAGAAAGAAAGAAAGAAAGAAAGAAAGAAAGAAAGAAAGAAAGAAAGAAAGAAAGAAAGAAAGAAAGGACAGTGTGACAGCTTCAAGATGAGGTCCTAAGTGACATGACAAGTGTGCACTCATCCTTCTTGAGGTCTGTCATCTGCCATAAGGAGAATATGCCCCAGGTACCTTCTGGCTCCTAAATGAGAAGACATGTGGAACAGATCTGAACCCAATCTATAGCCTCTGACAATAAACCCAGCTAATCTCACCTGAGCCCAGCATTGGTCCCACCAATTGCAGACCTATGAATGAGAACACTGTATATTACCTGTTGTAAGCCACTGACTTTGGGGAATGGTTTGTTATGCAACATTATTTCAGCAATAGCTGACTAATACATCTAACTCTCTTCCCAATCCCTAATCCAAATTACTTACCATTACATGTCCCTATACCACACACTATATATGTATAATATATGATAGATTTTGCAATATTCTGTTGAATTATTCTTTACTTCCATTTCTGTGGTAATTTCCATGATTAACATGAAATTCCAAGGGACTATCTTTTATAGTAGAATCATTAAAGTATAGTTCTTAGTATGTGGTAAGCACACAGAGACATTTCTTAAAATGTTTTTGGTATATACAGCATTTTCCTGGCACCAAGAAAATAATCTCCAACCAACACTGAGCATTATCTTATGAACAAAATTAATTCTCATTTTTTTCTCTTCTCTACCTTCTCTTACCTCTATTTTCCTTAATAATTTTAATCATCTCTTTTACATCCATTCTCTCTGGATCCTCATAATAACCCAGTTTTATTCCCAATTTATAGATCATGATGAGAGAGCAAGTGACCTTCTCAAGGTCACACAGCTAGGAAGGAGACCTAGGAGACCTCCTAGGTCTGATCATAGGCCCAGTACGCTGCCCACCACCAGATGTCTCTGGTCATTTCTCTCCTGAGTCTTTATTATACATGTGTTTTGCCTTTTCTTCTCTCCCAGGCAGTCCATCTGTCAGCAGGATCACAAACTTATGCTCTTCCAGTTTCCTTTCTGATAAACTCGGATTTTGTTTCTATATTACTGGGCAGCCAACTTTCTGAATCTTCTACTATATGACAGCAAAGGCTGATGTTGGTATGTTTTGTGTTTTCCATACCCTTGCTTTAAGCACATAGTTCTTTTCTTATATAGAACCTGGTGCTACTTCTGTTTTGTTTTGTTTTGTTTTCAGATGTTTTTAATGTGAAATCATCTATAAGACTTATCTACTTGACCAAGTTATTCTATTGATATTTCCTGCAGCCTCTACAAACAATTTTTAATAACTTCATCTACTCATCCATAAATTTCTCCTTTATGAGTATGGCTCTCCTTTGACATTTCTTTGTGTATAATGTTCTCGGGTATTTTTTTAAGTTCTTCAGTCTTTGCCTCTTCCTTTTCCCTGACACTTCCCTTTCAAAGGTTAACACTCATAACATCTTATGTCCCTGTATACGAGTTATTTCAAAACAAGAACAAAGAACACTGCTCCATTCTGTATATGCTGTCATTTGGTTACTTGTTCGAGAATTCAAGGGGTTCACAACTCTTGAAATAAGTTTAAATTGATAAAATCTGGGTCAGTTGAGAGAGGATAATAAAGTCACTTTTCCCCTCCAATTATAGCTCTCTTCAGAATGAAATAAAAATGTGTTGAATGTTAAGAGTAAAAGAAGACAGGATGATGGCAAAAGATGGTAAGAAGCACTCTTTGGAACAATTCAAAAGCTGTCTTAGCAGAGGAGAAACAAACAGAAAAGGTAGATTGGTTGATTTGATAATATTTAAGGCAACCATCAATATTAATTCCTACTGACCTATCTGCAGCTTTTATTCATCTATCCATTCAACATATATTTATTGATATTCTACTATGTGTTAGCAATTATCAAGGTGCCTAGCATGTAAATTGGCATTCAATAAATATCCAATGAACTGGAGTGAATTGCTTAAACAATGAGAATGGAGATAAATACTATAATGAAGATAGTATGGTCTCTTGAGCTTACACTCTGTAGGATTAAGAAGAGGCTTAATAGTTATTGGAGAATGAATTACGTACTGGAAAAGTTTAACCTAATTGCCCATTTAATCCTAATAGCTCATACTTTAAGAATAAGAAAAGTAGAGATATACGTCACTTAGGAGTACACTGGGTGAAGTAGCAGTAAATCCAATCAACAATGACCTAAATAAATAGAAATTTATTTTTCTCACATAACAAGAAAGCAAGTGAATTTCTGGAGATGATACAATAGGTAAAAATTTCAGGATCTACATTTCTATGGCTCTTTTGTTCTTTCTTTTCTTCTTATAGTCTCATGGTAACAAGACAGTTGCTGTATCTCCACATATCATATCCATATTCAGGACATGAATAAGGTGATAAGGAGAAGAATGGTGCTATATATTTTTGTCCCTTTTAATAGTAGAGAAAAAGCAGATTTAACATCATACTAAATGCTTCCTATGCATCATCTCATTAAACTGTCTTCTTGTTGGAATACATTTTTTAAGGATAAGGATCTGTGGTAGTAAAATTTCCAAGTCCTTATTATCTGAAAATTTACTTATTTAACATGCATACTTGAATAAAGTTGAGCTGGGTATAAAAATAAGTTCAAAATTACTTTCCATCAGGGTTTCAAAGATATTTCTCCATTGTCTTCTTGAATTAAATGCTTTGAATAGAAGTCTGGAGTCACTCAAATGATTACTTCATTGTAGTTAATCTGCCTTCTGTAATTGCTATCTTTTTCATAATTTTTGATTTTTCATTGAAGTATATAGTTGATTTACAATGTTTCAGGTGTACAGCAAAGTGATTCAGTTATACATATGTATATATATATATTCTTTTTCAGATTATTTTCCATTATAGGTTATTAGAAGATATTGAATATAGTTCCCTGTGCTATACAGTAGGTCTTTGTTGTTTATCTATTTTATACATAGTAGTTTGTATCTGCTAATCCCGAAGTCCGAATTTATCCCTCCCCTCCCCACTTTCCCCTTTGGTAACCATAAGTTTGTTTTCTATGTCTGTGAATCTGTCTCTGTTTTGTAAATAAGTTTATTTGTATCATATTTTAGATTCTACATATAAGTGATATCATATAGTATTTGTCTTTCTCTGACGTACTTCACTTAGTATGATAATCTCTGGGTCCATCCATGTTACTACAAATGACATTATTTCATTCTTTTTGTAGCTGAGTAATATTCCATTATATATATACATATATATATATATACACACACACACATATATATGTGTGTATATATATATGTATATATATATACACACACACACATCTTCTTAATTTAATCATCTGTTGGACATTTAGGTTGCTTCCATGTCTTGACTATTGTAAATAGTGCTGCTATGAACATTGGGGTGCATGTATCTTTTCAAATTTGAGTTTTCTCTGGATACATGCCCAGGAGTGGGATTGCTAGATGATATGGTAGTTCTATTTTTAGTTTTTAAAGGAACCTCCATATTGTTCTCCATTGTGTCTGAATCAATTTACATTCCCATAAATAGTATAAGAGGGTTCCCTTTTCTCCTGTCTCCAGCATTTGTTATTTGTAGACTTTTTAATGGTGGCCATTCTGACCAGTGTGAGCAGATACCTGATTGTAGTTTTGACTTGTATTTCTCTAATATAATTGTTATCTTTTAAATTTTCTGTTTTTTCTTAATGTTCTGAGTTTTCATAAAACATCTCTAAGTATGGGTTATTTATCCTGTTCTGCACTGGTGGTCTCTATAAATCTGAAAACTATGATCATCTCAGGTGTTGGAAATTTTTCAGTTATTATTTTTTCAGATATTGCCTTTCTTCCATTCTCTTCATTTTCTGTTCCTGATACTCATCACAATGTTTGGGTTTCTTTATCTATTTCCATTTTTTCTTTATTTTTTTCCATACTTTTGTCAGAGTAAGACGAGACATTCAGTTTAGTTAAAAGCAAAGCTGAAATTTACTTGACTAAGAGAAAGATTAAACATATATAGATTGATTACCAGAAAAAAAGGTGATACAGGTTTATAAAATAAAAAGTAAACACATTTTGTGGAGAAGTGAGACTTATTTTTATGTCCTTGGTAGATGTTTGAATAAAATTGTGTGCTCTAGAGCACACTGACATTGTAGTCAGGGAGATAGCTCAAGTTACTTATGGATTTTCCACAAAATACTGTGATCGCACCCACAGAATGCTTGTGGGATGCTCATCTGTGGGCAGCGGCTGCTGCTGTCCTTCTGAGGGTTTCTCCACCTCAGTAAAGCTGAGACTGCACCATTTCCCTCATTATTATACTTTACTTTTCATCTCTTGTTCTATTTGCATACCATTCTGGGAGAATTTCTCAGCTTAACTGTTTGGCTCACTGATTCACTCTTCAGCTGGTTCAATGTGCTACTCAAACCATAAACTGAGGATTCTTTTTTCAGTAGCTATAAGTAGATAGATAGATTAGATAGACTCATGTGACTGGCCAGTTGGTGTTTGCTATCAGCTAGGAACTCAGCCTGTGCTGATAATCAGGGGCTTTTTTTTCTCTTCATGTGGGGTGCTGGGGTTTTCTCATGGAGTGGCTCAGTTCCAAGAGCAAATGTCCAGAGAGATCCAGGTGGAAACCGTATTACCTTTTATGATTTAGCCTTGGAAGTACCGTTTAACCACTTCTGCTGTAGCCATAAACCTCCCCAAATTTAAGGGATGAGAACATAGATTCCATCTCTCAATAAGAATTGTGTCCAAGTCATATTGTAAGAAGAGAATCTGGAATGGGAGTTGTAGGGATGGCAAATTAAGAAAGTACAATCTGTCACATTGTCTCTTTTTTAATGGTGACCTTCCTGAGTTACTGGTCAGTTTTGTTGTGGGTCACTCATATAGCCTGTCCTCTCTTGATGGGGCAGACTCATGACAGTGGCAGCTTCAGACTCACAGAGAAGATGCTACAAAAGCCCAGAGACCACCTGAGTCCTTAGCAGCAGTATGGTGGCCTCTGCTTACTGATCTGGTTCCTGTTCTGTTTTTTCTATTAAGGACTCTCCATTTCCACTAAACAGATAGTCCCCTTTGTTGTTTTATGGCTTGGCTATGTATTCCTTTTTATTATTTTGGTGATTTGGTGTATGTGTGGAGATTTTAGCATTTCCTCAAGCCATCATACTGAACATAATTTCCTCAGGTTGGAACTTTTATTGTCCACATTTTATAGTTAAAGAATGTGAAACTCAGAAAGGTTAAGCGACTTGCCTAAGCTTGAGAGATTGAAACGAGTTTGATTCCAAAGTTACTATGCTCTATTCTACATCAAAGTTCTTGTTCATGTCTAAAGTATTACTATGGATAAATGAGACAGATTTCATCAACCATACATATAAATCCATCCAACTCTCTTGTAATCAAACCTCATCTATGAAGTATTTTAGTATCATCAGTAGAAATGGCTTATGAAACTTTGATAGCTTGAATCCAGTGGCTTCTTATCCTATGATTTCAAAAGATGTATCACACCATTTTAGATAACAGATTCTTTACTGGGAAAAAATATGTATGATTTTATAACTTGTAATGGGCACGTACTAGGTAGCAGAATCATAAGTAACTTTCAATATAATATTTTATAATAAACCTAAAATTTTCTGCTTAAACCGGAAGCAATTAATTTTTAAATTCTCCTTTTAATAAGATTTCTAGTGACTCATAGGCTTCCTTCCCTCAAGCCTGTGAACATGGATTCGCTCAGGATAGTAAACCAGAACCAATCCTCAAGGAGTTGGACCATCACAGGTGCCTCAATAGGCATCATATCTGTATCATTATTATTTCAGGAAAACTAACTTACTTAAAACATGTTGTTTAAATATAAATTATATATCAATTTTCACTGAGACTCCTCGGTGGACTCTTCTTCACTTTCACACCCTCTGAGTCATTTCTATTTCACTTCTTTGCCCATTCTCACCATCTTTCAACCCAACATGAAAGTCTTGACTAAGCTCTCAATATGCTGCTGAGCAGTGGTTCCAACATGTGGAGCAGTATAACTGCCAACAAAGCACAAGAAAAATATCACACACAAAAATATCGGGTATATACATGAGAGTTGATAACTGTTTATTTTGCTGAGAATATCAAAATTGAAAAAAAGAAAAACAGCTACTACCTACTATCATTTCCTAACCAAGGACATGTATACTTTTAAAGATTAGGAAAAACATAATCTCACACTTTAAATTTTCTTTTTTTTTCTTTTTCTTTCTTTTCCATTATTGTTTATCACGGGATATTGAATATAGTTCCCTGTGCTATAATACAGTAGGACCTTGCTCTTTATCCATTCTATATATAATAGTTTGCATCTGCTAATCCCAAACTCCTAATCTACCCATTCCTCTTGGCAACCACAAGTCTGTTCTCTGTATCTGTGAGTCTGTTTCTGTTTCATAGGTAAGTGCATTTGTGTCATAGTTTAGATTCCACATATAAATGATATCATATGGTATTTGTCTTTCTCTTTCTGACTTACTTCCCTTAGTCATACTTTAAATTTTAAACATGAAAAATTCATTATATAACTTTTTTCCTTAGTTCCTTCATCTCCCCACAAGACAAAACTGGCTTGTGGTTTGGGAACTATTGCTCTAGGTAACATGAATAATTGTTTCTTCTCTTAATCTTGTTCCAGCGTGATGTCACCCACAGCTGTGACTGGATATCAGCTGGCATATCATTGTCCCTTTTCTTCTTCATAGTCTGCCTCCTGGAGGTGGGCTTCCTGGTGTGTGGGTCTGCTGAGTACACCCACAGTGACTGATGGCAAGACAGTTTTTCCTCACTCCCCTGCAATGCACCGCTTCCTCCACTCACCCATGAAATACGGGGAAGCCAGCCATGCTGGTCAAAAGTAACTGCATAAAATTCTGCCTGCTTAGAATTCAATAACTCTATGTACTTTTGTGACTTGGGCAGATATACTGTGTAACCAACAATCTCATCTATCCCAAAGGCTTGTTGGTGAGGCTTTGGGTATCTACTTGCTTCACGTGTGCTTCTTAGTCACATGAGTAAAGATTTCACCACTATCCACAGAGCCTTCTCCCTCCTATTGACAAAGGTAGCCTGGCAGTGCCCTTGATAATTCCTTCTTGTTTCTTCATCCTGAACACTCTCCCAGCCCTTGGAGGAGCAGAAAGGGAGAAGAGGCTAACAAGAACCAAAAGAGGAAGGGTGCAAGAGGCTCAAAGATGTTCTAGACCAGCTGTTCCCAAGGCTTCAGAGGATACAGACCCCTTTCTAACATCCAAGTATTTCACAGACCTCAGTATGACTGGGGATACGCTTTGAGTACTTGTTGCCTGAGAAAACATAGAACAGAAAGTAACACTGAATTCAGTAATACTTTGAAACAGGATGCCTTCAGTGGCAAGACACGGAAATCCAGATTCAAACTGGCTTTTCCAATCAGGATATATTGGATTGGCCAAAAAGTTCGTTCGGGTTTTTTTTTCTGTAACATTTTAGAAAAAATCCCAAATGAATTTTTTGGTCAACCCCGTGTGGGGGTGGGGGTGTGTATACATACATATATATATATATATATATATATATATATATATATATATATATAATCTCACACAACAGAAAGTCCAGGGGAAGGACTTCAGAGAGGGCTGATTCACTGGACTAGCATCATCATCAAACCCAGGGTCTTCCCATCACACAACTCTCCATCTTCCCTGTGGGCTTCACCTCCAAGCCGGCAGCACAAGGGCTGTCACTCCAGCTGTCACATTCGACCCACATCAGAAAGGCAAGGAAGCCCCTATCTTCCCATAGTTTGCTCACAGAAAGGAAAGTGTCCCCAGAAGCCCCTAGAAAACTTTCCTTCAAGTTTCATTGGCTTCGATATATACACATGCCCACTCCTGGACCAGTAATGAACAGAGATTAGGATTAGACCAAAACAGATCAGGTTCCTTCTTGGAGCTGGGAGTGGGGTCAGCTTACCCTGGGTATCTGGCCACAAGGGAAAGCGGGGTGGATGCCTAGGGGAAAAATCAGGGTTCTGTTATGAAGGGAGGAATACGTGTCAGGCAAGCAAACAATAGTGCCTCCCACATCCTTTTAAATGAATTTGTAGTTCACTAACATGCATTAGAAAAACAAGAGTAAATAAATATGTGTGGAAATATTATTTATTCATCTCCAAGCAAATGCATTTATGGATTCTGTGTTGTTAAAATATTGATACTCTCAGCTGCAAGTTCCATAAGCAACTAAAAGTGATTTAAACAATTGTAGTTTACTTTTCTCACATAACAGAAATATCTGAGGTATTGATAGATCATTCCAGGCTTGGCCTAATGGCCAAGCACTGTGAGCACCTCTGGATCAGCTTCTCACTGATTCTATTGACTCTCTCCTCATAGTCACAGGTTGGCTGCTGTTGCTTCACATACCTCATCCCCACAGGACACCAGGAAGGAAAGAGAAGAGAGGGGAGGGGAGGAAGAGGGAGTGAGGGTATTTCTCTTCAAGGAATTCTCTTAGTCTGGGCTTTTCTGAATGCTGAGATGTATTGTTGTCCAGTTTTCCCAGCACCACTTATTGAAGAGCTGTCTTTTCTCCACTGTATATTCTTGCCTCCTTTATCAAAAATAAGGTGACCATATGTGTGTGGGTTTATCTCTGGGCTTTCTACATGTTCCATTGATCTATAGCTCTGTTTTTGTGCCAGTACCATACTGTCTTGATTACTGTAGCCTTGTAGTACATCAGAAGTCAGGGAGCCTGATTCCTCCACCTCCATTTTTCTTTCTCAAGATTGCTTTGGCTATTCTGGGTCTTTTGTGTTTCCATACAAATTGTGAAAATTTTTGTTCTAATTCTGTGGAAAAATGCCATTGGTAGTTTGATGGGGAATGCATTGAATCTGTAGATTGCTTTGAGTAGTATAGTAATTTTCACAATGTTGATTCTTCCAATCCAAGAACATGGTATATCTCTCCATCTGTTTGTATCATCTTTAATTTCTTTCATCAGTGTCTTATAGTTTTCTGCATACAGGTCTTTTGTCTCCTTAGGTAGTTTATTCCTAGGTATTTTATTCTTTTTGTTGCAATGGTAAATGGGAGTGTTTCCTTAATTTCTCTTTCAGATTTTTCATCGCTAGTGTATAAGAATGCAAGAGATTTCTGTGCATTAATTTTATCTACTGCTACTTTACCAAATTCATTGATTAGCTATAGTAGTTTTCTGGTAGCATCTTTAGGATTCTCTATGTATAGTATCATGTCATCTGCAAACAGTGACAGATTTACTTTTTCTTTTCCAATTTGGATTCCTTTTATTTCTTTTTCTTCTCTGATTGCTGTGGTTAAAACTACCAAAACTATATTGAATAATAGTGGTGAGAGTCAGCAACCTTGTCTTTTCCTGATCTTAGTGGAAATGGTTTCAGGTTTTCACCACTGAGAACAATGTTGGCTGTGGGTTTGTCATGTACGGCCTTTATTATGTTGAGGTAAGTTCACTCTATGCCTACTTTATGGAGACTGTTTATCATAAATGCATGTTAAATACTGTCAAAAGCTTTTTCTGCATCTATTGAGATTATTATATGGTTTTTACCCTTCAGTTTTTTAATATGGTTTACCACATTTATTTGCATATATTGAAGAATCCTTGCATTCCTGGGATAAACCCCACTTGATCATGGTGTATGATCCTTTTAATGTGCTGCTGGACTGTTTGCTAGTATTTGTTGAGGATTTCTGCATCTATGTTCATCAGTGATATTGGTCTGTAGTTTTCTTTTTTTGTGACATCTCTGTCTGGTTTTGGTATCAGGGTGATGGTGGCCTCGTTGAATGAGATTGGGAGTGTTTCTCCCTCGGCTCTATTTTGGAAGAGTTTGAGAAGGATAGGTGTTAGCTCCTCTCTAAATGTTTGATAGAATTCTCCTGTGACTCCATCTGGTCCTCGGCTTTTGTTTGTTGGAAGATTTTTAATCACAGTTTCAATTTCAGTGCTTGTGATTGGTCTGTTTATATTTTCTATTTCTTCCTGGTTCGGTCTCGGAAGGTTGTGCTTTTCTAAGAATTTGTCCACTTCTTCCAGGTTGTCCATTTTATTGGCATATAGTTGCTTGTAGTAATCTCTCATGATCCTTTGTATTTCTGCAGTGTCAGTTGTTACCTCTCCTAGTTCATTTCTAAATCTGTTGATTTGAGTCTTCTCCCTTTTTTCTTCTTCTTTTTTTTTTTTTTTTTTTTTTTGTGGTATGCGGGCCTCTCACTGTTGTGGCCTCTCCCGTTGCGGAGCACAGGCTCCAGACGCGCAGGCTCAGCAGCCATGGCTCGCGGGCCCAGCCGCTCCGAGGCATGTGGGATCTTCCTGGACCGGGGCACAAACCCACGTCCCCTGCATCGGCAGGCGGATTCTCAACCACTGCGCCGCCAGGGAAGCCCTCTCCCTCTTTTTCTTGATGAGTCTGGCTAATGGTTTATCAATTTGGTTTATCTTCTCAAAGAACCAGCTTTTAGTTTTATTGATTTTTGTTATCGTTTCCTTCATGTCTTTTTCACTTAATTCTGACCTGATCTTTATGATTTCTTTCCTTCTGCTAACTTTGGGGCTTTTTTTTTTTCTTCTTTCTCTAATTGCTTTAGGTGTAAGGTTAGGTTGTTTGAGATGTTTCTTGTTTCTTAAGGTAGGATTGTATTGCTATAAACTTCCCTCTTAGATCTGCTTTTGCTGCATCCCATACGTTTTGGGTCGTCGTGTTTTCATTGTCGTTTGTTTCTAGGTATTTTTTGATTTCCTCTATGATTTCCTCAGTGATCTCTTGGTTATTAAGTAGTGTATTGTTTAGGCTCCATGTGTTTGTATTTTTTACAGATTTTTTCCTGTAATTGATATATAGTCTCATAGCATTGTGGTCGGAAAGGATACTTGATATGAGTTCAATTTTCTTAAATTTACCAAGGCTTGATTTATGACCCAAGATATGATCTATCCTGGAGAATCTTCCATGAGCACTTGAGAAGAAAATGTATTCTGTTGTTTTGGGATGGAACGTCCTATAAATATCAGTTAAGTCCATCTTGTTCATTGTATCATTTAAAGCTTGTGTTTCCTTATTTATTTTCATTTTGGTTGATCTGTCCATTGATGAAAGTGGGGTGTTAAAGTCCCCTACTATAACTGTGCTACTGTTGATTTCCCCTTTTAGGGCTGTTAGCATTTGCCTTATGTATTGTGGTGTTCCTAGGTTGGGTGCATAAATATTTACAATTGTTATATCTTCTTCTTGGATTGATCCCTTGATCATTATGTAGTGTCCGTCTTTGTCTCCTGTAATAGACTTTATTTTAAAGTCTATTTTGTCTGATATGAGAATTGCTACTCCAGCTTTCTTTTGACTTCCATTTGCATGGAATATATTTTTCCATCCCCTCACTTACAGCCTGTATGTGTCCCTAGGCCTGAAGTGGGTCTCTTGTAGACAGCATATATATGGGTCTTGTTTTTGTATCCATTCAGCCAGTGTATGTCTTTTGGTTGGATCATTTAATCCATTTACATTTAAGATAATTATATATGTATGTTCCTATTACCATTTTCTTAATTGTTTTGGGTTTGTTATTGTAGGTCTTTTCCTTCTCTTGTGTTTCCTGCCTAGAGAAGCTCCTTTAGCGTTTGTTGTAAAGCTGGTTTTGTGGTGCTGAATCCTTTTAGCCTTTGCTTGTCTGTAAATGTTTTAATTTTTCCATCAAATCTGAATGAGATCCTTGCTGGGTAGAGTAATCTTGGTTGTAGGTTCTTCCCTTTCATCACTTTAAATATGTCCTGCCACTCCCTTCTGGCTTGCAGAGTTTCTGCTGAAAGATCAGCTGTTAACCTTATGGGGATTCCCTTGTATATTATTTGTTGCTTTCCCTTGCTGCTTTTAATATTTTTTCTTTGTATTTAATTTTTGATAATTTGATTAATATGTGTATTGGCATGTTTCTCCTTGGATTTACCCTGTATGGGACTCTCTGTGCTTCCTGGACTAGATTGACTATTTTCTTTCCCATTTTAGGGAAGTTTTCAACTATAATCTCCTCAAATATTTTCTCAGTTCCTTTCTTTTTCTCTTCTTCTTCTGGAACCCCTATAATTCGAATGTTGGTGGGTTTAATGTTGTCCCAGAGGTCTCTGAGACTGTCCTCAATTCTTTTCATTCTTTTTTCTTTATTCTGCTCTGTGGTAGTTATTTCCACTATTTTCTCTTCCAGGTCACTTATCCGTTCTTCTACCTCAGTTATTCTGCTATTGATTCCTTCTAGAGTATTTTTAATTTCATTTATTGTGTTGTTCATCATTCTTTGTTTGCTCTTTATTTCTTCTAGGTCCTTATTAAACGTTTCTTTTATTTTCTCCATTCTATTTCCAAGATTTTGGATCATCTTTACTATCACTACTCTGAATTCTTTGTCAGGTACACTGCCTATTTCCTCTTCATTTGTTTGTTCTGGTGGGTTTTTACCTTGCTCCTTCATCTGCTGTGTATTTCTCTGTCTTCTCATTTTGCTTAACTTACTGTGTTTGGGGTCTCCTTTTTGCATGCTGCATGTTCGTAGTTCCCGTTGTTTTGGGTGTCTTCCCCCGTGGGTAAGGTTGGTTCAGTGTATTGTGTAGGCTTCCTGGTGGATGGGACTGGTGCCTCTGTTCTGGTGGATGAGACTGGATCTTGTCTTTCTGGTTGGTAGGACCAACTGGTGGTGTGTTTTGGGATGTCTGTGAACTTATGATTTTAGGCAGCCTCTCTGCTAATGGATAGGGTTCTGTTCCTATCTTGCTAATTTTTGGAATGGGGTGTCCAGCACTGAAGCTTGCTGGTCATTGAGTGGATCTGGGTCTTAGCATTGAGACAGAGATCTCTGGGAGAGCTCTGGCTGATTGATATTACATGGGGCCAGTAGGTCTCTGGTGGTCCAATGTCCTGAACTCAGGTTTCCCACGTCAGAGGCTCAGTTCTGACACCTGGCTGGAGCACCAAGACCCTGTCAGCCAGAAGGCAGCAGCATCAGTATGCCATTATTGTTGCTTTCTTTCTCTCTCAACAACTGAGCATGAATAACATACACCCTCTTTCTCCAAAGGTGACTGGTACGATGTCAACAATGTAGAAGACCAGCATGATGGCCTGTGGGTTAGTGAGATGATCAAGGTTCCTGCAGATGCAATAGGACAGAGTCGGAGAATTGACACTGATGTGAGGTAAATGAAGGAAGGCAGACTGCTGTTCCCAGATGGTCCACTGAAAGGTGGTAAAGCCCAGTCGCAGCCTGGAGTTCATTTAGGCTCTGCCTGGAGAGACCTGGACCAGGAGAAGCTGAAGGAGAGTTGGTGGGAGCAGGAGGAGCCACAGTCACAGCTGAGGCTTGACTCCAATGAAGTCAAAGCAGCACAAACCACCTTCCTCCTGCACCCCGAACCAACTTTCCCAGCACGTGAGCTGCCGTGTCACTGGTATGTATTTCTTGATCAGTATAACGTATTCTTATGAACTCTTTGTTAAAATTCTGTGCCCAAGGAAAATAGACAAGAGGAAGAAAAATTTTAAAGTCACCAAGATGATATAGCAGAGACCACTGGTTGTCTCCCTAGCTCCTCTCTTCTTCCATAGTAACTGAATATTTGGGACAGCACGTCTGTCCAAATCAAAGACTACAATTCCCAGCCCCCTTGACAGCCAGTTTGGGCATGTGACTCAGGTCTGGACAATGAAACAGAACAGATTTAATGTGCATAACCTCAGGGTGAGAGTCAAGAGGTTATCTGGAGCCACAGTGAGGAAGAGAAATAATGGAGAAATAACACTTGGTTCTGCTTCTATTTTGTTTGTTGCTTATATAGTATTTTATTTTTGATCCCCATGTCACCCAGTGGGAAAGGCATTAGTATCTTTTAGAGTTCAGGAAACTGAAGCTCAAATAGACATTTGAAATTTACTGTAAAGACAGAGAGTCATATAAGAGTGGCAAGGTTACTTCCATCAGTAACTGACCCTGTGTTTCAGCAGATTTCCCTCTCGCCTCCTCTCTCACAGGTGTCCTGAGGGTCTTTTCCCCTCTGCCAGCCACTGCCATAGTGTGAGAGTCACCCACTTGGGGAGCAACTACAAAGACCAAGTGCCTCCAAACAAAAGACAGAAGATTGGGTGCTTATTTGTCCAGGGAGGTTTTTCTACAACCTGAAACAAAGTTAGACCCAGTGGGAGGAAGGGAAGGAGGAGGAAGAGTGGGACAACTGAGGCACATGGGCAGGAAAGGGAAATTCAGTTCTACCTGAGGGAGGATTGGTGGAGTCTTTGCATCTCGAGAACCAGGGAGCTGGGAGCGAGCGGAATCCCGCTCAGTGTCACCAACCTGAGGACACTGCCAGGTCCCCCACAGCCCAACTGACCCACCGTCTACCTAAAACCCACCATCTAATAGTCCCAGCACCTTGGGATGGCAGATGGCCAGAAGGCAAAGGCTCTCCCCTAACCAAAGGGGACTGGGAAAAACCAGTTGGATATTTCCTTATGAGCCAGCAGAGCAGTGGACACCTCTTCCATGTTATGAAAGGCATCTCAGCACACAGGTGTGACATGTGGAGTGTTAAGTTTGGTTTTAAAATAGAAATCTGGTAATTGTGTGGATTCGATGGAATCAAAGAGAAGCTCCTGTCAGTTCAGGCATGCAGTGACAAAAGCTAAAGATGGGAAAGAGAAAGGAGGGATCAGTGGGCAGGCAGTAAGAAGAAAGAGTAGACAAGGCTTGGTGGGTGGCAGCATATGAAAGAAAGGAGAAAAGGAAGAGTTGGTGAGAACCCTAATATCCCCAGTGAATCATGCTATGACAGGCTGAAATAAAGAAGGAAGAAGCTGAGCAGTCAGCATGGAAGGAAAGATAACTTCTGTTCTGGACAGAAGGGAAAAGAAGCAATATCCAGACACTCACGTGGAAATGTTCATTAAGCACAGAAACAGGCTTAGAGCTGGGAAAGAGGTCGGAGCAGAAGACAGGTCTGAATCACCAGGCATCTGTTGTGCTATTTCGTATGAGCCCCTGGATTGTCCTGGGTACAAGGTTAATCAGATTCTTCTTGGCAGGAAGCTCATCTGATCTCAGCTGACAGGTTTTCAATACACAACTGGGCTGTCCCAGAGAGAAAGTGAAAAGGGAGGAATCAAAGGGCTGAGGTCAGGGAAAGTTTAAAGTTAAACTTTTCGGCAGAAGAGTTTAGAGGGTGGAGAACAGCACCAACAGCTGCAAATGGTCGAGGGAAAGCAGGGCTGAGCGAAGGTCACACATTTGCCAGGACAAGGGCCTGGTTGCCTTCGCTAGTTCCCTTTTGGTAATTTACAGGAGCAGGGGACAGAAGGCAGGGTGTTAAGGACCAGAGGTTCAGGGAAGACATGGAGCCAAAGGCCTGGATTTTCCACTCTAGACGTCTAGTACACTGAAAGAACAGCGCAGTCAGCTTGTCTTCTGCCCGAGAACGAGAGAAACCAGAGCCCATCCCTAGCTAGAAAGAATGGCATCCTTGCAGAAGACATGTTAATAGAAAAGGCTCCAGCTTTATAGCAGGAGGAAGATAGAAGAATGAGCCTCTGGTACAGGGAACTTTGGAGAAAAGAAGGCATCTCTCCTTCTGAGACTGGGAGAAAAAGAAAAGATGGGAAAGAAACAGCCTAGTTTGGACATAGAGAGATGCTAAGAGACACCTCACAGATGAAATGGCTAGAGTCTGATGGATCTTCAGTTGCAGTCTCATTGAGGGAGTGTAATCAGAATGACAGATGAATAGAGGGACTGCTGGGCAGCCACGGGCAGCTGCATCAGTACTGGCAAAATCAGCACAATCATAGGACTCGGGATAGGTGCTGAGGAGCTACAATGTGTGTGTTTGGGGGAGGGCGTTCTCTAGACCCCCAATCGTATAGGGGCCAACATGGCTCCCAGCAGTCGTAAAGGACAGCAGTATCTACTGCTCCAAGATCGTTACAGGGAGAAACTCAGCCCAGCTCATTCCTATTCTTCCCCAGTTGCAAAACTGAGGGGTTATTTATACAGCAAGCAGATGCCAACCCATATAAACTGGTCAGTAAAAATAATCACAATTTTACTACATTAAAGTATGTGAAAATAGAGTGTAGCTGAACAGAAAATCCATAAAAAGAAGACTCAGATGTGCATACCAAAAGAGCTTCAGCTCCCACACATAAGAGCTTAGTGGTGGTTGTATAAATTCAGCTAAGTCCAATTTTAAACAAAACCTGAGATGGTAAAGAGGGGGGCTTTGTTACCACATAGGCAGCTTTTGACTGCACCAACAGAAAACCTAACCAGAAAGGACTTAAACAATAAAAAAAGTGAATTCGCTCACTCATCAAAAAGTTTCAAAAGTTGGGTTCAGCTAATGCAGTAGTTCTATTAAATCAAGGAACTAAATTCTCGCCCTTTCACGACTCTTCATCCTCATCTTATTGATGTGCTTGCTTCCTCTCATTCCCCCTCATGGTCTCAGGGAAGCGGTCCTAGTTCCAACATTGAAATAGCAACATGAATACAACAAGATCTCAAAACAGAAAAACTGGGATCATTTCCTCCTGTGCAACTCTTGTGTAGAGCAAGGAAAACTTTCCCCAGAATCCCACATCAGAGCAGACTCCCGCTCATTGGCCAGACCGGGGCACATGCCCACCCTTCAACCAATCACTGACAAGCAGATGGTGAGTCTATTATAGGTTTAATCAAGTTACCCCTGAGCAGTGGATACTGAAAAGAATCAAGGTCCGATTATCAAGGAAGAATAGGGGAAATGACTGTTGGCTGGGCTGTCAGCACTATCTGTCGTAGACGTTGTGTTAGCAAGTCAGAGAATCACAATATGATGTTCACAAATGAGGAGGGGGTTCTGTGCCAGCAAACAGGACCACAAAAGTACTTCAAGGTATCTGTCCTACTTACTCAGTTCAAGTCCAAATTCACATATCCAATAAATATGCCCTATGTTTAGACATCTTTAAGCAAGTATTTCAGTGAGGCAGTCTGGTAGAGTAGGATTAGACAGACCTATGTACCAATCCTGGCCCCATGACTTGAATGTACATAAGGGACTTTGCCACACATTCCAGGGCGGCTTCTTTTTCTCTTAATCTTGTGTCCATTGTGGAGATTAATAAACAGAGAATCTCAGTGTGTAGTACATACTATGAAATACAAGGATTGAGATTATCTTCTAAATTATAATCCAAGGATTATAAATGGACTGTCCTGATTTATAGTGAAGACTAATCATTGCTAAAATTATCCTACCGAATTTAGCTCTTGAACATAGGTTGATAAGGGAATCAATCCATGCTCGCATAGTAAGTACAAACCTAAAAATATTTTTAGCAAAGAACTGCTGCAAGATATATTTGGTTAAAACCATAATAACAGACCAAAATAAGTCCTAATCAGCAGACTAGACATTCCGCTTTCTGATAAAAGTAAGAATTTAGGGGAATTTATTGAAATAAATGTTGCATTAGCAGAGACATCGCAAATGCTTATCCAGAATAAATAAGGATAGTAAATAAGTACAGGATAACTTCCAATTTCTTCCCATCTCCAACCATTTCTATAACACTCTCACACTGAACTTCACAAAGTCTCACTTTTTAAAAATTTATATTATTGAAGTATAGTTGATCTACAATGTTGTATTAATTTCTACTGTACAGCAAAGTGATTCAGTTATACATAGTATATACATTATTTACCATATTATTTTCCTTTATGGTTTATCACAGGATATTGACTATAGTTTCCTGTGCTCTACAGTAGGACCTTGTTTGTTGTTTATCCATTCTATATATAATAGTTTGCATCTGCTAATCCCAAACTCCCAATCCATCCTTCCCTCAACCCTCCTCCCCCTCGGCAACCACAAGTCTGTTCTCCATGTCTGCGAGTCAGTTTCTGTTTCATAGACAAGTTCATTTGTGTCATATTTTAGATTCCACAGAGAAGTGATATCACATGGCATTTGTCTTTCTATAAAGTCTCACTTTTAAGCCCTTACTCCTCATCTCTAACATGTACTGTCTTGGTTGCCCATCCGACAGACTGCCAGCCCCCATTCTGGTATCCAATGCCGTCAAGATCTGTTCTTCTTACACCTTTCCCCAATTTGTACTGAGTCCTTCTTCTCATCTCTTTACCTGCTGCAATGCACACATATCTCCACCTGAACTGCTGCCTTCCCTCCCCTCAGCCTATAGGACCTTCCCATCCTTTCATTAAAGAAGAGGGTCAAAGTCTCTGCTCAAGGAGCCTTCTGTGAAGTTCTAGCCCTCAAGGATCCACACGCCCCTCCTCTGCCTTGTACCATGCTTAGGTTCCATTCAAGTTCACAGTGGGTCATCCTGAGGGGAGCTGGGACAGCAGGATGAAGGGTCTTGAGTCAGACAACATCTGAGTTCAAACCCTGGATCCACTGCTTACTAGCTCTGTGACTTTGGGCAAGTCCTGTCTAACTTTTTTAGGGCCTCAGTTTCCTTGCCTTCAAAATGGGGATAATGACAGATTTCTCCACCTAAGCATATTGACTATTAAATAATGTATGTAAAGAGTTTTTCATAAGTACCTGGAATACGATATGAGTAAAGAAGGATTCAATAATAGCTGGCTGCTTCCTGCTACAATTGTCTGCTCTCAAAACACTTTCTGAGTCTATGTCTTGCCTCACTGGTTCAGCAGAAATCCCTGTGGATAATGACCAGGAAGGACAGATCCCCTCCTCTTCCCATCTCCTCCGCCAAGTCCTGTTGGTCCCTCACCACGTAGGACGAGGTTTGCCAGGTTTGTGTCAACTGAACTTTCCCTCCGCCACTATCCCACGCTAGAATCAGAGATGTCAACTCTTCCAAAGCCAGTTCTGTCCTGGACAGAGCGTTCCCTTGAATGTTTTCAGGGAAAGCTCTAATAAGAGTAGAGAAGCATGTTCGCAGAGGGCAGGACTGCCATGGGGCAGCATGACGGCACTGGCCTCTGGAAGGAAGGGGAGAAAGAATGCCATGAGGTAAGACAGAGGGGAGCTCAAAAAGTTAGAGGTAGGGGCCAGAGTCAAGGGAGAAGAGCAAAAGTGAGGACAGGACGCTCCTGTACCCAAACCATGAAGGAAGAAACCTGAGAGCTGAAGACATGACACAAAGCCTGCAGCTCCCACAGGAGAAAGAAGTGAAGGCAATGTTCTGGGTGAAGATGAAAGGAGACCACAGGCACCAGGCTGAGAAGCAACCATTCCAGCCTGGAGCCCTGGGACTCAAGGAGACTCATGTTGAGGACAACCATTGTCCTGCCATCTCTTCAACCTGATGAAAATACTGGGAGATGCACTCCCACAAAACATGGGAGAGAACAAGAAAGGGGAAGGTGTGAGAAATAGAAACTAAGACCCCCAACCCAGAAGGAAAGGACCTCCAGAAAGGATGTCTCCGAGAAAGAGTCTTGAATGGGGGACTCCCTGACATGGCTGGCCTCATGGGAAGTTGTGTAAGGGGCTGTGGGAAGGCTGGGGAGAATCAGTAACAGCTAGAAAGCAAACCAAGTAAATGGGAAATAGGGCAATTAGCAGAAAGTAAAAAATGAACATCTTCCTAATACACTACAATGCTCAAATCTGCATAGGTATAATCATGTGAACACTGCTAATTTAATCAAAAAATTAAAAATTAAAAAAAATTTTTTAAACTACACAAAATAGAACTACATTAGGAGAGGAGAGGAGAGGAAGCAGAGTGGGTGGGGAGCCAGAGAACTAACTCCTCACCTATCAGCCAGGAGATAACAGTCTGCACATTTTGTTTAGAAATATGGAGATGTGAAGTGATTCTGGAGGAATGGAAAATGGCTACCTCTGGAGAAAGGCTCTTTGGGGAACTGTGAAAGGCAGGAGTTTCCTGGGGCAGGAGACTTACCAGGCTTTAGAACTTTCTAACTTTTGAAACCACGTGAATGTACTATTTCAGTAAAGTAAAATTTAAATAACAAAAAAAGGAAAAGGTCAAATTGATCAACATATTCTAAGTCAATGCACTGGTTCCTCATGAACGGATTGCTAATGGGCTTTTCACTTAGAGATATTTTCACATTTGTTTTACCTGTGGATATCAAGGTCAGCACTAGCTAAAGAGCAGACAGAGTGAAGTGAGATCATTTCAGGGGTGCTGCAAAGGGCTCCGTCAACATCATCAACATTGCCTCTATTTTCCCCATCACAGTCACCCTGACCTGGGTCCTCTTCTAAAATCCAGCTCCAGATAAGCTGATGGCCACCACTCAGTGTCTGTGGCTCCAGAGACAAAGTCCATGAACCTGTGAGGTCCGAGAACTCCCCTTGCTGCTCCCTACTGAGTCAACCCTTCCTTCAAATGCTAAGCACCCCCATATTTTTATAATAAATTTCAATTGGGGCTTAAAAATAATCCTCAAGTCCTTTATAGGCACCTTAATAACTAGTGAGCGTCTCAGCTCACAGAAGCTGACAGAAGTTAATAGGACACAGTTTGGGAAGGAGAATGGTGAGGGGCAGGATGGTGTTAACGAAACTGCAAAAAGGGCATGAGCCAGCTCCAGCAGGGCCAATGTCCACTGACAGAGGCAAGTGGTAGAATTTTAAACAAAATGAGGTTCTCTGCACAGTTCTGTCCAGAGCTAGCTATGATTCTGTCCAGAAGAAACAGAATGAGTGAAGGTAACTTAGAGTTATGGTATTTTGCTGCCTACAAAGCTCTTTCCACTCTTGTCCAGTTGGAGCGTGTGGTAGGAAGCCCCCAGAACAGTCCCCTGTGATCCCTCCTCTTGATATCCACACCCTGGTGTAGTCCTCTCCCACAGTGGACCAAGCCTCTGTCTCAGTCCCTCTCAGACCATCTGCACAAGGGAATCAAGCTGCCATGATGTGAGCAGTCTTTAGGGAGAGGCTTGTGTGATGAGAAACTGAGACCTCCTGCCAACAGCCACATGAGTGAGCCTGGAAGCAAATCCAGCTCAGTGGAGCCTTCAGATGACTGCAGCCCTAGCAACATCTTGATCACACTCTCATAAGCAACTCTGAGTCAGAACTACCCGGCTAGTTCTGGATTCTTGACCCTCAGAAACCAGATTAGATCATAAAGTTTGTTGTTTCTAGCCACTAAGTTTTGCAGTAATTTGTTACACTGAGGCCAAGAGAAGTCAAGTGATTTGCCCAAGGTCTCACAGTAATTAGAAGCCCTAGGTCTTAAAATTCATTTTTATAGCTCTTTCTATGTAACCATCAATTCACTCCATAAATATTTCAATGACTTTCTCGTTAAATAAAATGTTAAGGGTTGTTCGTGTTCAGACATGTAAAAATGATGTTTTAAAGAAACAAAAGGTACACAAAAATAAGCATGCTTAATGTGACCCCTTTTGCAACTGCTGAGTGCCCTAATATTTCCTGCTGTTTATGTTGGGAGCAGCAAAGGCAGCTACCACAAAAAGAGGAAGTGTTATTCTGATCCTCGATTGGGGCTTGTTGCCAGAGTTTGGTCTTATCCTCTGCGCTGTATAATTTGTGATAAAATTGGCAAGAGAAGGTATGCTCCAATAACTTGGCCGATTGCATTAGGCAAACAGAGTCTTAAAGAGTATTATTTATGATGAAAGCTGACCAAGGATTCTTACATTAGAAGAATGGGGTTGTGGGAGCCCTAATGCACCTGAACACAATAAAACCCAATGGATAGGCATACAACGTTGACATTCCTTTGGCTTTTATTCTTAGAAACAAAATGTGTCTTTCCTGTTCTCATAACCATGGGATATTTTTTAATCCTAAGAAACCTCACTTGCTCACATACAACCCCTATATTTCTCAGGCTGAGACATTCAAGATGCCTAAATGTGGACTCAGTATCTCCAGAAAGGGTCGAGTCAGAGGCCTCATGCTCTCCACAGGGAAGTAGGAGAACTTTACTTGGTGGGAAGTGGGAAGAGTAAGTCAGGGACCCATCAGGCCGCTAATATTTACAGAATATCAATGGATATGTTTTCAGAATTGTGATCGGCTGTGACCATCCCTTGGTTTATTCCTTGGCTTCCAGTGGGGAAAGGAGAGAGAAGAGGATTCCAAAGCGTTCAGCAGGGTGGCATTATTCTTTAAGGGATGGTCAAGCCGCTGACTCCAGGGCCAAGAAAACTCTGTCCATTTATGAAGTTTCTGGCCCATAACTGGAGGTGAGATTCCTCCATAAGGAGAGTGTCTGATAATGAATAATTTGTGTATGCTGGGATTGTTGTTAAATCATTCTGTTGGTTCTCATTCCAATGACTTCCCAGTACACTTAGAATAAAACCCGAACTCCTTATGGAGTCTACAAGGCCCTAGATAGTCTGGGCTCTGCCGACCTCACCCAGCCTTTTCCTTATACTCTCCCCAAGGTCATGGCCAGGTTTCAGCCATACTGGCTCCTTAAATCTTTCAGGTACCTTCAGTTAGTCTCTCCCCCAGGTGGTGGTATTTCCTACTTCTCCTGCTTTACCCGCCCCCCCCCCCCCCCCCCCCCCCCCGCTTCCCTCAGCAGTCTGGCGCCTTCCAGGGTTCAGGCTCCTGGGCACCCAACGTAAATGAGACCACCCTTCCCTCAGCCCCTGTCTCATCACCCTGATTCACTGTTGGCCACTTATCACTATCAGAAATCAACTCCATATTTATTTAATGATAAAACAATATAATCTATTTATTGGGCAGGTTCACAGGCCAAGCATGTTCTAAGGGTTTTCCTCATAGTAACTCAATTAATCCTTATAACAATCCATTATACCCATTGCAGGTGAGGAAACCAGGACACAGACAGGTTAAGTACTTTGCCTGAAGTGATGGAACTACTTAGTGCTGGAGCCAGGAATCAGCCCAGGATTTGTCTCTCAGTTTATGTCTGTCCTCCCCTTGGGCTGTAAGTACCAGGGGAGAAGGGCATTTGCAGGTTTTGTTCACTGCTGTGTCCCAGGATCCAGCACGGTGTCTGACACATAGTAGGTGCGGAATAACTAGCCGTTAGTGAATGAATAAGATTTCACAGCCCTACCCCTGCTCCCAACCCTTGCCGTTTCTGGGAGGCTTGTGTAGATGTTATGCAATCCTCTATTAACTTGCACCAAGTCGGTGAATCAAGTGATGTCTGCTTGCAACAGACCCCAGCTACTCAAATTAAGGTGGTTTGAGGTATCAAAAAATCGCCTTACCTGGGCACACTCGGAGTTTGAGACAGAAGTGTCCTTCAGCCCACTAAGCTCGCTCTGCCAGTTGGCGGCAAACACGCTGTTGCAGGCGCTCCAGGACTGAGACCCAGTGTTGTTTGGTTTCTCATCGTTTCTTGGTGGAAGCCGCGCCCTCCTGTGCCATCTTGGCTGCGAGGGACACTTGGAGTTTTACAAACTTTCAAGAAGCACCGGGGCTGGGCTGGGTTCTGGAAGGAAGACCCTAGAGCAATTACCAGGAAATGTTTTAAGAGGACCACAGCCCTGGGTCTCTGAATTTGAAAATAGAAAACAGGAAAAAGGGGAAAAGCAGGGGAGCCAACTATTAAAATATTTTTTGTAATAAGAAAAGGTAAAAGTTTATGATTTAACCAAAAGTGCACTATTTCCTAAGATTCGATTTACCATCTGCAACGTTGGCCCCTGGGCTGTTGCCTCTCGGGAGTGGGCCGGATCAGCGCTCCGGAAGCTGCACACCTTGAGTGTGTCTCAAGCTCACACTCCCCGCAGCGAGCGGGAGCCGAGGCTGCGCGCAAACTCCCCGAAACCGGCACCTGGAACTTCCCTCAGCTCCTCTCGGGAATCCCAGAGGGGCCGCAGTGAGCCGGCAGGGCTGGCGTCCCGCGCGTGCCCAACACCTCGGCCTGTCCAGACGCGGTGACTCTCCTGGCCTCTTCGAAAACCCGACGGGCGCGAGCCGCGTGACAAGCTCTCCTCTTCTCCTCCACCCTTCGAACCACATTCTCCAAGCCAGGGTCTGCGCATCTTCCTTTCCGCGCCGGGCTGTCGCTCAGTCCAGGAGGCTTAGGAGAGGAGCCCTTCCTCCCACTAGAGAGGTGGGGTGGAAGCTGGAAGGCCGTCAGGGCATTGAGGCCAAGCAGGTGGGTGCAGGCCTGGGGGCCCGTGACTTCCACGTTTGGCTCTACCAGGCTGCATCTGGGGTCCTGTCCGCTCAGCTGCAAGTCACAGAAAGGCCTGTTGGAAAAGCTTAAGCCTGAGCAGAAGGAAACTATCCGGTGTCTTCTTTGCGTTCGGCAGTGTGTGGACCCTGGACACTCAAAGATGAATAACACGCAGCCACCACCTTCGAGGAGCTCGATGGCTGGTGGACTGCATGGGCTGCGACAGGGCGCCACACGAGGCTGGGGAAGAGGGCGTGAGATGGAGAGGGCATAGAGGGAGAGCATAGAAGGGGGTCTTAGCCCAGTTCGGGAATCAACGAAGGCCCTTCAGAGGAGGTGAAGCCTTGAAAGAGACCTGAGGTACGCAAAGGAGTTGGGCGACAGGAGAGGGGAAATGCTCCGGAAGTGCTCCCTACAAAGGCCCAGAGCCAGAAGAGAGGAGGGCGCATCTTGGATCTTGCTGGGGCGCCAGGGGAGAGGGGGTGGGGCGAGAAGTGGATTGGGTCTTGACCTCCGAGGCCTCTCTCCTTCGTTCGACCGGAACAGCGACGGTTCGCTGACCGGGTCCATGTTGCTCAGTGATTCAGACACCAGGCTCAGGACCGCACGCGGCGGGCCTTAAGTAACTGCGCTGCGTAAAAACGCGCGTACTGAGGACGTGCGCGCAGATTCTGTAGGCAAACGCGGAAGCGGAAAAGCCACATCCCAGGGAGGTCTTCGGCCCTGGAGAGTGGCCTTCGGCCCAAGCTTCAGGCTGCGGATAAAGCAGGAGACGCGTTTAGGCGACCTCTGTCTTAAGACCTGTTCCGGCGGTGACCAAAACTGCTGGTTCTCCCAGGAGCCACCTCTCCAGGACGTCTGCCCGGGAATCTAAGCCTGGCAGGGAGGCAGAGCTCAGAGGGACAAAGCAGCCCAGGAGAAGGTAGAGGCATGGGCTGGAGACAGCACCAAGCCAGGCCCAGCGTTAAGGAGGGTTGAAAGAACCGGTGGCCAGCCAGCTCTGTGTAAGGGGCGTACGAGGCTGCGCCGTCCGCCTAGGAGACGCCGCGATGCCAGGGGGGGAGAGCGCGCCCCTCAACCCTGAGTTCCTTCGCAGCGCGGAGTTCAAGTCTCAAGGCCAAGATGAGCCGCAGGATGCTGGCTCCCGCCAGAGTCAGTGCAGCGTGACCCAAACAGCCTGGGGGCTTCGGAACCCTGGGTGGTCAGAGGCGCCCTGCCCACAAACTGCCACGCCACCATTGTGCGCCCTTTGTAATAATTCTCTCCGGACTCCTGGATTGCGAGCTGAGCTCTGAGCGCAAGATGTTTAAAGAGGAACGCGGACAAGAAGAGGAAGTGGAAATATGAGGACTGAAGGAGAGCCCGCGCCTGCCCCGAGTTGCCTCGGGACAAAAGGACTGAGTTGGCCTGGAGGCTGGAAAGAGAGAAGGGGTCTACGACCCCATGCCAGATCCCCTCCTAAAGCAGTTTTCAAGAGGTTGGTTTGCATTAACACAAACCTCTCTGTGGGTTTAGTGTCCCCTGAGGGTTCCTGAGTGAGATTTGGAGGGTCCCGCCGGACCCTATCTCTCTCTGCAGATGTGAACATTTCTGTCATTCCTTCCGCAAACGGTCGAGATCGCCCCGTGGAACTCGAATGGCCTGGTCCCTGGACCTCGGATCCCTGGCGGGCTCTGAGCACAGCGCTAAGTCAGCAGGCTGGTCCAATCTGAGTTGGAGTTGCCAGCCACTCTTGGAAACCCTCCCCGGACTGGGCTGGAAAGGGCTTCTACTTCCTAGCACCCCAAGCTAAATGAAACTTCTTGCCGAGAAAACAGGGGTAGAGGGCAGGTGGAGGCCGGGGCTGGGGCTAAGAGGAATGTGAAGACAGCACCTGCTCGCGAGCCCACGCAGAGGTGGCTCTCTGGGCGCGAGGTCTATGCTCAGGGAGGCCAGGTCTCCGACAAGAGCCTGAGTAAATCAAGAGCAGGCTTGAGGATCAGTCCTCCAGTGCAGTTTATCCGTATGGCAGGTTTCGATGGCTACAGTAGTCTCGTCGAGGGGCCCGCGTTTGGCTTCAGCACTATTTAATCCTCAGACGTGGCGCCGCGTGGGGTGGGGAAAAAAAAAAACCAGGTAAGTGTTTCAAATTCTGTACACCCGGCGTCACCACTTTCCATTGGAGTCACTTTTGGCAAATCGCGTAGCCTTTCCCAGCCTCAGTTTCCTAATCTGTAAAATGGGCATAGTGCCCACCTCTCTGAAGAGCGCGTTGAGGATGAGAAGTGCCACACGTCTTTCTAATTGTAGGAAGGAGAAGCAAAGCCTTCGCCTCAAACTTGACACAGTACCTGCTAAAGAAAGACCCTCTCTCCCTGCCTCCTCGTTCTCTGCTTACCTCCCCCACCCCCAACCGGTCCAAGCCCGAGGAGCAGCGCGCGTTTCTGGTCGGTGCTCCCGAGAGAGGCTGGTGCAAAAGCCAATAAGCCTGGAACACACGCAGGTCCTGCTGGGCCTGGGACAATGGTTTCCATTTAATAAATATTTCCCCCAAGGGCATTTCACATCGGGCAGGCAATTATTCAAAGGAAACAGGCGCGCAGGTTGGCTCCGCGGGTTATTTCGTCCTCTTTACCCGAAGAATGCTCATCTGACGCAAGAAACGAGTCTCGCTTTCTCGCTGGGTGGGAAGAGACGCCCGGGGACAAACCGACCCTGGGTGCGGATACAGCCTGAGACTCCGCTCTAGGGCCGCTGCTGAAGGGGCAGCGGGGAAAACCACACACCCCGCCGGGCGCTAGCCGGCCTTCAGATTGCCCTCCCGGTTTGGACAGATGTGGAAAGTTGGAGGTTTAAAAACACTAAATAATAGTAACATAAATAGGAATCGTGATGGAAATTCCATCCCTCGCCCCCTCTACGAAAGTGAAGAGCGGGTCGCGGTGGTCTTCAAGGCTCACCAACCAGGGTTTGAAAACTCTGCACCTTCGGACGCAAGGCCCTCGGGCATCGGCTTGGAACGCGCGGCTGAGCTAGCCCGGGGCCCTGCGCTTCGCCCAAGGCGCAGCATCCCGGGGCAGGGTGGAGGCGGAGCCGCACCGGCGTCCCGTGAGAACGCAGCCAACGGACCGCCGAGGGCACGGCGCGAAAAGTTTATTTCGCTTTTTAACCTGAGTTTGATACATTCTTTTTCTCTTCCAAGGATCTTTGACAAGGGGGGGAAAGTGCTGTCCTTGCATTTCGTGGCGAGGCTGTCCTATTTATCAACACGCTCTCTTGGCTTGCTCCCTCTGCTGCCCCCTCCCCGGGTCTTTGTATTCGAAGCCCCATTTCTCCTTTGCACAACCGGGAAAGGAAACGGGCAAGAAGAGTTTTATTTGTTGACAGTGCCAGAAACAAGGTGGAATCCAAGTCCCCGGTCCGGAGCTGGCCGCTCCGTTCTCTCGGTCTCTCCCTTACACCTCTCCCCGCCCCCCAGCAGTCGCGCTCCCTCTTTCCAACGCGGGCGCGTTGGCAGGTGCGCCCCCTCGCCTTCTCTGCTGCTGATTGGCGCCCAGGTTGGGGAGTCGCCGCCCCGCGCTTATGTCAGAGTGCGTGCCGTCCTGGCCCACCTCGCCTTTGAACTTCGCCGCTTTTGGCTCTCGTTCACCAGCTTCCCCGCATTCTCAGCCTGGTGCTGCGCTAGGCGAGGCAGCTCCGGGAAAGCCACGGGCGGGGGGGGGGAGGGTGCCACGGCCGTAGACACTGGAGAGAAGAGAACCAGAAAAGGCGAAGGTGGAGAGGGGAAGAAGGAGGAGCTTCCTGCCCTCGCCAGCAAATTACCTGGCCACTCAATCCCAGAGACTCCGGTACTTGGGCCCCAGCCTCCGGTGCCGGCAGCCCCCCGGCCGGCCTCCCTCTCCTCCCCCCGCCCTTCCTGCCCCCGCTCGCCCCCCGGGGCCTGCCTAGGTGCCGAGACTGGCATGATCAGCTGAACTTTGCGGGGTGAGCGCTTCTCTCTGGCTTCCCCTCTGCGGTGCGGAGGCGAGGGGAGCGCAGAGCCCCGGCTCAGGACGGACAGACAGGCAGACCGACAACCGCGTCCGGGCTCGCCTGCAGAGCCCCTGCACTGCCCAGCCCCACCGCCTAGCCTCCCGGACCATGTCCAAACCTTCAGACCACATCAAGCGACCCATGAACGCCTTCATGGTATGGTCCCGAGGCCAGCGGCGCAAGATGGCCCAGGAAAACCCCAAGATGCACAACTCAGAGATCAGCAAACGCCTAGGCGCCGAATGGAAGCTTCTGTCCGAGGCAGAGAAGCGGCCGTACATTGACGAGGCCAAGAGGCTACGCGCCCAGCACATGAAGGAGCACCCTGACTACAAGTACCGGCCGCGGCGCAAGCCCAAGAACCTGCTCAAGAAGGACAGGTATGTCTTCCCCCTGCCCTACCTGGGCGACACGGACCCGCTCAAGGCGGCCGGCCTGCCCGTGGGGGCCTCCGACGGCCTCCTGAGCGCGCCCGAGAAAGCCCGGGCCTTCTTGCCGCCCGCCTCGGCGCCCTACTCCCTGCTGGACCCCGCGCAGTTTAGCTCGAGCGCCATCCAGAAGATGGGTGAAGTGCCCCACACCTTGGCCACCGGCGCGCTGCCCTACGCGTCCACCCTGGGCTACCAGAACGGCGCTTTCGGCAGCCTCAGCTGTCCCAGCCAGCACACGCACACGCACCCGTCCCCCACCAACCCGGGCTACGTGGTGCCCTGTAACTGTACCGCCTGGTCTGCCTCCACCCTGCAGCCCCCCGTCGCCTACATCCTCTTCCCGGGCATGACCAAGACTGGCATAGACCCTTATTCGTCAGCCCACGCCACGGCCATGTAACCCCCAACCCGGCCTACCAGACCTGGAGGGCGGCCTGGAATCGGGGTCTGCACCCCGTCCTCTGCGCCTATCCGGGGCCTGCAGATGCCTAGGGGTCAGTCCTGCTGCCACCCCCTACCCTACCCCAGACTCTGCCTCTCTCTCTCTTCCACGGGGATGGTAGGGTCATCCTCCTGGACCCAAGGCGCAGACAGGTGCCAGAAACTTGCGAACAGTTATGACAGCTATACAGCTGCCCCTACCCCGACTGTCCCAAAACAAACCTCCGACTGTACCCCCTTTGGACAAAAAAGTAGGCAGTTTTGCTTTATTTATGTCCCCTTCTCTTTCCTCTGATGGGCTTTGGACTCCAGAACTCCCAGATCCTGGTATTATATCTAGAATATGCATATTTTTTTCTTTTGCACCCTGAAGAAAGAGTTAGCTGTGTCTCTGTGTTTTGCCATCAGACACAACTAGGTGCCATTTGCTCTTCATGTGAGGGGAAAAGGCTTAAAAGTTTAAAACCACAGAAAGGGAAACATTTCTATTTAAAATCATGCTATGATAGTGTTTGCTTCTTTACAGGTAAAACAAAAGGACCCACATGGTTATTTACTTTGTATAAAGCAGTGCTCCTAGAGACCTAAGTTTACTTTTAGACAGAATGTCAGGTTATGAAGTCAGGAAGTAGAAAGTGAACAAAAATTAAAAGAATAAAAACATCCTAAATGGTCATAAATGTTTTGACAATGTCTTGGAAATGTACCTAGAAGGATTTCACCTCCTTACTCTGTTCATTTGTTGAACAAAGACGTTTTGAATAAAGACAATCTGTCATTGCAAAAAGTAACCTTTGATGTGCATAAAATCTGAAGTCGAGAGGCCAGGTCCGCGGGGGCCGGGGTCTCTGGGAGGCTGAGTGTACATAGAGTGACTCCAGCAGTGGCGGCTGGCGGCTGGCCTGCATGGGCCGAGCCTGGTGTCCCGTGGGCCAGGTGCAGAGGGGCCCAGAGTCTAGGGTTTGTCCCGATTGCCCCCTCGGGATCCACTTTTTGCCTTTAGAGGCCAGACAAAGGTATCCATTCCTGGGACATCACTCCTTCCTTGAGTTTTTCACAAAGTGGTCAGACCACTTCGAGAAGCGATTGAACTAAGACAAAGGCCGACCCAGACTTCTGAGATCTGAGTGCATTTTCTTTTTTTTAACCAAACTCCAAAGGAATGGAAAGAAGCGCCGAGCCTACAGGGAAGCAGCTGCCCGCAGAGCACCTCGTCCTGCGGTGGGTGTTTAAGTTCAATGCTGGGGGAAGAGCGGTGGAATGGATTTTTTTTTAACAAGGTGTTTGAAAACGCTGTTGCTGGGTCTGCTGGGGATTGGGGGCTTGATACTGGTTTCTAAGTTCAAAAATAAAAGTCTAAGAAATGCTGTAGGTCCCCGCTCCGGACGGTGGGAGACTTTTTACTAAGACCCTGCAGGTGCAAAGGGAAAATGAAGGCGATGGTGACACAGCTCCTACAAGGAGTTTCTTAAAGCATCATAAAAATTAAATAACTCGTAGCCCTTTGTGTTTATCCAACAAGGAAAAGAGCCTTTTTCTTATCCCCGGTGGTTGAATGTTGGCTTGAAGATTGCTCTGGCTTTCATGGGGAGAAAGGACTTTTTGATTGATTTCAGAACAACTCTTTGGAACTTTTTCTCAAAATCGAAGGGTGCCCCCCATTGCTTGTCTCCCCACCCCACTCTCACCGCCACAGCCGTGCTCACGCGTGTTTCTTCGTAGGTCGGGTGCCTTTCCCACTGGCTTTGATATGGTGCTGGGTGGGGGTGGCGGCAGCCGAGCGGCTGGTCTGCCTTCTGCTGCTGTTGAGGGATTTTTGCGCTTGCCTCTGCCATTTCCAAAGGAGTCGGTGGCCGCAAGTGCACGGAAATGTGGTCAACAGACACCAAAGCCGAAAACCACGGATTAGCATATTGTCCTCAAAACAATTAGAAGTGTTTAAGGTGTTATTTGGAGCCTATTCATCTGAGCCCCTTTGTCAAAGGGGGATTTTCATTATTAAAAAAAAAAAAAGTTAGCAGTTGTCCATCTGGCTGAGCTGAATAGCAAAGTGCTCCGTGTTGTATATGCTTTTCTCATTAAGAGCTCTTTGGAGACCGATGTTAGAATTAAATGGTATAACACAATTAACATACACGGGCGCTGAATAGGAGAGGACGCCTATAAATAATAGATAAATAAATGAGCGATCAGGCGAAGGTAAACAAAGGCGGGCTGGGGGACTCATGGGGGGAGGCCGGGCGGGCTGCGCCACGCTTACTTAGCATCACAAAACCCTCTTACAAATCGAAACAATTAGGAAGTGACTTGCCTCTGGTGGTCGTCCGGTCTGGGGGCTCCGGGCGCTTAGGGAAAGCCCCTCCTCCCGCCCCCTAGGAAGCCCAGGAGGCCCGGGGTGGAGGCTTCGCGGTTTCGCTGTCTGATATAACCCCAGCTGACAGTCCTGTCAACCGCTCTGATCTCCCTCATAGCTCAGTGTCCCTTAACATCTCTTAAGACGAAGCTTACAGGGGTCTGGGTGTCTCCCCGCAGAGCCCGGCGCACCAGCGCCCTGGGTACACAGAGTGCCCCCAGCCCGAGGAGGAACCCCGCGCACGGCCCCACCCGGGCGCCCAGCAGACTTCCAGGCGGGTTTAGGCTGGGAAGGGGCACCAAGTGGGTCCGAGTATGGAAGGCTTCGGGCGGCGGCAGTTGGAAAACTGAAACCAGGGTTCCAGATTGAGCCCGGCCCTGGGGACTCGGAACGGAGCTCCAGGAAACTGGGGTGCGCCGTGGCTGGGAGGCGCCGGTGCGCCGCGGCTGGGTCACTGAGATTTCTTTCCAGCCAGCAGGGAGCAGAGGGCCCAACGCAGGTCCCGGACTTAAAGCCGCAGACCTAGCTCGGGCAGCTTCTGCCAATCACACCTCTTCTCCGTACCTGGCAGCCGGGCTTGTGCAGCTGTCTGCGCTCCTTAGGCCCGGCCCCAGCTTCGGCCCCCGCAGGGACCTGCCTGAGCCTTGCCTCCCGCGCCCCGCGGGCCGCAGAGCCTCCTCCGAGGTGCGCAGCCGGGACTCGCCCCAACAAACAGCCCAAATCCTCCCCGTCACGCCGCTGACAGGGGCCGATTACGACTTTGAAGTCAGGCGCAGACAAAAAGAAATCCCCTGGGGTTGGGGGGGGGGCGGTGGGGAGCAGTCCCTGTCAAACCTGTTTGCTCACAACTGTCTCTTTCTTTCAAGAAAATCATTAAAGCAAACCTGTAGGGAGAACAGCGCCCCGCCCGCCCGGAGTCGAGGAGAGATGCTTCTCCCCGGCGCGCGACGCGCAGCAAAGAGCAACCAAGAGTTCCTTTGGCCAGACTGCGTGGTCGGGAGAAAGCGAGCTCCCTCGGCGCGCGAGGCGCCCGAGACCCTGCAGGAGGCGACTCCGTGGACCTCTCTGCGCTTGGCGCGCGTCCCTCGGCCCGGGAGTCCGGGACATCTCCTGCCCTCAACCTGGGCCTCCCTCGAGCAGGGGCTCCAGGGCACGCCCCGACATCTCGCCAGCGGGTGCGATTGCTTCCAGGGAACAACCAAAAAAAAAAAAAAAAAAAAAAAATTGACCCAAAAGCAAGCCGCGCTCGCCCCCGCCCTTCCTCTACTGGGTGTTTCCTAGGACCAAGGAGACCTGGCCAACACGCTGCTCGGGACGGCAGCGAGCGGCGCTGGCACGGCACGGGCAGAGTTTGAATTGTAGGTTTTCTTACTTAAACCTTGGCAGCCTTTTGGCTCAAGGGCACACTGGCCACATTCTTCTGGGAGATGTGGGATTGTTGGCCCCCTTCTGCTCCTGGCCTCTCCTGGAGAGCCTCTGCAGCCTTTCTTGCACTTCCCCAGTTTTGGATCTGACTCCAAACACCTTTGATTCCCTTCCAGTTTCCTAGTTTTCTCATTTAAATACCAATTTCCTTAGAACTGCTAACTTCATTGATGGGAAAGACCAGCTACTTAGAGTAAATCAGACTGAAGTGTGAGTGGCTGACTTCTGAGACCACCCCCCCTTAACATTTGCATTTTAAAGCAGGATCTAGATAACCTCCAGGAATCTCTCCAATCATCTAAAGTGGGGTGATATTTCAGACAGGGTGGGGCCTAGAGGACTTTCATTACATCACACCATCTAGGGAAACCTCTCCAGCGCGGGCAGCTTCTCTGGAGAGATCCGAGACTGCCAGGGCCGGGAAAACTTGGCTAGCCGTGGCGCCAAGGACTGCCCTTGAGGACTCGACTCGTTTTTTTCGGCTCTTCCCCAGCTCAGGCCTTGTCACCATTGTTCAAGCGGACAATGAATTTCAAGTCATTTGAATTTGAATATCATGTAACTCACGAGATTCGTGTTGAGAACGCATCTTTATTCACTGAGCGCATTGTACCTGTGTATGAGTGTTAGAGAGGAACACAGAGGCAGAAGGGGCCCATTAGATTGGGGTTCAGGAGATGCCGGGGCGGGTGCTTCCCGCCTCGGCTGAGGGCCACGCGCTTCTAGCCTCTGGCCCGGCCCTGGCCTCGGAGACCTCGCAGACCCAGGTGCCGGAGCGCTACTTGGGCTGGTTTCTTTCTTGGAGCTACTAGGATGAGCCTTGTCCTGGAACCAGAAGCGCTGGCGCAGGGCCGCTACAGAGTAATTAAGAAATAGTAAAGTTGGGGGCGGGTGTGGGCCGCTAGAAATCCTAGGGCCCCCACACCGAACCAGAGACTAGTGGTCGCCGCCGTCCTAACCCAGGCTCTGTGCGCGCTTGGAGCCCGAAGCTTGGTAGTGTCCGCCCTGGCACTGGGAGGGGACTGAAGTAGAAAAGAGGGTGCTTCGGCAGCCCCTCCTCGTCCAGACCCCGGCCCTGCGTCCAGAGGAGCCATCTCCCGTGGACTCCTGGTCGGTCCCCGGGGCCCGGGTGTGGGACTTGTGCTCTCGGAAGCGGGAAGGGCCCCGGGCCCCGGACGTTCTTGGGCAACCTCCCTAGGTTCTCCGTCCTCTTCGCTCGAATCTCTGATCATCCTCTCCGACCCCCAAAATGCCCGAAGAGTTTGCTCCGAGTTGGGGAAGGGAGCGGGTGCCTTGGCCGGATAGAGACCGAAAGGAGTCCACGGGTTTCCTCTTTGCTGCAAAGTGAAGGAGTTGCGCTACTCTGGCAGTCAGTGGCCATTTCCAAACTTTTTCACTCTTGGGTTGGGAAAAGAAGCAATTCATTCGGGATCCCTGCCTTCGGGGCAGGCGCGGAAGGGACTTCAGAAAACTCTTGAGTGTCGGCCGGACCGCACTCGGCCTTGGAGCTGGGAGCAGACGCAACACTAGACCCGACGGGTGCGTGCGGGACGATACACCGCACTAGGGCGCAGGTCCTCCTTCGGCCCCCAGGCACCGCCTGCCGCTCCCTGCCTCTCCGGCGTGCTTCAGGGCCCGGCCGCAGCTCGGAGTCCCGAGGTTCTGTCGGCGCTAGAGAGGCGGTGAGAAGGAAGGGAGGTGGGTATGAGGCGCGCTCTGGGTGCCGCGGGAGAGGTGGCACGGCGCATCCCCCTAGCTGGCGGAGGGCGGAGAGCCTTGAGTCCCGAGAGCCGCTTAGCGGCTCCCTACTTCCTGCAGCCGGACCAAACCCCCGCGGGCTCTCCCGGCGCCCGGCCCGGGGACCGAGGGAGGAGAGAGGAGAGGGAGGGAGCCGGTGGCCGAGGCACACGCCTCTAGTGCCCGTTCGCCCGGCACCCCCCGTGACGCGGCGAGTCAATGGGATTTGCACACTCGATGTGTAACAGCATTACTGCATTAATTACCATTTCCATTTCACGTCCAGATTGTTTACTTATCTGCGGGAAACATATGTCGGGAGAAGTTCACATTCCGGATTCTGCTCCGCTGCCCAAGGTGCAATTCCGGGGAGGCGGCGAGGGGGAGGGGAGGGCTTCAGATTTTTTATTACACCCTCTAGCCTTATCTGCCGCTGTAAATTATGAGGATCCTCCATTGAGCGGCATATGGAGATGATATACTTTTTTGAATATCGTTTCCCAAAGCCTGCAGGTTTTCACTTTGAAATGAAACAATCCTCCGCCGGCTCCCCCGGGGCCCGGAGCCTGCTGCGCTCCTCTGCGCGACCAGAGGGACCCTTTCCGCAGGGCCGGGCGTGCACCCATATCCCCAATGCCGCGGCCAGCGCCCAGCGGAGCCTTATTTCCAGGATCTGAAATAATCTCTCGAGGAAAACTCATCCATGCGAGGTGTTTGAGAACCCAAGCGACACCCCTGCTCTGTTTTCTGCACCTCAACCCCGGGCTTCTGCGCAGTTTGCAGGTTTTTCATTTTGGATACCCGCGTAGACGCGAGCTCACTTCAGCCCTCTTCCTACGCTGGGCGTCTCCAACCCCGCGGCGGGGGTGGAGGTATCCACGCCCGCCCACAGCCGCCTGCCTTGCGCTCACGCACCGCAAAAGTTCCCCACCGCATTGGTCTTGGGACAGCCAATTTTGGCTTCTGTGTTTGTTTGGAGGTGGGGGGACGGTGGAGGTGGCGGGGAACGTGCCCCGGCTTGTGACCGCTTCTTGTGAACCCGGAACGGAAATCCTACGTGGAAGGCAACTGCCTCCCTGCCCCGGGAGAAGCAGGACGGACCAGAGCAGCGCTACCGAATCCCATCTTTCTTATCTCTCCGAGACTCCTTTCAGGCTGAGATCAGAGAGGGAGGGAAAAGGAAGAGAGAATCATTGTTCTTCTTTTTTTTAATTTAATATACCAAGCCACCCGTTCAGGTCATTTATATGCTTAATTTAGTGATAAAAGTCAATAAGCACAATCACAGGATTCTCCCCTCTTTCTATTTCTTTGACCACATTTTTTTTCACAGTAATTGGGGAAACAGTAAAACATATATGCCCCTGACTTTTTCCCCCGTTCAGTGCTTTGTCTGCAATGCAATTACAAGAAGTGTGCTTTTGTAATGTAATTTGTTTGCTTTTTGTTTTAAGAACATAAGGAAAAAGTATACCTTTGATGCGATTATTTTTCATCTTTTTGTGCCCAGTTTGCAGGATTACACACACCCCATATGTAGACACCCACTCTCAAAAACCAAATTCAGAAATTTCCTTGAAATGCCCGTTTTTATGATTCTAAATATCCCAGGGGAAACCTATTGTGATGTTACACCAGAAACAATTAAATGGACCAAAGCAACGCAATTAAGGCAGAGAAAAAGTTAAGCCGGTAGAATGGGGGAAATAAACAGATTTTTTTCCATTAAGTATTGTTTGGGGATTTCTAATTTTTTCAAGACTTCTAAGAAAATTGTGAGGTGTCACTTCTCTCCTCTGAGTCTATCTGTAATTGAATCTAGGTCACTATTCTAAAGCAAGAAAAGTCTGCTTCCCACCTTCCTACATCAGGCTGAAATTTGGGGGAGGGACAAGGGTCTCGAAATTTCATTTAAAATGTAATGGTGGATGAACTGATAAGCAAATAGGGAAAAAAGAGTCTGCTTAAAAGAAAAAAAAAAAAGCCATGGTTTTAATATGCTCCAGATGGGGGGAAAATGATTTACATGAGAGTTTATTTCCTCTTTGCTGATATGAAAGAATTACAGATACAAAACCCACTGATCTATAGAATAAAAAAAGAAAAGAAATGTTATTTTCCTGTAAAGGTGTCAGTTCATTTATATTCATTTAACCATCCATCCATCAATTCACTTTCTCACTCCTTGCACATTTTCTCTGGCTCTGTTAAATCTTGCCCCACCAATATACTTTTCTAGAATATGCAATGAAGTTTCCTTTCTTTAAAATAATGTGAGAGTGAGATGAAGTAGGTAAAGATAGGTAAAGAGAGAAGGTTTTGTTGTTGTTGTTTTTAAATATCGCTGACAATTTAACATTATGATTTCAGGGCAAAATTTTAACCATAGTCACCTTTCATTCTTGCTGCAGTTTGAGCCTGAAAGACTGTATGCAGAGGATATGCAATTATTTTTCCATAACATATGCATGCAATAGAAAGACGTTTACCAGTTGAAAACCTTTATATAACATAGAAATGTACCAAAGGATGAATCCTTTTGTAGAGTCAGATGTTGGGTCAGTAATGCATTGTTTTATTAAAAGAGCTACTATGGGTATGAACAAGTTCACATTTCCCTGAGGATTTCCTGCTTCATCAAGGCATACGTTGATGAAGCAGCAGCATCAACTCTTGTGTTAAAAGTTGCCAGGTCTAAATAATTGTGTAGCAAAATTTGCATATATCAAGAAAGAAATGAGAGGTGCTGTTATTTGGGGGCTTCCAAGTGGAGGAGAAGATTACTTAAGAATAAGTTTTACTTTTCTTGAAATAAAAGATGATGACAGACACTTTTCACCCAAATAAAGGGGTAATATAGTATCACCCCCTGTTTTTGTTTTTAATGTATTTATTTATTTATTATTTTTTGGCTGTGTTGTGTCTTTGTTGCTGTGCACGAGCTTCTCACTGTGGTGGCTTCTCTTGGTGCAGAGCACGGGCTCTAGGCGCACAGGCTTCAGTAGTTGTGGCTCGTGAGCTGTAGAGTACAGGCTCAGTAGTTGTGGCTCACGGGCTTAGTTGCTCCACGGCATGTGGGATCTTCCCGGACCAGGGCTTGAACCTGTGTCCCCTGCATTGGCAGGCGGATTCTTAACCACTGCACCACCAGGGAAGTCCCACACCCACTGTTTTAATGTCTCCCAAATGGATGATTGGAGATCTACAGACCTAAGCAAGGACAAGACCAACCGTCAACATCTGATGATGGTTTTCACAACTAAGGAAAACAGTAAATGCATTCCCACAGGAGGAAGTTCCTCTACACGGAAGACTAATTCTTCCATTCTTTTTTGTTTTTTCCTTTCTCATTCCTTCCCCTCCCCTTCCTCCTCCTGCTCGTGTTTAGTTTTCCTTTTTAAAATGTGAACACTGCTGTCAGATCAGAAATTTCCTTCCTAGGTCTTCATAAATTATCAGCATCATTTTTCATAATGTCGGTTTCTTCCCAGTGCCACATCCTTATGCTGTGGTAATGCATTTACTTTCCCATCTAATTTTTAATCAGGCAAACTGAACATGTGGCAAAAGGAGTAACAGCCTGGCCAGAAGTTGAAATGTTTTGTGTATATTTCTCACCTCAAACTCCATAGACTCATTTGAGGTGAGTGCTTATAAGTCAGCTGGATGAGACGACACCTTTAAGACATTTAAAATGTTCTCCTTACCATTGTCTTTACATCCTGGGTTCTCTGGACTGTTTGTGATACTTATACCTAATAAGAAGGCTCCATTTGCTTTGAATTCTCTTTGAGAAGGAAATTGACAAGAAAAACTTGAAGTCATCTATAGAACAGGTAAGCTGAACTCTTCTCTGTCCAAATATACTCTTGGTTTACAATAAGCCATTTACATATGTGTATAAATAAGTTACACACTGAGTTAAAGTAAGCACAGACAAGGTGTAAATACAAATGACTCCCTATCTGATGCTGTGGCATCTTCAGCTGTCACCTGGGGTTCAGACCTGCCTTGTTACCACTGGCCTGGTGAAATTCAAAGTGTATCACACAACTCACTGTAGCAGCCTTCACAGCCAACTTGTTAGGTAGAGAGGGTTGGCATCAGATAGGAGGCCAATCTGCTGTCAAATTAACAACCTTTGCTCCCTTTGCCGATGGTTGAAGTTGCTCCGACATTTCTTGAAAACACATTTTATAATAAACAGGCAAAATGAGGGATCACGGAAGTGGTTTTGGATTTCTTATTTTAGGAAGAGAAATTACCTCAGCAAATATGAAGCCATGCCTGCGATTCAGTCTCTCTCTGTCTTAGCCCCATCCTTCTGCAGATGGCCTCTTCTGGAGCTCCCGTGGCACACCAAGACTGCCTGCCTCTTTGGTGGCAGCCTCTTGCTCTCCTGTGCCAACTCTCCGAGGACATTCTACAGCGACATTTTATTCTTGCCTTCCTTTTTTCTTTTAATGGGAACAGAAATTAGATTATCTCCACTGTCCACCATTGTGCAATGTGATGTGCATCTGAGTCATCAAACCCACTGAGAGAAGGAGCCCTCACCCCCTTACGAGACAATCTGGAGGAAAACAGGTAAATTTGATTCATGACAAACTATTCCCAAAAAGGAAATTACCATTTTGATTTCACTCTTCTTATTTGGGGAGGGCTGAAAAGTAGGATAAATTCAGAAAGAAAAAAACAAAATTCTTTGCACTGAGACCAAAAGGGATTTGTATTCATTTCTATCATCTGGCCATCCTCTGGGTTTCAGTTAGATGTCAAAACAGCATTCCTTAGTTAATAAGGGGGGAATGACCTTGATTCATGAATGTATTTGTCAACCCCTATGGTTCAAATTCCTTAGTTTCCTGAATGGACCCAGAGCCCTTATGTGAAGGTTCCACACCACTGTCAATAAAACAGGGTGGGAAAGGAATGATGGAGTGCCAGGCCACTGCCAGTGAATCATGAAAGTAGGGGCTTTGGTCCCCTACTGATGGTATCAATTCACTTATATACTCTTTCCCTCAGTGATGGAGGAGAGCATCAAAAGTTCTGACTGTCTTACTAGGAGAAATCCATGGTACTGAAAGACACAAACCATGGAGTACGATCAGACAAGCCTGGAAGACTCCCAGAGTCCAGTGGAGCTGCTGCCTCGCACGGACGCCGAAGTCTGAACACCAAGCCTCAGACCATTCATTTACTGAATTCCCTGGCTTCGATGCAGAAAAAGGAGTCACAAAAGTTGTGTTTTACTGCAAGGGGCATTGACTGTGCCTGGATTGGTGGGTAAGACAGTCCATTGGATTCAAATGGGTGAGATTTTTATCTCTTGAAATCAGCGATTGAGAGAAAAGCCAACATTGTTGACTGTTTAGGTACCATCTCAGCTAGTGAATTAAAAGAGATTATTTTTTCTCTTTCAGTAAAATGTGTTTTAGGGATATGTTTTAATTGATTGTATTTCTTTCCAGCACTCTGAAGCTCTGTCTTCATCTTCCCTGGGGAGATGTACTCTGTTTGCAATAAGAGAGAACCACAGTCGTTTATTAGATGGATGTTAATTAAGCGCTCTGTGCAAAGAAGCACGTGAGGTGTCTTAGACACTCCATGTTGTTGAATTCTCCCTAAAGCACCAGGAGGTAGGTACTGCTATTACCCCTGCTTCTCACAGGAGGAAACTGAGGCTCAGAGACATTCAGTAACTCACCCAAGGGCTTATGGCTCTCACGATGAAACTGCTATACCAATGCTCACCGTCTGCCCACTACTATCTATAAAATCGAGGGCTCACTGGAGGTGTTAAAGGGGGCCGCTGAGAACCCATGGAATTCATGGCTGAGGTTGAGACCAAGGAAGAGGAGAAAATGTAGAGTTTTGGGGTAAGGTGAAGGAGCTGCAAAGCTTTCCCTTTCTCAGGTGGATGAGAAGAATATGCAGGATTGGAATGAATCCGTATCTCCTGTCACCATGGATGGAGCCCTCTTACTGGCTGGGCTCACACTGCTTCAGCTTTTTTGGTCCAAGTCTCACTAGCTGCTTCTAAGTTTCGCCGACACACACACAGCCAGGGACCAGGACATCACCAAGCTAATCCCAAATCGTCACAGATTTGGAGGGGCATAGGCTCAGGCAGATTTCCTGCAGAGCCCACCAGTCGAGTCCCCAGTCCCTTCTAGACTCATTTCATGATGTTCACATCAGAGGGCCCTCCTGTGCCAGGGAGCTTAGCAAGTAAAGGTATAGTGTGTTGGTTACCCTTCTCGGGCCCCTGAATTCCTCAGCCAGATTCTTTCAATCTGCCCAGCCTCTGTGTCTTTGCCTTAAGGTGGGAACACTGTTTTTTGCTTGTTCATCCTGTACTGAGCTCTTGCATATCAATCGTGGTATACCAAATGGTTTTGCATTTTCTTGCTAAGAATAGTTTGCATTTGTCACATCTTTGTAGGAAGATCAAAGCATGCCATAAACAAAAAGTTACTTATCATAATATTTCTGTTTAAGGCAATATGGAGCCATTCCAAAGCCTCTTAGTTGCCCAGTCCCTCCTTTGGACACAACGTTACAGAACTGTTCAGAAACATGCTTATTTACTCCTTCCTTCTCTGGTTTTATTTTTTTTAATGATTATCACAATAGGTCTGTTAAACAGCCAACATCTCATATAGATACAACATTAAAGAAATAGAAAAGAAAGGTTTTTTCCTTGTGATAAGAACTCAGGATTTACTTTCTTAACTTTCATACATAATGTACAGCAGTGATAATTATATTTATTATGTTGCACATTACATCCCTAGTACTTATTTATCTTTTTTTATAAAGTCTTTATTGAATTTGTTACAACATTGCTTCTGTTTTATGTCTTGGTTTTTTGGCCACAAGGCATGTGGGATCTGAGCTCCCCGACCAGGAATCGAACCTGCACCCCCTGCATTGGAAGGCAAAGTCTTAACACCTGGACCACCAGGGAAGTCCCTTATTTATCTTTTTTTTTTTAATTAATTTTTATTGGGAGTATAGTTGCTTTACAATGTTGTGTTAGTTTCTGCTGTATAGCAAAGTGAATCAGTTATACATATATATATATATATATATATATATATATATATATATATATATATATCTCCCCTCTTCTTTAGATTTCCTTCCCATTTAGGTCACCACAGAGCATTGAGTAGAGTTCCCTGTGTTATACAGTAGGTTCTCATTAGTTATCTATTTTATACATAGTAGTGTATATATGTCTGTTCATCCCCCCCCACCCCACCCCACCCGGCTTTTCTAGTTTTAGAATCTCCTCCCTGGTTGGCATACAGATGATTCCTAACAAGTCATATTAAACAAATGAATGTATGAAGGAGGGAGTCCTTGGAGAACTGAAGGGCAGAAACCTGTGGGCAAGATGTGATAATTTTATAAAAAATTAAAAGGAGATTTGAAATGCTATTGGCCTTACTAAGACTTTTATTTGTGAAGTGCTCTGGTTGACATATGATCACTTATGCAAATTACAGTTTGGGATCCAAGGACTGCAGACCAGTGACTGGGTGTGTGGGGAAGGTTTCTCAATAACGTTGACGAAAATCCCTGATAGAAGCTGGGAGGGCAGAGCAGAGGGGAACCAAAAAGAGCCATTAAAGAGGAGGAGGCTGCCTGCCAGTCTTGGTCTCTGCCCTTGGTAAGGGGCAGAAGGTCAAGGCTGACTCCTTTCTACTATCACATCCATCTATAATTTTAGTAACTTTAGATTTTTCTTTCATTTGATTCACTTTTTCACTTTGGCCTCATCCTACACAATAATCACATGAATCGTTGAGGTTTTTTTGCGGTAGTTTTTTTAGTAAGATTAACTGAAATTAAAATTTTCCCCTGTCACAATCATACTGTCTCAAGTTATACACTTGGAGAAACACTGATCTAAAGTGCTCACTTCACCATGGAGGAAAATGAAGAAAGATCAGAGGGGTAAAGTGATTTCTCCAAAGTCACACAGCCTGACAACAGGAAAGGGCAGTCTACAGCCCAAGTCTTTTGGGTCTTGGCCCAGCACGCTTTCCTTCTATTTCTTTTATTTTTCTCAGAGGCTGAAAGAAAGCGTTAGGCAGTTAGCACTTTCTCTTGGGGGTGGAGGGTATGAAGATTCACCTGGTTCTCTCATAAATTTTAAAAGCTTCCTTGGTGGTGTTAAGCCTTATTTCCTTATTCAGAATGTCTTCAGCCTACTAATTATATTGTATAAAACCTAACGTGGTTCCACAGGAAGTGGACTAAAAAGGAGGGGCTCTGTGGGAAGGAGGGATCTGGATGGGCTTTAAAACCAGGAGCTGTCTATCCCCTAAGAAGGTCGGCTGGACAGGAGATGGCAGGAAGGAAAGGGGAAGGCCACTAACTACAAGCAGTCCCCTGATGGCAGCCGCCAGTGTCTTTGTGCCACGGACAGATCCAGCAAGTTGGGGAACGCAGTCTCCTCTGTCAGCTGGGTTCCCGAGGCTGTGTGCCGCCCCACCTGTCTTCCCCCAGATATTTGTTTTAACTGGGATCACCTGGTGGCCCAAGAGGGCTGAATTCTTCATCTGTGGCCTCGCAAAGTCTGTGGTTGTTTCCAAAATGAGGCGGCCTTGTATTTGTCACTCCCAGCACGGATTTCTAAGTGGCCTTCAGTAAAAGTTAAAAAAAAAAGAGCCAGGGATGCAGTCGGCCCCATAAGAGAAAAAAAGCTCCGACAAATCAAGTGTTTTGCTGCAGACCGATCCTGGTTTCTTTATCCGTTTATTTGAGGGTCTGAGATCTTCTCACAAACTACTTTTTTTTTCCTTCGGCCACACTTCTCACTTGGAACTACTTTGTAGCTCTACGTCCCCTGAGGGGGCTAGGCTGCCATAATGCATGTGTGTAGCACGTCCCCGCTTCCCTGCCTTCCCGTGCGGTCAACTCGGAACACCCTGTCTGTAGGTATTATCTCTATTTTACAGAAGAAACCCAAGTTTTGAGAAGTTAAGTGACTTTCCTGTGGTCACAAAACCACTAGGAAGAGGCCCTGAAAACACAGACCTTTTCTCCCTCACGTTGGGTCCTAGCTCTCCATCAAGACCCTATAAGCCTTCTCGACCTGCATCTGCTGCGTCTCTATCCTTCCTTAAGTAAACACACGCTTTCTCCACAGTCCTTGGGGCCTTCCTCAGTCATTTCTGCAGCAATAACTAACTCCTTAAGACTCTTCCGTCTTGGGTTCGTTTTGTCTTTTGCGTCTTTTTCAGGCATCAGATTATCATTCTGGTTGATCACTTGAGTCTGGAGTCAGACCCTCAAGACTGGAATCCCAGCTCTGCTGCTTGCTAGCTGTGTGACCTCTCTGGGTCTCACTTTCCTCATCTGCAAAATGGACATAGAAATAGCACTAATCTCATGGGATTGTTTTGAGGATTGAAAGACATTATGGTTGTAAGGTGCTTAGTACCAGGCCACACACTTAATAAGTATTAGCTGTAATTTTGTATTTACTATTTATTTTCTTTCACTTAAAACAAAACCCTTTCCCCGTGTATTTTGTATAGTGAATGAGAATATCAGCTTAGGGTCTGTTCTGTCCACCTCCTCAAAGTGGAGTCACACATTTTCTTTTTAACATGACACAAAGAGAATCCCCAGCCTTTTTCCCCTTCCCAGATGGCTACAGTTTGCCCATCGTTATTCAGGTTACTCCTTTTCCTCATAGCACAACTGGGGATAGAAACATAGTTTAGGAATGTTTTCATGGACAAATCTTATTTGTTCCCTCCTAATTATACTGAAAAGAAAAAAATCTCTCTGGTTACAGAAACATTGACCTCTTTGGTAGTCAGTAGCTGGAAGTGGCAAGGGGGATTTCAGTGGGTTTCTCAGCTCCCAGGTCAGAGAACACAGTCATCTCCTGTTCTCATCCGGCATCTCCCCGCCTCGCAACCTCATCACGGTCCTCTTAAGGAACTGCATCCCTGAAAGCCCCACCACTCCTTCTGCGCTCTCTCAGGCGTGTTTCCCAGAGCCAGCCTCTGTTAGCCACCCCCATGGGAGCCTGATTCTTCTTTCCCCACTGCGGTCTCCCCTCCCTTTGCTCTACCTCCTACCCAGGCTTGCTCCTCTGTCTTTCCCTCTACACCTTTATCCATTCAACCATAGTCATGGAGTGCTAGTCACATTCAAGCACTTTTTGGCACTAAAGGATCAAAGGGGGACAAGGCCAACCCTTGGAGGCTACTATCTTCCCTTTAGTGATGGGAGTGAACGTAATTCCCGTTCAGAAACTACTTGTACTTTATTTAGCTCTGTCTAGTTTTCTGCTACTTACTACTTCTATAACTGTGGGCTACTTAATATACCTCTCAGGGTGTGTTTATTCATCAGTTGAAAGGGGGATTAAAATAGCAAACACAGATGTGTTATCAGAATGAAATGAGATAACATGCAGAGAGCCCAGCCTGGTGCCCAGCACATACTAAATGCCCAGGAAATGTCATGACTGTCATATATTATTATTAAACTGTATCTACATGGCAGAAATCAATGAGGTGTACTACTTTATTAATCCAGACTTCTTCTCCTCTCTTTTTCCTTTCCCATGATATTTAAGTAGAAAAGCTCTGTGTATTTTTAAGTCAATTATCTACTCATTGTTTCTGTACAGTCTAGATTCACTTGATAATCTCTCCATGTTTCTGTAGAGACTCAGTGAAATGTCAGAATAAGAAACAGAAGGTGAGGGGTTGGTCCACATCTTCAGGGTCAGCAGATGTTTTCAACCTGGATAGAATGGGGAAAGAGTATATAAGAATTTACTAAATTCTAAAGCTGTGGTCTATGTGTACTTGAGGTTTTAGAAGTTCACAACTGAGAGAAACGTCTGAGAATTTTGAGGTTAGCCTCATATTTTCATATAAAAAAAAAATCAAGGACGAGGGAAGGAGGTCAAGGTGCCAAGGTCAAGGTCTCACAGGGAAGCCATGACAGAGCAAACCCTTTTGATGCTTCCCCCTTATGTGAGCCCCACTTCATTATGTGGCCGGGATAACAGATGAAATAAAAATGTAGTCCATTGCTTTGAGCCTTTTTGACACTGAATAATTTTTTGTGCCTGTACATGTATGGAGGAACGGTCTATGGGCTTCTGAGACGGACAAGCAGATGTAAACTCTTATGATCATGAGCCCTCTTACTACCGATAGCTCAGAATACTAACTGCCTGCCTCTTGGGCTGCTCTGCGCCAGGAGCTTTGTGTTAACCCCGCATTTCATCCTCACTCCATCCTTCAGGGTAGATGTTATTCTGCCCTGAGGAAACTGATGCTCCAGGAGGCTAAATATGCCCACAGTCCTAGTGGACCCAGGTTGGTCCTGAGATCTGTGTGTCTTCAAAGAACATGTGCTTTTCCCTGTGTCCTGTTGCTTTATTCGTGCTCAGAACGGACTCCTTGAGAAGGTTACAAAAAGAGAGGCACAGCGTGTGGGGGAAAAGGTCCAGAAGGAGAGGATAAGGAATATCTGGAGAAGCCTTCCTGGAAGAAGTAAGTCTGTAGAGAATTGAGAACACATTGATGAGACCTCTTCATCCTCTAGAGAACCTAGTAGTCTTACCGAAACTGTGGGCCATATGGGTTTATAAGGCATCAATATTTTATCTATGCGAAATGTTTCATTTAAGCCTCTATGTACCTCTTTCAGATCACTTCATGTAATTGTCAATGTCATATCTCTTTTTCTTTTTTCAATATATTCTTAAAAACAAAACTCTATAGTTCATTCTAGCCTGGCTTATTTAGAAATATACAGGGCCATATTGAAGTTTGAGGATTGCCGCTTTAAGGATTACTATATGCTCTGTCAAACTTATGCATCTTACTCAATTTACGGAAGAGACAAGAGTTGCTTAGTATCATATCCATGTCTGTTGCACCCGAACGGAGCTTCCGAGTTTTGTACTGCTTAAAATTTTCACAAATAAAATTTTTTCTCATGGTGGTAAAAAAAAAAAAAAAAAACTGGAGGGAAAGGGGGAGACAGGAACAAGGCAAGTCTAGTTTACCAATGGGTTTCCTCGTATTCAGTTTTCGTGCCACATAATAATAATAAGGTTTGCTGTCTTTATACTTTAGAATGCAAAATAAGGCAAGACTGGCTTTTTCAGTCAGCATAAGAATAATTTCTTTTATTTATATGACATTCTCAAAATGACAAAAGTATAGTTGCTAAGGGTCGGTGGGGAAGGGAAGGTGTAGATGGCAAAGTGGCAGCACAGGACACTTCCGTGTGGTGGGACTGTTCTGTGTTGTGATGGTAGGAGTAATTACACCCATTTATACACTGTTAACACGCATAGAGCTGTACCTCCAAAGAGGCAATTGGACAGTACGCTACTATTGAAAATAAAACAAAATATTATAAAACAAGGCACAGAAACCATCAAAGAACACTTGGGTTGCGTTCACCAGGAAACAAAGGGATCTAGTTAAATTGGTCCACTCTTTGGTCTGCCATCCGAGGCCTCTCACTGTCTAGCCTGGTGCCCAGCTGACAGCTGACCTCACTATGGTACCAGCTGAGGGCTAGGGGCCTGTTCCACACAAGTCCGGCCTACAGCTCTTCCATGGGCCTCGTTTTTCCATCTGAGCCTGGAAGAACTGGAGTGGGAGGGGTGAGAGGGGAAATCACATTCAGGCAGGAATGTGCCTCTTGATCACAATGTATAGTTTTTACAAGAAGCCTCTGTCACCACAGAGTATGCATGACATTTCCCCTAAACCTATTATCTTCTAAAACTAAATACAGGTAAAGAGATTCTCTAAAACAGGATGTTACTCTAAAGTAGCACTAAACCCTCTTACAACTATAATAGCAACTGATACCATTTACTGAGTGCCTCCTCAAGGGAACAGGAATTTTCTGTCTCTGCATTGTCTCTTTTATCCCTCACAATCAACCTTCAAGGAAGGAGAACCATTGCTCACATGAGGAAATTCAAGCTCAGAGTGGCAGAACCACCTGCCCAAGGTCACAAGGCTGATTCCTGGCAGAACTGGGATTTTCATCTCGGTCTCAGACCCCAGGAGCTGGTGTCCTTCCTCTGAGTTCCAATGGTCACTTCAGCTGGGGTCCCCCAGTCCTATCAAGGAGCCATCCCTGCCCCACCTCTCACCCCCTCCCCAGTCCCCACCATTTCCCACTCTGCCTAGCTGTCTCCCCCTAACCCTCCATCTGTCCCCACTCTTCCCCATCCCCTTGAGAGATTTGTCCCTGCTTTGAATCCATCCATTCCCAGTCCTCCATCCTTCCCTGTTGTGCTCTGAGAACCAGTAGCTTGGAAACAAGGAAGAAACACACGAAGTCAGAAGAAGATGAGCTCCTGGTACCTACTCCACGTGGCCCTCCATGCTTGTCCTGATAGACCTTGTTATAAATGGTGGGAAGATTTTATAGGCTGCTGACTTGGAATCAGACCTCTCTCTCTCTCTTTATTCATAGATAGGAATGTTGGAGGGAACCTCAGCCCTTATCTCACCCGAGCTCTAGGGATTGCAGAGAATCTTGAGGGCAGACCTAGGAATCTAGTTGTGTGGGTCTATGGTACTCAAAGTGTGTGCATCTGCATCAACTGGGATCTTGTTAGAAATGCACATTCTCAGGCCCCTGCACAGACTTACTGACTCAGAAACTCTGGAGGTGGAGCCCAGCAATGTGGGTTTCAGAAAGGCCTCGAGCTGATTCTGAAGCATGTGAAAGTTTGAGATCTACTGATGGAGACCAGTGCTTCTAACACTTTAATGTGCATAAAAATCACCTGAAGATAGGGTTGCCAGATTTGGCAAGTATTTTTTTGTTCTATAGGTACAGTTATGGGATATACTTAGACTACAAAACTTCTCGCTGTTTATCTGAAATTGAAATATAACTGGGCATCCTGTATTTTACCTGGCAATTCTACCTGAGTATCTGTTCCAAGTGCAGCTTCTGATTCAGTGGTTCTGAGGAGAAGCCTGAGATTCTGCCTTTCTAACAAGGTGATGCCAGAGATGCCAACACACGCCGATAGCAAGGATCTAGAGATACTTGTTAAGTACAGATTCCTGGATCCTCCCCCAACCTACTGATTCAGAAACGTCCAAGGGAGACATTGATTTGGAATATTGTGACTGAAGGGCCATGTGCTCTGAGTCACAGACCTCCCATCTACAACTTTGGGGGAGATGGTCTGTAAGTTCAGATCTTACCCTTGCATGTAACTCCACACACACAATGATTAGTGCAGGTGAGCCAAGAATAGGGGGCTGCGAGCGGCCGGAGGGGATGGGAAGCTTGCTGAGGTGGATGGAGAATTTACCGAGGGAGTGGAGGACCCAGGAAATTGGAGACTTGGTGTGTCTGTGGGGAAGGAGCAAAACCCAGGCCCAACAAAGACAATCACATCTTTCTCTTCAAGGTGGACCACACTCGTGGGCACATTTATTGAACCCCTCTTGCATTAAGAACTCTATAGATCGTATCTAATTTCAGTTTATTCTCAAACAATGCTTTAAATTTGAAATTCTCTCTCCCATTTAGTAGATGCAGAGCACAAAGCTCGGAAAGGGCGGGGGAACTCGCCTGAGGCCCTACAGCTGGCGAGTCCTGGAGTCCGATTTGAACACGGGTCTGTGCCCAAAGTGCTCTCCACTGCACGTGTCACTCTCCAGACGCTCGTATTTATGGAAGGTGCTGAAGCACAGCGGTGGCTCCGGGAGAGACTGGCCGCTGCCCTCCACGCCTGCAGCCACAGACCCATTCCTCATGGCATATGCCTTCAGCACTCTCCCAGCTGGGCCTCTCCACCCCATCAGGTGATGCCCCAGAGCATCCCACGCACAGACTCAGCCTGCGCCTTGACTCACCTGCTGGCTTGTTTCTTCCCAGGAGTGTGGCCCGTGAAGCGGAAGTCCCTCGAGACGCCTGATATCCCACCTCATTAGGCCCATTAGCCTCCCCCTCTTGCTGTTGTGGGATTAGTCATGTATTTATTCTTGAAGCACTTTTTCTTTCCTTTGATCTTCCAGAAGAGCCACTTCAATTTAGGTGTCTACCTGGACATGATGAAATTCCAAGCATGTTCTCAACTCCATCCCAGGTTTCAAGGTGTATTAGTTTAAAGAATTTCTCTCCATCTGAGGAAATGATGTTGGTCTGAGCCATGCTGGAGAGTTGGAGGTCCCAGACCTCTCACCGTGGGTGAGACATCAGAATTTCAAACTCTTAATCCTATTGATTCCTCCTCCTTTTCATCTTTTCAGCACTTGTCGGGAAAGTTGAGTTTGTGTAATTTGGAGGGGCGGCTGATTGACTCTGGTTTGATTATGACCTATTTGTGTCATGTCATTAATGAGAGTGGCAGCCAGCGGACGAACCACTTAAGGACATCCTTGCAACTTCTGCTATGCTGAAGCCCAGGCAATTATTTGGGTTTTAGAAAAGTGACTGAATCAGATCATCAGCGTGGGATGGATTTTGTTTTGCCTTTAAGCAAGCCCTAGCCATCCTCTGGAGAGTCCACCAGTGAATAGAATAACCAAGAACCACGCGGCTCTTTTCAAGGACAGGAAAAGGGAAGAAAAGTCATATTTCCTGAGTGTTTAGGTTGCGCCAGGCACTTAACTCACTTAATCCTCTCAATAGCTTTAGGTCGTAGATCTTATTATCCCCATTTTACAGATTAGAGAGTCTGGCCTCAGAGGTTAAGAAACACACCCCAAGTTCAAACAGCCAGAAAATGACAGAACTCAAATCTGTCTGATTTCAAAGTCATTGTGTTTTCACAATATGTAGGTTGGAGAACTTCTTAATGCAGCCCCAAAAGTAAGAAAACTTGTTTGTTTGTTTTTTAATTGTTTCTGTGTTTTTAATGAATAGAATATGTGTTATTTAAAAGTACTGGGCTCTCACTCAACCAGATATCAAAACTAACTAAAAGCTCTGCTAGTAAGTGAGAAATATAAATAGATCAGTGGAATAATATTGGGATCTGAGAAACAGCCCGACAGAAATCAGTGGGGGAGGTGATGTACTATTTAATAAGCGGTACTGGGGCAACTGACTTTCCAAATTAAATATAAAGTTAAATTCTTACCTCATCCTGTACATAAAAACAAACTCCAGGTGGCATATATATTTAAAAGTTTAAACAAGAAAAAAATATAGGAGAGTATCTTTGTGAGCTTAAGGCAAGGAAGACATAAAAAATAGAAATAATAATGGGAAATATTGGTAAATGGGGCTACCATAAATTTTAAAATGTTTGTAGAACAAAAGGCCCCTCTTACAGGGCTTCCCTGGTGGCGCAGTGGTTGAGAGTCCGCCTGCCGATGCAGGGGACACGGGTTCGTGGCCCAGTCTGGGAAGATCCCACATGCCGCAGAGCGGCTGGGCCCGTGAGCCATGGCCGCTGAGCCTGCGCATCCGGAGCCTGTGCTCCGCAACGGGAGAGGCTGCAACGGTGAGAGGCCCGCGTACCGCAAAAAAAAAAAAAAAAAAGCCCCTCTTACAAAGTTAAAAGATGAGAAGCAGGCTGAGAGAAGAGATTGACAATATATATAACAGTCAAGATTAGTATTAAGAATGTTTTTAAAAACTACAAATCAATACCCCAAGACAGACAACCCAGTAAATAAATGGGCAAATATTATAGAACAAGAAGTTCACAGAAGGGAAACCCATACTCCCCCGCCCCCAGAATAAACAAGCAAATGAAAAGATGTTCGACCTCACAGGGAAATAACAACAAAGATAATACGCTTGGCAAAAATTAAGTAATATTTCATTATTAAGTATGTGTGAGAATATGAGCTAATGGGAGCTTTCATATACTGCTGTTATTTGCGTACCTTTGTATGGCCATTAGGGAAAGCATTTTGGTAATTTCAGATTAAAATGGGCAATGTGCATGACCACTCAGAAACCCATTTGCAGACAAGATCCTGGAGCACCTTTCAGGCAGATAGATGCGGGACCAGCTCCATGGGCGTGCATAGTCTCACAGTGTCTGTCCTCATGAGGGCCCCGTGCTTGGTCTAATGTTCTGCTTTCACCATCTTGAAATTCTTAATAGCTTTAAACTTGTGCTTTTGAGTGAAGTTCCCTGAGACAATGGAGCATGTCCTGGGCAGAGGAGGTGGGTGTAATACGCACGCCTCCCTGTTCCTTGCCTCCCATTCCCATCTCGTGTTGAGGATGTCCCCCGTGCACAGCATTCCAGGGGACCCATCATGTGGGGGAGTTTAGTGGGGCTCAGAGGGAGAACAAGGTAAGCATGTGACATCTACGACAGAGTAATCGAGTAATCGTGAAGCTGACATCCCCAAGAGGCCACAGTTCTCCTGAACCAGAACTTGCCTCAAATGCGGAAAGAAGGCATGGGCAACCAAGGATCCCTGTCTTACCCTTCCTTACTCACGTTACTTCCTTGTATTAACCAACCACTTACCCTGAAAGTGATGACACAGAAGGAAAGGGAAGGACAGAGCAACTCAGTTCTTTTTCTCTCAGTGTTTCCTTATTCATCAGTAAGTCAAAGGCAGAGAGTGTGGGTAGAAGGTACCTGAGTCAAGAAGTGACATAAAAACACTTCAATTAGTTTTGTTCAGTGTTTCTACTGTTTCTGGTACAAATGAAATACATATGCACGTAGGAGCCGCAAGATGAGAGTTGTGTGATTTCAGTGATTCCCTGTAAGTGTTAAATATGCTTATATTTGCATTTAAAACTGGCATTGCATAGTATACCATAGACTGCTGAAAGGTAAAATTCCTGATAATAATTTACATTTCTCATCTTTCTTAGAACAATATTAGGATGGCAAATAAAAAAACAGTGTGACAAGTTTAGAGAGAGAGAGAGACCATGGAAGAAAAGAAAAAGTTTTATATTTTAGTTCCTTTAACAGCACTTTTCCCCTATGTTTTGAATAAGCATGCAGGGGCCAGCCCTACAGTTTCATTTTGCACTGGGCCAGCAAATTATGTAGCCAGCCCTGTGTAGTTGCCCGTGGAAACATGAACGAGAATGTCCATTTAAACAGAGTTGTAATGGTGAAAAAAAATGGAAACAATTCAATGTCCAGGATAATGGAATAAATAATGGGATAAATTATGGCATAGTCAATAGGATGGAATAAATGTATTGACCAAATCCATGGGTACATAGCGGAGATCAAAAACAAGGCTGAGAAAAAAGAGAAACAGAAAGAAAGAAAGAAAAAATGCTGCTCATATATAAGTATACTGTAAATTTTATTGTAACTAACAAAATTATTTAAAATATTTTTAAAGGCTGAGAAAAAATTAAAACTGGAAGGCATTACACAAAGTATGAGAACATGCATCTATTTAACTTTATAAAGCACCCACAAAATTCATTACCTATGGATACATTTTTATATACAGTGAAGTACAGAAACGTTGACCAGACACACACTAAGTTCATGACAGTGATTTTATTTAAGGAGGGAGAGAGAGAGTGGGGCCAGGAAAGGGAAAATGGAGGACTTTTTATTTTAAATCTTTTATTTCTTAAAAAACCAAAATCGTATTTATTAAACTGAATGCTGTATACATGGGTTTGATATGTTGTTCTCAGTGACTTCCATATTTGTTTAATTTTTTAAAACTCCTCCTAATTTAAATAAGATAGACCAGCCATGGCTCCCACTATCCCTCCATTCCAAAGGCAATTTCCAAAGAAGAAAAAGAAAATACAGTGAAGACGCAGAGTTGAGCCCCCATGTGTATGTTTCTTTGGACAAGATGCTAAAACATGATTCTATCTATTTGCCAACATGGGAAACATGGCAACAAGGCCTGGAGCAAATCTCTTGGGTGCTTGTGAGTGGAGGTTATGCATAGACCATTAGCTAAATCATCTGGTTGGTAAAGAAAGACACTTTATGCATCTAATTTCCAGAGTGATGCTGTTTTTTTCTGTCTTGAACCAAACATTTTTTTTTAATGTGCATGACTCTTGTGTCCTGAATTTGCTAATAAGAAGTCAGGCCCATATGAATCTTCCTTTACTTTCTGGAGGATGGTCACATTCTTGGCCTTGGATCAGACCAGAACACAGTGGTCATGAAATAATGCACGCAGCCTCTCAGCCCTTGCTCCTACATGGAGCTGGAATAGCTCTTTAAACTCTGAAGGCTTGAGTTCCAATTCATTCTCCATAGGCATAAGATGGAAATTACTTTGGCTGCAGAAGCATGATGTAGCCCATTCATGTAGAAAACCACTGCAATAAAAGGAAAAGAAAGTTAATTTAGGAAAGCAATGCCTGGTTTGGATTTTGTTTTATATTCCTTTCCTTTCTAGATCCTGGCCTCATCGCTGGGAACTTGGCTGTTTCTTGAGGACTGTTTCTCAGGGAACAACATGGTACTGATAACAGTCCCTGGAAGGTGACCCTCTCAGGTTCATCCCGATATCCTTCTGTCTTCTAGCCTCTAACGCCCACCTCCATCCCACCCCGTCATCCACTCCCCGATGAGCACACCCTGCACAGGTAAGTAGCAGGGGGCCCCCAGGCCACTTTTAATTGAAATAGCACTTAATTCACAGCCTGCATCTCTATTATTTTTCTACTCAAACCTCAAACCTTGACAAGGATGAAACATGGCCAACATCTAAAGGACAATTCAAGACATTAGTATCTCTTACATAGAAAGTGGAAAGAAAAATAAAAGCCTCTACCGAAAAGTTAGGTGATTTTTAAAATTATTTTAAATAACTCACCAGTAAGCCCCGTTGCATCCAAACTGGTTACAAAGACGGACTTAAACTTTTCCAGATAATTTACAATATTTATCCTGACTTACACTGGAAATAATTCACAAAACAAGGAAGCCTTCTCTCCCTAACATCTGTAGTCAACCTCAATGGACTTGAATTTCTTCACACTAACTGTTCCACTAAGGAGGGGGCGTGTGTGGCAACAGCAGGGTCATCAGGAAGTAAAGATGTTAGAGCCATTTTGTGTCTCAGGGTGAAAAATTGATATCGAAAGGAACTTGCTGAGTCAGGGGACACTCTCCCTGTCCTAGTGCTTTGACGTTGATGGTCACGTAGTGAGGATCCTGGAACTTTATCAGCTTATATTATACTGTATCTCCACAAAAATCAACATACAATTATTATTTGGACTCCTAAAGAGAAGAATGGACAACAAAAACTCTCTCCCAGAGAACTTAAAACACTATCTATAAATCATTAATATTTGTCTTTGGAATACATGCTACGGTTTATATTTCAACCAATTGTATCCATTCTCCCCCAAACTCCTGTCCCATCCAGGCTGCCACATAACATTGAGCAGAGTTTCCTGTGCTATATAGTAGGTCCTTGTTGGTTATCTGTTTTAAATATATCAGTGTGTATATGTCAATCCCAAACTCCCTAACGACCCCTTCCCTCCACCCTTCCCCCCAGTAACCATAAGTTTGTGAATCTGTTTCTGTTTTGTAAATAAGTTCATTTGGTACATATATACAATGGGATATTATTCAGCCATTAAAAAGAATGAAATAACACTTTTTGGAGCAACATGGATGGACCTAGAGATTGTCATATTGAGTGAAGTAAGTCAGACAGAGAAAGAGAAATACCATATGATACCGCCTATATGTGGACTCTAAAAAGAAATGATTTTATGTTTATTTTTAATGCTGCCTAAAACTTCATCCAGTAGTTAGGTGTACCTTAATCTATCTAATGACTATCTTATGTAATGTTTGACATTTAATTTTTCCAATTTTTCAGAATTACAGATCATGCTACAAAGAATATTTTTGATTATGGCTTTTTTTTCTGTTGAATGATTCTTTTACAGTAATTCTCATATGTGTTCTTACCAGGTTAAAGTCTAGAAACATTTTAAGGTCCTTTGCTTTTTGTTTTCTGAAAAGGATATTCCAATGTACACTGCCAGTAATGAGTACTGTTTTTATTAATTATGTTTCATCTAACTTTATATAATACCTTTATTAAAAAGTGCTTTCCTTATTTTTAATTTTGATCTTCTCAAAGTTCCAGCCCTAGACTTCAGAGCTGCACTGTAACATTACTTGAACTTACCCTCCGCTGTTCCTATGTGGATTCGAACACTTACCAAAGGAAAATAGTGCTGGTTTTCCCCACCAACCCATCCCCCTTAAGCAAACAGGCCTCAAATTCTCCCTTCCTAAGATAAAAGCAGGCTCTTCCTTTGGAAAATAGAATCAGTATAGTCTGATTTAGGATTGCTGAAAACAATCTTCCTGTTGACAAATCCTTATGTTCTGGAGGTACCCAGGAGGAGTAAGAACACTGGAGCAGGGGAAAGGGGGATTCAAAGGCAGAAAGGACAATCCTGACCTTTTAAAATAAATTTCCCAGTAAAACACAGAAGCACATGCACATACTTGCATACGTACCCCTGAGACTCCCAAATGTTGAAGCATTGCATCCAGATACCTAAAACCAGCCAGGGATCTATTTAGACTAAAAAATGAAAAGAAACTATGTTTCTTTCACCTTGTTCAGCAATACTGTAATCATCCAAAGTAGTAATAGTATAGATAACTGATGTCTAAAAATTATCTTCCAATGATTAAGTCTTTTGGGTCAGAGAAGATACACTGGGCTATACATGGGTTTGTCCTGAAACTTTCTTCCTTAGAGAAATCCTTGATTCCAATTTGCTTTCTTGGCAGGTGATAAAAGGATAAACCACAAGAAAACTTAATTTGAAATCAAAGGGGCCTGTAAGTTTCACTTGCCTCTTTCTCAAAAAGTAACCAGCACATATGTGTATAAAATTATAGTATTGCTATAAACACAATTCATGAATTGGAGGCTGACCCAGATTTCCACTTCCTAAGCTTTCTGTACTCCCTGTGCAACCCTCTCCTCTCCTGTGCTCAGTGTTGCTTGAATTTTCACCAGCATCCAAAATGTTCCCTTACTTTGGGCTCTGCAGCAGCTGCCCAATACTCACCGACATGGTTGCATTAACGTCCCTGGGCAACAGTGCCATCTTGTGGACACTCGGAATGCTGCAACTTCCTCCCAAAGCAAAGTTGCATTTTCCCAACTACAGGCACAAATGAGACTTTGTCTTTTTACTGCTCTGTAACTTCCAGGCTGAGGGGGCTCCTACATGACTGAAGATGTCAAGAGGGTATGGGGTAGACAATTTGTACTGCCTGTTGGTCATGTCTCTTGAGATCTTGAATAAATCTTAGGAACTTGTGTGAGAGTTTTTGCAAAACTATGTTTACAAGATGCATCATTAACATATTAGATCTAATACGATTTTCTTCTGGTAGCACAATAATGTGGCAACATTGTACTAAGGGTGAGTTGGCATGCTCTGTGACTTGACTTACCGTTGTAAAAAAATTACTTTAAGGGCTTCCCTGCTGGCGCAGTGGTTGAGAATCTGTCTGCCAATGCAGGGAACACGGGTTCGAGCCCCGGTCTGGGAGGATCCCACATGCCGCGGAGCAACTAGGCCCGTGAGCCACAACTACTGAGCCTGCGCGTCTGGAGCTTGTGCTCCGCAACAAGAGAGGCCACGATAGTGAGAGGCCCGCACACCGCGATGAAGAGTGGACCCCACTTGCCACAGCTAGAGAAAACCCTCGCACAGAAACGAAGACCCAACACAGCCAAAAATAAATAAATAAATAAAGCCAACTGTCAACAAATAAAAACTATTATAAAAAAAAATTACTTTACTGGACATGTGGTCTCCAGACAGAATCGGCTCTGTGATTTAATTTTTTAAATATGAGAAATATGTCCATGACAGAAACTCATCAAATTTGTGAACCTTGTGGGATTAGATGTTCCAGTTGAAATATGTATTAGAGTTTGGGATAAAAGGCACAGGATCTTAATGATAATTTTTAAAAATTTATTTATTTATTTTGGCTGCGCTGCACGGCATGCAGGATCTTAGTTCCCCTACCACAGATTGAACCCACTCCTCCTGCAGCGGAAGCATGGAGTCTTAACCACTGGACTGCCAGGGAAGTCCAATAATAATTTTTAAAAACTCAAGAATATTTGGGGAAATGTTTGAATCAGCACAGAATTTATACATTTTAGCAAATATGTAAATAATAAAATTTTTTTCCTGTGATGAAATTATTTTCTTAACAAAAGCTTTAAAAACTTTCTCTCTGCTGAACCTCCTTCTTGTGCAGTTTAGCTAAAGACCAGAATGACTGTGCGTATCTCTTGGGAAAAAGAAACAGGTGTGCATCTAAGTTACTCCTAAAAAAGCTGTTTGTTCAACTAAAATGTGCTGTCCTCCCAGTACTGTCACTATCAGAAAATAATCTCTGATTCTGTCTTCTTGGTGAGGATTCTCCAACAGTAAAATTCTATTTTGAAATGCAAATAAACTCTTCTTTCTACAAGCTTGTAAAAATGGCAAAACATCTCACAAGAAAAAATATAATTGTCACATAATTAGGTACCTAAACAGGAATGCTATGCTGATACTTTAATTTTGCTTCATTGCAATGATGTATATTGAATTACAAAGCAGTATAGGACAAGGTGATAAATTAGGGAAGAAAATAGCTAATAGCACCACATGAAGCTGCCGCTGGGACCCAGAGCCTGGTAGAAAACAGGATCGACTTCCAGGGAATCACCACGGGGTCTAAGAGAAATAAACACAACTGTACTTAGGAAGCCCTCTTTACTTGCTGGTTAAATTAGATTAACCAGACCCCAACAAAGTGCTGTTCCAAGCCAGAATTGCTTTTGGAAGAAAAATGTTAAAGTGAGAATTTATGAAGAAGTTACATCCTGGGGTCAATACGAATTCAGTCCAATTCCTTCAGCCTTCTCCATTTTCCCTACAGAACTGTACTTCTTGTTAATGTTTGTAATAACTACCCTGCGGCACTGTCGATTCCTGAATCAACAAAGAAAGATCAAATTACAGATCTTCCTGATCATCAAAGAAAGGTCAAATTACAGATCTTCCTTGACCTACAATGGGGTTATGTCCTGATAAACCCATTGTGAGTTGAAGATATTTTAAGTGGAAAATGCATGTAATACACCTAACCTACCAGACATCATAGCCTAGCCTACCTTAAAGTGCCCAGAACACTTATATTAGCCTGCAGTTGGGCAAAATCCTCTAACACAAAGCCTACTTTATAATAAAGTATTGAATATCTCATGTAATTTATTGAATACTATACTGAAAATGAAAGACAGAAGGATCATAAGAGTACAGAATGGTTGTATCAGTTGGTTACCCTCATAATCCCACAGCTGACTGGGACCCACTGCCCAGCATCACAGGAGAGTATCATACTGCATATCACTAGCCCGGGAAAAGAGTCAAATTCAAAGTACAATCTTTACTGAATGCATATTTCTTTCACACCATCGTAAAGTCGATAAATGATAAGTTGAAAACAATTCTAAGTCGGGGGCCCTCTGTATGTTTCACGATGACACTTGTTAGACAACAGAGTGGGCTCCTATGTTGCAGAAGGATGTTTGACAAAGGTGGAAATGACAAGGGTTACCTGATCCACCTCAATTAATCAGAAACTAATTAAATAGGACCCCAGTTCTGATAATACTCCATTACAATAATGGTGAAAGGGCTTCCCTGGTGGCGCAGTGGTTGAGAGTCCGCCTGCCGATGCAGGGGACACGGGTTCGTGCTCCGGTTCGGGAAGATCCCACATGCCGCGGAGCGGCTGGGCCCGTGAGCCATGGCCGCTGAGCCTGCGCGTCCGGAGCCTGTGCTCCACAATGGGAGAGGCCACAACAGGGAGAGGACCGGGTACCGCAAAAAAAAAAAAAAAACAACTTAGAGGTAATGCATATAAAACACCTGCCACTTAGCATATGATCAGTAAATGGTATTTTGAGAAGGCTAAGTAACCAGATTAGGGTCATATGACCAACAGGGCACAGGCAAGACTCAAGGCGCAGTGGACTCCCTTGCCGGTTTTGATAGATGTTTGGGTAGGAAAGTCTGTTCTCTCTCTTTTTAGCTCAGTGATAAACGGTGGGAGGGGTAGGTGGGTCTGGGTAGCATGGTGTCAGGCTCTGAGCACAGGAAGGTGAGCAAGGCAGTCTGCGGCGTGCTCAGAGCCAGCAGTGTACTGGGAAGAGAGAGAGACAGGTGTGGTACGAACCATTATCAGAGCCAATCAACAGCTGCTGAGAACACGCCCTCTGCCAGCCTGTGAGATTTCCAGTAAAGGGGCACACCAGCTCACCCTTCTACCCCCCAACCCTAGATTCCCCTTCCTGGAAACTGTGTGCTGCCTTCCAAAGCCAAGTTCTCCACAACAAGCAAACAAAAAAACAAAAATAAAACAAAGCAAAAAAAAAAAAAAAAAAACCCCAGCACCTGCCAGGAGTGCTGTTTCACTGGTGAGGTTTCAAGTAAACACTCCAGGAAACAGGTAAACACTAGACATTAGCCTGGGTTTCACTGAGGCAGGAGAGAACCATATCTCTCTGCCCTGGGCTGGTCCCCTGGAACCAGGGTCAAAGCTCTTCCCTCCCCCTGCTCATGCCTGGACCCATGTGCTTGATTGACAGTTGACCCAGAACAAATGCTCTCCTCTCCTCTCCTCTACCTGTGCTGGTGCCAGTCAGCTCTGCAGCTAGAGTATAAGCTTCTCACCAGCTAATAAAGAACATACCTTTTGGGACTTCCCTGGCAGTCCAGTGGTTAAAACTCTGTGCTCCCAATGCAGAGGGCACAGGTTCCACTGGCGAACTAAGATCCCGCATGCGGCACGGCACGCCCAAAAAAAGAACATACCTTTTTTTTTGTTCTTTCACGGTATCCAGCTTTGAGCTAGCTGTGTAAAAGGTGTTCATCAGGTACACCTGTTTGAGTACATTTCTCCTCTCAGTACCTGCGGGGGAGGTGGAAATGAATGGAATTTACTCCCTAAAAACTAAGTCTCTTGAGCCAGAAATCAAACAAGATTTCAAAGAAAAATGAGGTTATGTCAAAACAATACAAGCATCAGCTTGAAGGGTTTCTTACTGGTCGAAGTTGGAGCAATTTAAGCATCAAATGCATGATAACTGTAACTTGGATATATAAAATTCCATCAGTCTATAATGATACTTAAAAGAGAAAAGGCAAAAAATAAGTGATTTGTCACCATCAGAGAAGACTATTACATCAATTCCTTACTGGTAAAATTTGTAATTAATGGAAGAGAATTAGGTATTATCCTGCCTTTCAAGTGGGATCTGTATTCCAGGGTAACCAATTAGCCCCAGTTGATGAAAGGACATTTTCCTTCACAGTAAAATCTTAGCTAAAAATAGATGCACTTACAGAATTAGAAAATCACTACTTTGCAACCCCTAATAAGAGAAATGATTCAGACATGGATCATCGAAGGAATCTAAAACTATAAGAGAATAGATGTCGTTGCTAAAATGTCACCTCATAGATTACAAGGGGGAAAGCATACCTTTACAAAGGAGGGGTCAGTGCTCTATCTTGGCATCAGCAGTGGGACAACCAGACAGCATGCACCTTCTGTGACAAAGCAATACAAAGTCCATCAGCTGTGACATACTCTTGCCTAAACTATTTGGATTGAATCTAATCAAGCCTTTAGTTTTAACTTTGATTTTACAAGAAATACAGGGCCGACTGGAGCAAGTAAAACAATATCACAAGGGATCAGAAGTTCATAAGGTGGCACATTCTGAAGAACGGCTGGCCCGGTCTCAACAAATTACTGTTAAGGAAAGCAAAAGAGGAGGTTGCTCTACATTAAAGGAGACTTGAATGGCATCACGATGAAATGCAATGTGTGGTCTTTGATTGGAATCTGATTTGAAGCAACCATTTTGGGGACAGTTGGGGAATTTTTCACATGGACTAGGTATTACATGATGTTAAAGTATTACTGTTAATTTTGTTAGCTGTGATAGCGGAACTGTGGTGATGTAGGAGAATATACCCCAATTCCACCACTGGAAATAACCACTGTTCACACAGATAAGCTTCATTTCAGACATTTCTTTTATGAGTAAGAGAGAATAAGCATGAGAAATATTTCTATAAAGATAAAAAAAATGTTCTACCATATACACACTACTATATATAAAATAGATAACCAGCAAGGACCTACTCTATAGTGCAGGGAACTATACTCAGTACTTTGTAATAAGGGAAAAGAATCTGAAAGAGAAGGTATATATATAACTGAATCACTTTGCTGTACACTTGAAACTAACACAATATTGTAAATCAATTATACTTCAATTTAAAAATGCAAAAATATTTTTCCATATACTAATTTTAAGAAAAAATATTACATTGAAATTTAATTGAATTTCAAGAAGAAAGAGAAACCAAAATGAAACTGAAGAAATACCTAAACTTTAGCTAAATGCTTCTTCACTATAAGAGATTTCCTAAAATATAGCCCTAGGATCAAGAACAAAGATTAAGAAGCACTTTTAGAGCCTGGGGTCATAACCTTTTAAAGTAAACTGGATGCTTACATTTTAGGCAGTGTTGATTGAGTCATTGGTCTAAACGTTGAGGAAATTGGCCTTCTTATTTCTCCTCTTATCATCTTCTCCTTCCAAATCTATTCTTACTTCTTTTTACTTTATCAAGGAGTATAACATAATTCTCACGGTGTTCTAGTCTCAGTTTTTACTTAATGGCTTCATTGCTCAATACCAGTTTATCACAACCTCATTTTGTTTGTTTGTTTTTTGATTATGGTGAATCCACACACATAATGATTTCTTATGCCACTGTTGAAATAATACTGTTAAATATTATTTAAAGACAAAGGGAAATACTTGCCGTATAATAATTGAAAAGGCAAAGTACAATATAATGCGAACTATGCAACACACGTATATGAATGACAGTAAAGAAATCAACATAAATTAATTTTATACCGTTTCCAAAATCTCTACTTAAAAAATATGTTGAATTTTAAATTAGAAGTATTTTCAAAAGTCTGCATTCCAGTAGAAGTTCTGAATTGCTAGACTGCTTTTGCATTTTCCTATGATCTTTTGTATTATTTTTTCTTAATTTATCTTTATTTTTTTATTGAAGTATAGTTGCTGTACAATATTATGTGTTACAGGCATGCAATATAGAGATTCACAATTTTTAAAGGTTATAGGGTTTCTCTGGTGGCGCAGTGGTTAAGAATCCGCCTGCCAATGCAGGGGACATGGGTTTGAGCCCTGGTCCAGGAAGATCCCACATGCCACAGAGCAACTAAGCCCATGTACCAAAACTACTGAGCCTGCGCTCTAGAGCCCACGTGCCACAACTACTGAAGCCTGCGTGCCTAGAGCCCATGCTCTGCAACAAGAGAAGCCACCGCAATGAGAAGCCCGAGCACCGCAACGAAGAGTAGCCCCCGCTCGCCGTAACTAGAGAAAGCCCGCGCACAGCAATGAAAACCCAACACTGCCAAAAATAAATAAATAATAAGGTTATACTCCATTTACAGTTATTATAAAATATTGGCTATATTCCTTGTGTTTTACAATATATCCTTGTAGCTTATATTATATCTAATATTTTGTACCTCTTACTCCCCTACCCCTATGTTGCCCCTCCCCCTTCCCTCTCCCCACTGGTAACCATTCGTTTGTTCTCTACGTCTGTGATTCAGTTCTTTATTTTTAAGAATATAAATTTTTAGTTCTTTATTTAGTTCATCTCTTGATTGGCTGGATTTTATCAAGACATTTTTACAAAGCTCATGAATGCCTCAAAACACTTACAGTTAAAGCAAGAGAGAATGGGAAATTACATATTTCCAACTAGAAAAAAATCCCCACAGGATTTCATGCTAGAGAGCATTTGTGCAGAAGCACTGAAAGGAATTTCTTTTCAGCTTGACCGCCAAGGATGCAAGAACTCAGAGTTAATGTGGTTTTAAGAACAAGAGCCCCAGGGCAAGGATTTCCAGGACTGATTTTGGCCGTAATAATAAGTCCTGGCTCTAAGGCTTGGGGGCTCTAAGGTTAAAAGGACATGAGCCTCAACTTCCCCATCTGGAAAATGTCAGCGTTACTCATACCTACCTTAAAAAGCAATTGAAAGAGTTAAAGGAGAAAAATCTGTATAAAATGCCAGGACAGCGCCTGACACATAGCTAGCTGTAAATGCTGGCTTACATTACATTCATTGGCACATAGCTCAGTAAATGCTGGTTATCCCTCATAACTGGGATTCCTAGGAGAAAAACTTTGATCTCTTCTGATTACGTTAGAAGGAAGTCAATTAGAGGTGAGGGATTATCATGCATTGCCTTCCAAGGTTTCTGATGCAGAGTTGGCCAGAGTTCTAGAGTTCTTAATGCACCATGGGCAAACACCAACATGAAGCGAAAGCATTTAGGGAATTCACCTGAGAAGTCCTATCTGAGTCTTAAACAGAAATAAATCAGGCCAAGTTGTGACTGATACTAAGCAGTCAGACATTAGTGCCTGATCATAACCTGATATTTCCACTTTTTCAAATCTTACTGTAATTGAATTCTAATCTACTGTTCGATATTTTATTGTTCTAATAAAATAAGACTAAGGAATGTGATTAAATCATTGAATAACATATATTTCTTGGCAATGTAGTCTATCCTTGGGAGGTTAAGTGACAAAATATTTTCCTTTTAAGGTTTTCAGACTGGTTGTTGGATTGTCAACGTCACTCAGAATTATCTCATGGGCCAAGGTTGTTTTCTTGTGGCACCAACGTTAATTGAACCACCTGACTTCTTCCAAAGCCCTTGAGAAACTGCATTAAGGGAGAAACAACACTGATGTAAACATGGCTCTTTCTCCTACTATAGTAAGCCTCACTCTCAGTGAATCTCTTCCTTTATTCTTTCTTTCCGCAAAAATTTATTGAGCACGCGCTATGTGCCAGGCGCTTGAACAAAACACAGTGGTTCCTCTACTCACGTATAGTTTATTATTCAAAACAGCACACATATTAATGTAAAATTACAACTGTGAAAAATGGTTTGAAGAAGAGGTACCTGGTGCTTTGAGAGTCAATAACAGGATGATGGAGTTTTGAAAGAGGAGCCAGGGAAGGCATCTTTGAGGCAATGACATTTTAGCTAGAAAATAAGAGTATCTATTGAGTGAGGTGGGGTACGTGGGGAAAGGATTCTAAACAAAGGGAATGTTAAGGGTCAAGGTTCTGTAGCAGGAGGAATTATATCAATTCTGGGAAATGAAGGGAGACAAGGGGGGCTAGTACACAAGGTGCTGGGGAGGGTGCAGTTTGAAAAGAGGCTGGCGAGGTGGGCAGGAGACAGACCTCAGGCGGTAGTGTGTAAGAGCAAGCAGAGGCATTGGAAGATAAGCAGGGACTTGATCTAGCATGATTAAGTTTGTACCTCAATAAGTTCACTGTTTATTGGAGTGGGGGGAATAAGAAAGGAGACTACTGCAGTTAGAGTGTACAGGCAAGAAGTGGTGGCAGCTTGGGCTATGGTAGTGGTAGTAGAGATGGAGAAAATCGGTTAGATTTGAGAGAGATTTAGGAGATAATTTTATGATTCACTAATGTGATGATGAGGTAGTTAAGGAGAGTGAGAGAAAGGGAGCCATCAAAAAAAGGAAACCAAAGATCCTGGTTGTGGGATTGGATAGATGGTGTTAGAACCACTCACTAGGGAAGGGAACGGTGGAAGAGGAAAAGTGTTGGGGGAAGGAGTGAGAAATCATGGATTTACGTTCGACAAATGGTTTGAGGCCCTTTTTAAACATCCAAGAACACATCTAGAACATAATAGGCTCTCAAAAAATATTCAATGATTTAACCAATGAAACTATAGTAAAAAGGAAGTTGAATATATGAGTGTGGATCTCAAAGAACGGGTGTGGCTGGAGAGACAAGTTTATGAGTCGTTGGCCTCTAGGTAGTTATTGAAGGTATGGATGTTGAAGAAAGGCCCTTAGAATGAAATACAGTAGGAAGAAAAGAGGGCTGAGGACTTATGGAACTCCAAATTTCATGGTTTGGTGAATAGATGAAACCTACCAAGGGGACAGAGGAGGAATGAACAGAAAGGTTGGATGAAAACAGGAGAGTGAGGTGTGATGGAGACCAGGTGAAAAAATGTGTTTCAAGAAAGGAAATCAATATACATTGGCATGTGAAAACAATGGGTGATTAAAGAGTTTAATGAAGAAAATATTTGCAAAGGAGTGAGCAATGTTAAGGAATACCAACAAGGGATACTGAAGAACCCGAGGGTCAGCAACAGGTTGGCCTTACCAGCCGTAGGCAGGAAGGGACATGGGGAGAGAGAGAGGTTACCTGAATCCAGGAGGCTGTCAAAGGGGGCTGCCCAACAATTGCCCAGCTGGAGCCTGGTGGGGAAAAAGTCAGGGGAATAAATATCTTGACCTTTCTCTCCTCTCTCCCTCTAGTCTCCTGCCTGTTCTTTCACTGGACAAACCTAACTGTTAGTTAGAAGGTATGGGGGTCTTTTGATGTAATGCTTAGAAGTCATCATCCTGGGGTAGGGTGGAAAGGATGAAGGATAGATTTGGAGCAGCACACAGAAACTGTCCAACAGGGGATCAGTGAAAGAACATTGCTGAGAGGGCAAATAAGATGAGGGCTGAAACATGTCCCCTGGGAGACACAGCCGTCCTAGGTGACACAGAGGGAGTGGTGGGTGGAGAAATGCTGGGACAGTCAGGATGGAGAGAGTGGAAGCCTGAATGGCAGGTGAGGAAATGAAGAGATTTCACCACGTTTGGCTGAGAATGGGAAAGAGAAGAGGGAGCAACCCCTGGCGGGTGACGTGGGAATGAGAAAGATGGTGGGGATAATATTTCAAAGAGTTCATTGATGTGCTCCCTGCTACCCTCACCTGCTCTCCACTCAATGAATTTCCCCTTATAACCTGAGGGACTTTCCCTTATCCTGGCCAACCCAGTTAGACAGGAATCATACACCGCCTTGGGACAGGGGTCAGTATGAAACCAGATCGACAATGGCAGCAAATTATGGCTCTTAAGTTCAAACATGACTTGTCTGGGTGTAAGATAGGAAGACTCAGAGGTTTACTTGCAGAACAAGTTTCTCCTAACCCCCACGGCTGAGATGAAAGACCCTCTGGGTTACTTTACCCACACTCAGACCTCTCACCTTGGGCTGGGTCTGACAGGCCCACCCTGAGTTTGGAGAAGTAAGATTAGAGAGGACTCATGCCTTATGTCACGGTGAGACTCTTAGGCTAGACCCCCTTGCCATCCTGGTGCAGTAGCTGTGCAGTGGAAGGAATTCAATCATCCCAGGGAACAGCATCGTGCCTTGTTCCAGTAATGACATTATACGAACTGGACCCCTGCTAAGAGGACCTTAGAAGTAGCAAGAACCCTAGATTCTTTGATATCTTTGATTATCAACGTGGTCCTCACTTTGGTGCAGGTCTTACACGTTAGCCTCTCTGAACCTCAGTTCTTACTGATGACAGGGAATTTGCGAATATTAAATAAAGAGTTAATTACACAGTGATTGGCAACAGGTACGGTACTTGGTACATGCTCCACCAAGGGTGGCTGCTTTTATAATTAATATGTATGAGAAGCAAAATGATCCTTCATCTACCTGGCAACACTGGGAAATAAGATGATCCAGGTAAATGAATTATTGTAGAATTTAATCCCTCATTGTTTAGGATTTTTAAAACTGAGATATAACAGACATACAGTAAGTGAACAAATCTTAATGTCTCAATAATTTTTATATAAGTATACACCCATGTAACTCCATCTAGATCAAAGACAGAGAACATTTCCAGAAGTGCCCCACAGACGTCTAAAACTTTTTGATTTTAGACGTGTTTATGGCTAAATTTCTGAAAAGGTTGACATGCTTTTTTTGTCTTCAGGAAAGGAGGGCCAGAAACATAACTTAACCATATCTTGCTGGCTATTGCCAAGGGGTGATATAATTTTGCTGTCTCCTTTTCTTTTCTTCTTTTTTCTTCTGTATCTCTTTTAGATACACAAATATAAGATGAGACTGGATATGTTTATGTCTGCTTTTTGGTTGACCTTTCCTTCTCTTTTCTACTTAACATCAGGCCTTTTTCTTAAAGGTCCACACTTTCTTATGTTGTTTTTAATGTATTGCGGAAGCATATATAAGTCACTGATGATTATATGTTAAATAAGAGTAGGTTGGCACCAAAAACAAAGCCCAGTGAAGGATTTTTTTTTAGTGACAAGATACTCGGACAGCTGTGTCAGGGGTCGAGAGGGATTTTGCTTGTTTTTGACAATTTTTTTCTCTCCATGAGTTCCACATACTGTGGACCTGAAGTAGACTATTCTTACATATTGATTTACTTGTCCTTGTAACATCTTCTCAAGACTGGTAATCATTTGATTCACTTGATGAGGAATGAGGCTCAGTGCATACAGGCTGGTCCCACACCAGGGTAACATTCTTAGTCCAAGGTCTTTCTCCCTTCAGCTGGGCATTTGATGTTTCAGAAATATGTCTTTTCACTTCTTTAGGAACCAAGTAAATTTGAGAGTTGACAATTATCGGAAGAGCTGGCTAATCCCAGCAATTATTTCCTTAGGGTGGACCGTGGTCCAGCAGAGATACTGCAGATGACTGCTTGATCCTAATTCACTTTCTTCTGTTTGCTCATGGATAATTCTAGACTTCAGATCACATTAGGGAATGAATTACTAGAGTGAGATGCATGGCCTCTATGCAGCACAAATTCATGGGTAGGTGCCAACTGCCCACATGTGACCCCCGAGGCCTCTTTTTGGAGACATGGCCCATCAGATTCATTGGATGCTTAAACAGAAACTGAATGAATAAAGGACTATTGAGACTAGACCTTTGGAAGCATGTGGCTCTCACATTCATTCATCGACAGACTTGCTATGTGCTGGGCACATACAGGGAGCTGCACGGAACTCCTAAGACACCTGGACCGACCTGCCTGCCACCCCAGAATGAATGGACTTTCTTGGCTTCGTTTCATTCCTCTTCTCTCGGAAACCCATCATCTCCACACAGTGTGGACCCAGTTTAATCTTGGCTTGGGAATGAGCTCATTTTTCTCCCCATTTATGGAGACAATTCTCCACAAGAGAGAGGCGGTGTGGCTCGGTGGGCCATGGAGGAGAGATTGTTGCACTGTCTGAGATGGCTTTTCTCCCCTCCGCAGGCTCTGAACATCCCACCTGGAATCCAGAGTCCCATTGAGAGCATGACGGCAACGTTTCTGCGCAGTTCTAATGCTGGTTTTAGCAGCATAAGTGCCTTTTAATGCACAGCATCACAGCAAGTGGGTGCTATTCTCTCAACCTCTGAATAGCTGTCTAGAGGGGTGTAGTTCTCAGCTCTGACTCCAAGCACAGTCATTTACAAGCTCAGTTTCACATTCACGGCAAGTGTGGCAAAAGCCAGGATGGAGACGGGCTGAGTTTATAGCAATTTGGCAAGTCTTTATTCCCCTTATAAACACTCGGGTCCCTCAGTCACCCCGGACCAGAGCTTTCTGTTCACATGTGTCAGAGGGAGCCTGGAAATTTGAGGAACCAGCTGCAGAAGTAGAGTTTCTTTCTTCTGCCCCTCTCCCTCTGGGGTGTCCCCATCAACCTCTTAGTTGCCCTTTAGCACTCCATTAAATTAAGATTCCCAACCCAAATCTGTCTACCCCTTTCTACCTCCACAGTCCCCTCCCAGTCCCCTGTTCTGCAAGAGTCTCCAAACTAAGCTTCCTGTCCCACTCTTGCTTCCCTTTCCATTTCTTGTCCCAATCCAGCCTTCGCCCAGCGACCAGACTGATTTTTTCAAGTGTAAATCAGATCTCATCACTACACCACTGAAAACCCTCAATGACTTTCAGTCAAACCCAGAATAAAATTTAGCTTATATATCTCATCGCATGCTCCCTCTCTCTTGGTCGCCACGATCCAGTCACACTGGCCTCCTGACTATTCCAGAAACATACCAAGCTTATTCCTACCTCAGGGCCTTTGCACATTCTGTTACCTCTCCCTTTCCCATGGCTGCCTCTTCATTGCTCAGGTCTGAGCTCAAACCTCACTTCTTTAAAAAGGCCTTGCCTGACTACACAGTTTAAATAATCATTCCTTCTCCCTAGTTACTCTCTAGCCCATTATCCTTTTTCTTTTCCCCTCAAAGCACTCAACTTATAAAAAATGATCTTATTTAATTGTTTATGCGTTTCTCTATGTACCTGACTAGAATAGAAAATCTATGAGAGCAGGAACCTTGACCATCATGATCATCCTGGCTTAGCATATAGTAGGTGTTTCATAAGTACTTATTGAATGAATGAACTTTCTCAATGAACAATTAGTGGATGCTGCCTTGGTGTTATTGTTATTACTCTCACTACTGTTGTGTCTGTGGCTACTGCCTTTTCTATGTAGTCATCTTAGGACAAATGAAATGGAGTCATTGTGATTTATTTTTCTTTTGTTTTCCCCTTTTTATGTTATTTGTTTATTTTAAGTCAAAGTTCTACATGCCCAAGGTTTAAAGAGTCAACTAGTTCTATAAGGTGTGTTATTTAAAAAAATAAAACAAAACAGCAGGCTCCTTCTCTATCTCTTTCCTCCCCCTTCCCACAGGCAATCACTTTCTCCTGTTTTAGCTGATTATTTTAGGATTTACCTCTATGTTTCCAAATAACATATCTATATTGATAACTCATGATTTTTCTGTTTTAGGCATCATTTGTGGGCTTCCCTCTCTCAAAGATGATTGATTGGTCTCTCTCTGAGAGAGGTGGGGACTTAGATCTCTTTCCAACTTTCTGGTCACTGTACACATGCACCTGCTCATCCATGAGCATCCTATTAGAGGTTCAAATCTTAGTTTTGGTTTGATTAGTATCTGTGTTGACATTATCATAGCCATTTAAACACTAACACAACTAAGCCATATAGTAAGATATGAATATTTTTCCTTTCCTGCACAACCTCTGGTCATCAAGTACGTACCCAGGTATTCCTGTCCAAGATCCATTTGACTCCAAAGGAACATTTACCAAAGAACTGGGGATTTTCTCCTTCAACTTCAGAATTGTGACCCAGCTTGGAGAGTCCTTCTTTGGAAAACAGAACCAGAAAACTCTGTTTAAGTCAGTTTCCTATTCATTCCTCATTCAAATCAGTGAAACTTGGTAAACAGGATGTGTTCTTTTGAAAATGCATCCAACTGGCCATCTCCTGTATCTGTACCATGACATGGTACCCATACCATGACATCATCATGCAGCATCCCTCTCTAAGGAGCCTGAGGCTGTCGACAGACACTGACAGCTGCCCATCAAGAGCTGTAGCTTCCAGCGCACAGCTTCATGGATGGTTACAGGGTTGACTGATGTGTGTTCTTCAGTACGAGGCTCTGGGGTGTACATGTCTTAGAAGCAGGTCATTTGGTCATTCAGTTCCCACCAGAGTTAAACAGAACATACTCTAGAATAGCTCTTTGCCTATCCCTTGTGTTATGGACAGAACTGTGTCCCCCCCGCCCCCGCAAATTCGTACACTGAAGCCCTAATCTCAGATGCGGCTATCTGGAGATAGGGCCGGTAAAGAGGTAATTAAGGTTAAATGAGGCATAAGGGTGGTGCCCTAATCCAGAGGACCAGAGTCTTTATAAGAAGAGGAAGAGACACCAGGAATGCCAGAGTACAGAGAAAAGGCTATGCAAAGACATAGGGAAGATGGCCATCTGCAAGCCAAGAAGAGAGGTCTCGGGAGAAAGCAAACCCATTCTGCTTGCACGTCTAGCCTCCAGAATTGTCAGAAAATTAATTCCTGTTGTTTACGCCGCCTGGTCTGTGGTATTTTGAAATGGCAGCCAAGCTAACTGATACACCTTGCAATGTCCGTGATGTTTTGGGGCCATGAAGGGCTCACTCTAACACAGAGGAGATTCTATTTCTGCCCAACTTAACTCAGCCACTTCCTTGCTTTCACTTCCACTTCCTTGCAACTTCTCACACAGCGCCAAGCCCTTTGGGGCCATACTGGGTGTATGCACATGCTGGGTGGAACTTAGAATCCTTTTCTTACCGAACTACATGCTACCAACTGCTTTCTCTACAGAGGTGAAAGTATTTCACTTTTAGGATTCATCTTGATTCCTAAGCATTTACATGCTGAGTCACTCGAAGTTGAAGGAAGCCAGAATTTGTGTGGACTTTATCCCTCCACCCAGGTTGGAATTTACAATGTTATAAAGGCTTTTCACGGGCTTTGTAAAGTTTTAAAACTGTTAAATTTTAACTTTAACAACTCAGGTTGTAGGTTGATAGAGACACCCTCATAATGAGCAATGAATTTTCTTCTGGAAATGGACAGAAGCTCTATTCTGCCGGACGCAGGTTCATCTTCTTTTCTAAGGAAGTCATTTTTCATTTGTCACAGGATTTGAAAATTTTTTTAATTGTCTACAGTTGTATAGCCTAGCTGTCTTAGTCACAAATAAACTGGCTTCTAAATGCCATTTACATATATTTTTTCTCATCCCTCAGCTTGAATTGATTTTTTTTATTTGCTTTTTTTTTAACCAATGTAATAATGCACTTTTTTTTTTAAATTGCATTTTAAAAAGAGGGAAAACAGTAGTCCTTTATCCTAGCCCTTCCCATCCTATTCCTGCTTCCCAGATACCAGCATTCTTAACTTTTTCGAGCTGTTTCTTCTGGTTACTTACAAGTGCCAGATAATATGCTTCTACTACTATTCCTTTTTTTAGTACGCGGGCCTCTCACTGTTGTGGCCTCTCCCGTTGCGGAGTTCAGGCTCCGGACGCGCAGGCTCAGCGGCCATGGCTCACGGGCCCAGCCGCTCCGCGGTATGTGGGATCTTCCCGGACCGGGGCACGAACCCGTGTCCCCTGCATCGGCAGGCGGACTCTCAACCACTGCGCCACCAGGGAAGCCCCGTACTATTTCTTGATTTACCCACTGTCGACCTTGTCTATCAATTATGGTGTTAAGATTAACGGATATTTAACTCTCTTAGGCTGTCCCCTCCCCATCTCTCCACATCCTCCTAATACCGTTATTTCACTACCTTTGTTAACTCCATAATGGGTAGTTACATGACATAGTAAATGTGCCCTCTGCAAAGCAAGGGGTACTGCCCTGACTATAGTTCCTCTCTTTAGAGTTTTTTTTTTTTTTTGGTCTGGTGCATCTAACTGCGTTTCTAATTTCCTGCCCTCTTTCTGGTATCAACATACCCTAATGATTTCCAAATGCTTCATAGAATCAGACATTGTATTGAGCCTCCTTTTTCCGGAAGGCCCCCTCCCTTGGCCTTCCCACCAGACCGCACCACTGCTGACTGGTGCCTCTGCACTGGGCTCTACCGGACCATTCCGCCGCACTCTCCCGGGTTAACCTGCTGCCGCTAGCCTCCAGTTCCTTCTTCTGTCTCCTGTTCATACCCAGTTCTCCTCAAGCACATCTTAAGACGAGGAGCTAGCTACATCTTTACATGTATGAAAATGTCTTCATTCTCTCCTCATATTTGATTAATAGCTTGGCTGAAGGTAGAATTCTAGGTTACAAATTATTTTCCCTAACAATTTTGAAGACACTGCACCGCTGTCTTCTAGTGTAATTTACCACTGTTGAGAAGTTTGACGCCATTCCGATTCTCATTCCTTAGTAGACGTTCCTTTTCTTTCTGCTCTAGATGCTTTTAGAATTGTCTTTTATCCCTGGGGCTCTGAAATGTCATAATAATAGACCTTGATGTAAACCATTTTTAGGTTCACTATTTGGGGTACTTAGTGGTGTTTTAAATGGGTCTCTACTTTCATCCTTCAGCCCTGGAACATTTGCTTGTGTTTTAAAAGTAACTTTCTCACCTCCATTCTCTCTGGGTTCCCTTTCAGAACAACTCTGGATTAAATGTTGGGCCGCCTGGATTAGATCCTCCATATTTCTTATTTTCAGTTTCACTGTCCTTCTCCTCTCCTTTCCAAGCAATATTCTCCATTTTATCTTCTAACATCTATTTAATTTTCAATTTGGGCGCTAATGGTTCTAATTTCCAAGAGCTCATTCTTTCTCTCTTAGAGTTCCTTTATTTATGGCCATCTTCCGCTACTTTTTTGAGGCTATCAATTAGAATACTAATCTGGATGCCAAATTGTTTTGTGAGGCTTTTTAAGTTTTAGTTTTCAATTCCCTGAGTTATCCCTTTTGCTCAGATTTAGTCTTCTTTTTGGATACCTTAGCTCATTTTTTTCCTGCTGGACGTCGTCTTCAGATGCCTGGTGACTCTTCATTGCCTTTTCATGCTTATGTGGCAGTCAAAGGAGAATTGGAAGCTGAGGGTCACTAGTGCAAGGCTTGCTAGTTGGTGGGCTCTGCTCCAGGCTAAACAGGCTGGGTTGCTTGGGCACCCCTAGGTGTCACTGCAAAGGGCCATCCACAGAGGAACCTCTGATCTTTACAGTAGGGTAGACACCTGATTGCTGACATTCTGCAACTGAGGTGGTGGGTGATGGGTGACTGGGTTGACTAGTTTCTGCTCATCTTTGGGGTTAATTCCTTGTCTTTGGTCCCATGCCTCACCCTATACATGACACTTCCAGGGGTCTCTCTGCGGTTCTGAGGGCAAATTGGTTCTCTCTGCTCAATGCAAAATTCAGGCTATGTCTTCTCTATTAACCTTCCAGCATCTAAAAATGCATTGAAATCTCTTAGATTTAGTGAGGTCTTAGGAGGGAGAACATATTATTCTCTACCTTTAATCAAAAGGCAGCTTGAGCAATTAATGTTTTAAAAACACATAATAATTGTACAATTCCATTTATATGAAATAGCCAGAATAGACAAATTATAGAGATAGAAAGAAGATTAATGGTTGCCAGGGGCTGGGAGGAGGGCAGAATGGGGAGTGACTGCTCAATGGGTACAGGGCTTCCTTCTGGGGTGATGGAAAGTTCTGGAACTAGATAGTGGTGACAGTTAAATAACACTGTGAATACATCTAATGCCACTACATTATACCCTTTAAAACTGCTAAAATGGAAATTTTATGCTATGTATTTTATCACAATCAAAAAATATGTAGTAAAAAATATGTAGTGACCATGAAGAATTTACAAAAGATTTTCACAAAGAGTATATTCAAACTATGTTCCCATAGAATTCTGGTGTTCTGTGGTCAGTGCTAACATGGAAACTGAACAATAAATAGCAGCCCTCCCTGTTCATTTTTTGAAAAAATCAATTCAGAGAATATTCTCAATTTTAAATTTTCTTTCCACACATTTTCCTTCAACTTCTGACATCTGATGACTCTTAGCTATCCTGAAGCCCAATAAAAGATATTCTCTTGGGACTTCCCTGGTTAAGACTCTGTGCTCCTACTACAGGGGGCCCGGGTTCAATCCCTGGTCAGGGAACTAGATCCTGCATGCATGCTGCAACTAAGAGCCCACGTGCTACAACCGAAAGATCCTGCATGCCGCAACTAAAGATCCCGCCTGCTGCAACTAAGACCCAGTGCAGCTAAATAAATAAATATTTTTTTAAAAAAGATATTCTCTTATTTACTGCAAGAAGAGGTATATAGAATTATTTCACATTGAAATTATCAGTATCTCTTATTGTTCCACAAAGAGCACAAGCCATCCCTAAGTTTCCTCTTTTTCATTTGCTTGGGAAATATAATACTCAGTTGTTAGAAAACTGAGTAAATAAAATAGCAGCTTGTATGAAGAGTTACTGTAAAACTATGAACTACTTCATTAGCTGGATCAGAAAATGCAAATAGCATCTTAGCTACTGAGTAGCCTTGGCTGTTTGGAAAAAACAGGCTTACAGAGCTGGAAGTGATAGTTCACTGAATAAAGGGGGCCAGATTTCTCTGACCTCATCACCCTAGGTATCCTGGGATGAGGACTCTCTGGCCCTAATGAAAGGTCAACTCCCCTTTCTGGTGCCCCCTCAGACCAGTCTGACCAGTGCTGTCTTTATGTCACCCTCACACTGGCTTAAAACCAGCTACTGTTGACTTGGAGCACTTAGTATGCTAAGAGCTATACATGGACTATCTTTTTGAATCCTTACAACATTATTGTTTCCATTCTACAGATGAGAAAATTGAGGCTTAGTTTGAGTAACTTGCCCAAAGCTCGATAGATAGGAAGTGGCAGAGCCTGAAATCAAACCCAGGCAGCTTGGCTCTAAAGTCTATTCTTAGAGCCATTATGTAATATCTCCCTTTTTGCAAAATTAGAATTCTCCCATTTCGGGCCCTCTGGTCACTTTACAGTTAACAAATGCTTAAAAAACAAAATATTGCTAGAGAAGTAGTTGTCAGAAGACTTCAATTTCCCTTGTAATGTCAGATCAGACCAGAGCTGGCAAAAATAAAAAATAAAATTGAAATTATGAAAAAGACTATAGTAATAATAATAATTTTATACTCAGGATCATTTAAAATCAACCTGACCCCCAGGGTATATTATAACTTTAGCTAATACCTAATGGTAAAGCTACCATGTTAGCAAAAAAATTATCCATAATTTCTTCAATGGTGTTTAAAGTTATGGGAGATATGATAAGTATGTTATAAAACTTAATTGAACTTGATAAATATTTAAAAGCTTCCCTTGAGGTTTCTTAATATATAACTGCAGATTTGAGGGTTCAGGCTCAAATTTTTTTGTGATTGATAGAAGGTAAATTAAAGGAAAGTTTGGAGATCTTAGCTCAACTGGGTTAGGTCCTAGATCCTAAAAAGAAATATAATATCCCCTCTCACCTGATATTGGTCCACTTATGGCACTCTTGGCCTTCCCTTTCAGCTCCAGCAGCCCTGCCCCTTCTGAGTTGCACACACACACACACACACACACACACACACACACACACACACATATACACAGTCACTCAGACACATGTACCAGGCAGTTATATAGCTCCTGTTCTCCAAACACATTTTTCCCTAAACTTGAAACTCCACCCCTTTCTTCACCCCTGACATGTACGTTTATTTCAAGACTAGCTATGCTTCCAAACTCCTTTAATAAGGGAGTTAGAAATATGCTCATCAAAATCCACCTAAGATGGTACAAAAAGAAAATACAGACTAATCAGTTTATGGATGACGGCACACAAATCCTAAATAAAATATTTGCAAATAGAATTTAGTAATTCTTTAAGTGAACAACCCATGAAAAAGCATTCATGAATGCAAAGAGGGTTCAATATTAGAAAATCTATATTAATAGGTCAAATGAGGGAAAATAGAGTGATCATCTGGATAGATATAAAAGAAGGCATTTGGTAAAATTCAATATGAATTACAATAAAAAATTCTTAGTAAAATATAAACAAATAGAAACTTTAACTTGATTAATTTTCAGATATATTTGCATGTACATATATGCAAATGTGACATATACATGCATGCTGATATAAATATGCGTACATAAACACATACTTCCAAAGCCAGAATTATGCTTAATATCAGAGCACTAGAAGCTTCCCATTGGAAAAGATACCGTATCACTATCTTTAGGTTCTATGACTGTATTATAGAAAACCCAAGAGAATCACCTGAGAAGTATTAGAAACAGCAGGAGAATTTAGTAACATAAATGGCTGCAAAGTTAATATTATAAAGTAATTTGGGACTTCCCTGGTGGTGCAGTGGTTAAGAATCCTCCTGCCATTGCAGGGGACAAGTGTTTGAGCCCTAGTGCAGGAAGATCCCACATGCCACGGAGCAACTAAGCCTGTGCAACGCAACTACTGAGCCTGCGCTCTAGAGTCCGCGAGCCACAACTACTGAGCCTGTGCACCTAGAGTCCGCAACAAGAGAAGCCACCGCAATGAGAAGCCTGTGCAGCGCAAGGAAGAGTAGCCCCTGCTCGCAGCAACTAGAGAAAGCCCACGTACAGCCACAAAGACCCAATGCAACCAAAAATAAATCAATAAAATAAAATATATTTTTAAAAAGTAGTTTGTATTCAAATAATAACCAGTTAGAAAATATATTAAAATGAAAATACTCCATTTAATATCACACCCCAAATTATCCTTCTACTACCATTCCCCACAAAAGGATTAAACTTTGAAATAAATGTAAAAGGCCAAGAAGAGGAAAAATCTCTACTTACTTCTGAAGAAAAACAACACAAAATATTTTAATAAATAGAAAGGAATGCCTTCCTGTTGAAAGGGAAGATTAATGAATGAAGTTAATTATTCCTAAGTGGATCTTTACATTCTGTGTTATCTCAATCAAAATACTTGCAGCATTTTTTATTCCGCAAAATCATATTTAAGTTTATATATAAAATTAAATAAGTAAAAATGGCCAGAAAGTCTCTGAAGAAAGAATGGCCAGAAAGACTCTGAAAGTCTCTGAGTAATAAGAGAGGACAAACTCAACCACATATTAAAATATATAATCAAGCTACAGTCATTTAAACTCACATAGGATTAGATAGAAGATTTAATGGAACAGAGGAAAGAACTGAAAAAAAAAAACCCTAATACATGTGGGAGTTTTGTACATGGTAAAAGTAGCATTTCAAATCAGCAAGAAAAAAGATGGATTATTCAATAACCAGTGTTGGGATAACTGGCCAGCCATTTGGGAAAAAATAAAAACAGATCTCTACTTCACTCCTTACATTAACTTGAATTCCAGATGGAGCAAAGATTTAAACATCAAAAAGATAAAACCATAAAAGCACTAGAAGGAAATTTTTTGTAAGAGGGAAGCCCATGGCACAAAACCCATAAACCATAATGGGAAAGATTAATAAAGTTGACTATATACATTTCAAAGCCTGTAAATTTAGCAATAGCTAATAATATTAAAAATGAACATACACTTTGACCTAGCAATTACATTTCTAGGAATTTATCCTCTAACTATACTAAAAAATGTGGGGAATAAAAAGCAAAGAAGAATAAAGAAAGAGAACCATATGTGTAAGGATGTTCATTGCGAGATTATTTACAATAGCAAAAAAACCTGTGCAACAACCTAAACATTCATCTATAGGGAACTAGTTAAGCAAAATATAATACAAGCATAGGATGAACCACAGTAGCCATTAAAAGGAACATGGTAAGTCTATAAGTGCTATGACAGAAACCTTTGCAAAATGCCATTAATTGAAAAGAAGCAAGATGCAAATCACAAAAGGGGTCGTTGTATCTACTCTTTATAACATGAGCATTTGTAAATTCCAAAACCTTATATCCACTGCCATTAATTATATCTCCTTCCTCCCCAGATCACAGCCCCTTTCTCTACCAGCTTTTTCCCCTCAGCAGGAGAATGTGTTCCAGAGCGGTGTTCTCCAGCACTTTTGACTGGATGGCACAGAGAGATGACGGTGTGTGTATGGTACACTGAGGGAACTAGATGAGGTTGATCTGTCATCAGCACCCTGTGATGGGGATGCACCATGGTCCCAGGCTGGGGAGGAGAAGCGGTGGTCATCATCTCCACACACCTATAGCCCGTTCCCATTGCTATACTGTGGGGAGCATTTCCTGGCAGTAGGAGCCTTGGGTTGCAGAGAGAGGGGTTGACCTGGAAAGGAGAAAGAGGGATCTTGTCCTGGCACATTCTCAAATGGGGAGACAAGGCAGCAGTCAAAGAAGGAGCTGAAGGGTGGGATCTGAGGGCTGCTGCTTGGCTAGGCAGGTTCTGATCCGCGGGAGGAGATGCCACAGCATCCCCTTCCAGAGAGTGCAGACAGAAGATGAGCAACCTCTGCCAATGTGGACCACTGGACAGACTGAGGTGGGCTTCACGGCTGTGCCACCTTCTCGCTGCGTGACCTTGAACAAGTTACTTCACATCTCTGGGCAAAGTGACCTCAACCTGTAAAAGCAGGTTAGTAGCTATCTTGTGGGATTTGAGAGGAGGACACAAAAGTGTGTGTTCAAACATGGCATCCCCTTTTATTTGTATACCAATCCTGCCCTCCAGACAACCCTTACAAGTAGGTATATCAAATTTCATGGGTGCTAAGAAGGTTCCTCAATCCCTGCAAATCTCTCCACATGGCCACATGATCACTGACGCCTGAAACTTCTTTAATCCACAGAAAATTCTTCTCTCTCTCCGCACCTACGCTCTCCCCCTCTCCCCTTCCCTGTGCCTCCCCTCCTCGTCCTCATAATTACAGGGATAGAGTATAATATGCAAATGTCCAGGGGAAGGAGCAACACATAGAACCCCATTCCCCTAAACACAAGCAGTCATCACACAACACAACAAAGGATGACTTTGCATTGTTTTCTGGTTTTGCTGGAGCAAAATATGCCTAATGGGACATCAGGTTGAATCTACAACCCAGAAGGCAGTAGCTGCCTTTAGTATAGAGAAATTCAAAACAAGGCACCAGGAGCTAAACAGCTCAAGTCCTGGAGGAAAGGTAAGTCTCAGGACCTAGAATCCAACATAGTTTATTCTCACTCCCGTGAGTCAGGTGGCTCTCCAGGGCCACTGTCCTGCACGCAGTGACCCAGCCACCCAGACTGCTTCCATCGGAGGTTCGGCCATCTCAATGCAAGGCCTCCACAGTGGCCAGGAAGGGAGAAGAGAGCTTGGAAAGACAGGTGGGGCTCTTCACTGTCTCAGCCCGAAGTGACCTGTGTCACTTCTCCTAACAGACAATTGACCAGAACCAGACACGGTGTAGTTAACTGTTTGTGGACTGGGGAGACGGAAAAGCCTGGATTTGCTGAAAGGAAAGGAGAACCAGACAGAGTACAGTACTGGTGGTCCTGATGAGGGACTCGTTGACTTTCCAATTGCAACAGAGGCCAGCTCTTTTGAATCTCAGTGGATCCAGGAGTGTGGACAGGGCTAGGCTTTGGCCTGAGGGGCACCCATGAGAGCAACCTCCTTCAGCAGATCTTTACTTAGTGCCCACTCTGTCCTAGGCTCCTCGATAGGCCGACAGATGTGAAGGAACATAGCCCTGCCTTTGGGGAGCTCACACTCCAGAAGCAATGTCAAGTCCAAGCTCAAGGTCTTAGGTTATCATTTCAGCAGCAAAACGTGTTTCTAATCAACCCCAGGTTCTTGCAACTGCTATTGTGATCTGAGGAAGCTTACCTCGAACCAGGACACTGGGCTGCGTTTACCACGGCAAACCCCAGCAACAATTGCTGAGTACCAGGCTCAAAAGCACAAGCCCATTTACTTCTAAAGCCCAAGTGGTGCCGCCCTGAGCTCAGCTACAACAGCAGCCAGACGAGAACGAAATTTCATCAGTGGGAAAATCCAGTTAGAGCAGCTATTCAGCATCACGCAGATCTCATGACTGAACCGGCTGAAATTCTCATCTGTGTTTGCCAGTGGTTCTGAGTGTGGTCCCCAGAGCAGCAGCAGCAGCAACACCTGGGAACTGGTGAGAAATGCACATTCTCAGGCCCCCCGACCTATGGAATTTAGAAACTAGGGGGTGAGACCCAACCATGTGTGCTTTAACAAGCTCTCAAGGTAATTCTGGTGCATGTTTAAGTCAGAGACCCAGTGGTATATGAAATTGAGAAGCCACCCAGAACCAGGCTTGAGGCTGGAAGTCAGCTTTCCATGTCTGCTTAAAAGAGCCCATCATTGCAGCCTCGGGAGGGTGGAGGGCAAGTTGTTAGAGTTATTGGTCCTTGAGGTTTTCTCCCCTTTGCTTCATGTGAGGAGATTTCCAAGACAGCATATCCTGGTAGGTTGCACTCCTGGGTGCAGGTTAGGATAATGGGAGAGCCCTTTGAACACATCTGTGCCCAGGCCCAACCTCAGAGGTTCTGATTCAGAGAGCTGGGCTGGGGCCCAGGCATGCACCATTTGTTCAACGCTTCCCAAGTGATTTTAATGTGCAGCCACCTTGAGGACCATTGGTTTAAACTGGAGTGAGGTTGAGAAGTGGGGGTGATACGTCCCCTGGCATATCACTCCCTGGGTATTGGTTCTTAAGATTTTGAGTAGATAGACTTACTTGGGAACTATACTTTTGGGCAGAAATATGGAACCTGTTTAATTCCTGAAAGACTCTCTACATACCTTTTCGAACATCCATAGTAGAGCCTCACACTGAAGACTGTAGATAACCTGATCCTCCCTCCTCTTGCCCCAGCTTTCCACCCCTACCATAAAACCCAACATACATTACTGCTTCGCATGGGGCCAGCACTCAGGCGTTCTCCTATCTGGGTAGGACAAATTTCTTGAAGATGCGAAGAAACATCAAATTAATATTAATATCAAATCAAGCCCCCTCAATAAGAATCACTCTGCTGTGACAGGTTCCATCACCAGCCCATGCCATCTCCCAATTCAACGTATTAATTCTGCACTGACCTTCCTAACCCTATCTGTGCAATCGGCCAGGTACCATGAATAATAAAACAGACATAGAACCAGCAGAGAGTAGCAAAGCATCCCTTCCTTCACCTGGGACTAGGGTTTGGACCAAAACTCTGCTGTGGCCTGTCCCTCCCCAGCAAGTTTGGTGCATTTCAGGTTTTCTACTGGGTCAGAAGCAGATGCCACTTACATCATCACTGGATATTTTCTTGTCCTTCACCAAAAAAAAAAAAAAAAAAAAAAAAATCAGACCAAACCCCTCGAAGGCAGTGAGCACTCCGCTTGATAATGAAGACATTGCCTAATGCTTTCCCCATCAGTCAATTGCCTGAGTATCTATGACAAAATTTTCAGCAACCTAACCTCACTCTTGCTTTCTCTGTTACCCCATTGAAGACTTAGGGATTCCTTAGAGAGTACAGCTTGAGAAAACCAGGCTTTTCCCTTGCCTCTCCTAGGGGAAATAACAATCCCCCCTCAAATCTTCCTGTGTGTTGGGGCAAGTTTTCTAACTTCTCTGCATGTCAGTTTTCTCATCTGTAAAATGGGGATAGTATTAGGAGCCCAACTCAGTTTGACATATAAGTTGTTGTTCAATAAATAACTGTTGGATGAAAGAAAGAACTAGGAATAAGGGATAAACAATGCCAGCTATAAGCCAGAGTCTTGCACAGCAGGGGGTTGGGTAGAGGGGAGACAGTTCACCCAAACTTCCAGGCCAGGATGCCTGAGAAATATGACTTCTCTTCCTGGTTCTTCCCTACTTTTTACAGTGCCCGATGTCAGAGTCCCCCTGGTGCCCAAGAAGCAGGCAGCTTTCTTGGTTCTCCTCCCCCAGGTTGGGCACAAGGTATGGCCTCAGACCACAGCTGTCCCTGGCCTCCTGAGCTCTCTCACTTGTGGTGGATACTCACTTCATTCCAGGCCTCCTTCTCCCTCAAGCCTCTCCTCTCTCTTGGGAATACCTGGGTCCTCCCTCGCCTTTCACTTTGGGGAGAGTTTTTGGATCCACATCTCTTGAGAGCTCTTAGTAGATATATTTGGTTTTGAGAAAGACATTGAAGTTAACATTATGTCTTCAGGAGCCTCTTAGTAGTCAAATGAAATTAACTATCATAATAATAACAGTTAGATTTAACTATTCTATGAGCTCTATGTTGGATTAACTCTTTTATTCCTCACACCAACTACATGAGGCAGAAAGTACTACCACCATTGTACAGATGAGGAAACTGAGGCACTGAGATGTTACATAACTTGCTCAAGGTTAAACAACTAATAAATCATGGGGCTGGGTTACAAATCCAAGCAATTTGTGATTTTAACCACTATGCTATAGTCGCCTCTTAATGTGCTCCTGCATCTTCTCTGTCCCTTCATAATTTGAACCTTTCATGATGGCAAGGCAACCTATCAACATATCCAAATCAGTTGGGAGCAGTGATTGGTGAATCTAAAATGGAATGGGGAGGTTGGAAATGCTCAAATTCCACACCTTGCTATTTTTCAGACTCTCTGAAAACTGGTTTCTGGGAACATGTTTCATAGTGGAAAGACTACAGACTTTGGATTCAGAGAGATCAAGATGTGTTGTCTCTGTTATGAGCTCTGTTTACTATGTCCTAGGACAGATCATTTAAGCTGTCTAGCCTCAGTTTCCTCATCTTTAAAATGGGAGGTAATAGTGCCTCGGCTGTCCGTCCAACAATTGGCCTTTTAGCTCTTCTCTAACTGTCAAAGCAGGAAACCTAAAAATGGCATTTTTTCAGCCTCTGATGCCAGCTGGATGCAGGTTATTCTCTGCCAATGAGGGACACTGGAGGGAGAGTAAAAGCAACAGGAAAAGAGAGTCACTTTTCTGCTTCTGACTCTGCAAGTGGGAGCAGCAGGACAGCAGCAATTGCTACGGAGGTCCCAGAGAGTACTTATGGGTCATTGCAATAAAGGGAATGATTTCTATAACAGCAGGATGGGGTGATGGTGGGAATGAAGACTACAGGACTATGAGTGGGATGCGTGTGTCTGACCTTCCTGGAGACATTACAGAAAGAACATGACAAGCTTAGGGCCTTAGTCTCTCAGCTCAAGGTCTGGTCACAGAACTAGAGAGCTTCTGTGATGATACTAAAGGATTTTTTCTCTCTTTAGCCACAGGTCTGATATCAGCCCCAAATTCTATCCCACAGTTTGGAGAATTAAAATGTAATTTGAATTCATGAACTCATCGATCTTTTATGTGAGAGTTTGAGGATTTATTTAGAAGGAGCAGGTGGGACCCTGAGAATTGGAATGGGGCCATTTGGATGGACTCATGCAAATTTGAGAAACTCCTGATCCCCCAAGTCTTCTTGCCAGTCCCTCTTCCTCCAGCTGAGAAGACTAGTCTTCTCTTGCAAGAAGACCTTGGTAATAACCTCACCCAAGGCAGCTGCCTTACAAAAGGATGCAGATTCTTCTCAAGATTTAGTCTCTCCACCTTTTATGGCCTCTAGACTCAGATCCAGTATCACACTCTTAGTATCAGATTCCAGCAATTTTAGGGACAAAAATCTTAAAGTCTGACCTTAAAGGATACTTCGTACACCTAAATAATTATAGGATTTTTTTCATTTATATTGGCAAAACCCTAAGTAATATACATGGAAGTGGATTATAAGGCTGTTAGACCAAGGAAGATGAACAAAATATTGAACTGGTCCAATTGAGATGTATACCAGAGATGGATATTGGACTTCATATATCTTCTTTTAGGAAGAGGGTAAAAGTATATTGGTTTGTATAAGGGATGGTTGCATCGTATTAAGTTGAAGCATGAGTTTTTCTTAATATTGTTGGTGAAAGTTTAAAAGAGCAGAAAAGTATATACAGGTGTTTAGTAGCCAAAGGGGTGGAAAATTCCAGATATTTATCTTTGGCTCTCAACCCCACACTTGTTCTTTCATACTCTTCTGTATACTGCTGGGATTAGAAGCTTGAAAACTACATTTCCCAAACTCCCTTGCCTGTTGACTTCTGTTAAAGTCGGCCAAAGATTGGAAGTCAGATGGAAGAGAGAAGCTATTTTTCTGCTTCTGGATCTAGCAATGATCACATTGGGACTGTAGTCTCCTGCAGGTGACTACAGTTTCCTGAAATAGTGGTGAGTACTACAACAACAGGTTTTAGCAGTAGCAGCAACAGCAGGTAACTACCAGTCCCTAGAATAGTGACCGTGGTTACTATAGCTGAGGCAGTTGCTGTAGCAACGGTGCAGGGAGGGGCATCCAAGCTTTGTGCTCAGCAGTAATAACACTGGTTCGACCCATCACACAGGTGCAGCAACAGAGCTCTTTCAATCTCAGTAGTGAGCTCACACCGATGAGCTCTGAGAAGCATCACCTTCCCCTTTTGTTCCTCCAGACCTTACAACTTTGTAAACCGTTTTCTGTATTAAATTCCCTCTGTCTGAAATACCTAGATGGGTTTCTGCTTTTCTGACTGTACACTGACTGACACAAAGAGAAAAAGTATCTCCTTCCTCATATGGTTTTTGTGAGTATCAAAGAAGATAAACATAAAAAGTGCTCAGTACAGCGTCTAACACAAAGAGGGTGTTTAAAAAATGACTCTGCAGCCTCATATTCATTTGTTCAAACAAAAGTGGTTAAGCATCAACTCTGTGCTTGGAGATTTTGCTATTTTAAGTCCAGCTGGACACAGAGAAAAGAGAAGAAAGACATGCTCAGGGAATCTTTAAGATAAAGATGGGGAATGCCAGATCTTAAGCTCTTATATCTTAGCTCCAAACCCACCCGTCAATATGCTGTTCTGTGATGCTGGCACTGGGACTCTGAGACCACAACTTTTCTTTGCCATAAATGAATGATTTCTGTTAGATTTTATGAATAGAAACTCCAGAGAGAGGCTAGAAAACAGGAGGGAGAAGGGACTGGTTCCTTCCTGCTTGCTTGTTCACTCCTATCAGGATGCCCCAGCAACGGGTCTTCACTCCAGGAGCAACAGTTTCCAGTCTCCAGCTTCTCCTAGCACTCCCAGAAATAGTCTCCCTGCATCCCTGCATAGTACTGGCACTATCTAGGCAGTGCCCTCTCCTGAGAAGAAAGAGTCCCAGCTCCATGGGGCTCCTCCAAGCTTCTAGTTTTGAAAACCACTTCGACCTCTACCACTTTGTTTTCCTAGCCTTTGGGCTATGTGGCTTCTTACTGCAGTGTTCCCTTGTTTGCCTTCTGAGTCTTCCAATAACTGTTTCATCAATTCCCTATATTAAGTTCCCTCTGTTAAAATAAATAACCTTCCCCAAAAGAGGGGATATATGTATACGTATAGCTGATTCACTTTGCTGTACAGTGTAAATTAACACAATATTGTAAAGCAACTATACTCCAATAAATAAATAAACAAATAAATAAATAATGCGGTTTTGTTTTTCTAAATGGACCCTCATTGACACAAGCGATGAGGAATGTCTAGATGGAGAGTTGAGGAGTAAATATTGAACCAGGACGATGCCGTGCTAATAATTAGGGCTCTCCACAGCTGTTGGAGAAGTCAGGTCTAAACTCTCTGTTTCTAAATGTGTGTGTTGGTGATTTAAGCGGAAGACTGAGCTGATTATAGAACCTAAGGAACTAATAAATGAAAAGCTAAAAACTTCATTTCAAACCAGGATCATGTTCCTTGCAAGTAATAGTAACACAACTTTTGCATAATTTGCATTATCATGCTCTTTATAATAATAGATGCATTATCATGAGCAATACAGTATCAGATTTACACAACCACGCCAAAACTTAGGGCTTAAAACAACAACTATTTATTTCACTCATGATTCTGTGGGTGGACGATTTGTGCTGGGCTCAGTTGTATGGGTCTGCTGGACTCACTCATGTGTTTGCAGTTGGCTGCCAGTCAAACAGTATGTGAAGAACTCCAGAATCCAGGAGAGAAAGAGACTCACAACACCTTTCCATGAACTGTAGTTCTCCAAATGGGGCAAACAATCTGCTGAAGATAACTGAACTCTACACCACAGAGGGGAAGGCAACCAGAGGAAAGATGTCCAGAAGAAACTGAGGAAGAAACCTTCCTCAAGCCTTTCTAGAACACTTTTCTCTCCATCCTCAATTCCTTATTCCGGGGTTCTTCATAGGCTTCTATGGAAGGTTCTTTTTTGTCTTTCTGTGTGCACTGCTTGGTGACTTTCCCCCTCGACATCTCTTCCCCCCCATGTTTACAGTCATTCTCTTAAATCTTTTTTTAACCCCTGCTCTGATCCTAAGGAATATCTCTTCCCTTTTCCCTCCTCCCCTGCTTCCCTCCCCGCTGGGTCCTCCTCCATGTTGCTGTTCCCTATGTTATTTGTTATCAAAAAGACCCTGCATTGCTTTGAAAGGAAACAGTGGTGCTTATCTGTGGTGCATCTGCATGAAGGGAAGGAAAGAAAAACTAGACAGAAAAGAACCTGTTTTACCAACTTCTCATACTCCTGGAAATCCCTAGAAATTTGCCCAAGCCTAAGTCTTTACTGAGGCTCAGGGAAAACTGCTTTTTGTTGTCGTTGCTCTCATTTTCGTTTTTCCCCTGTTAATTTTGTTGCAGGTAAAGCAACAGTAAAGCTCTGTACAGTGTTTTGCAGCAAATGCTCAGTATTTTAAATGCATGATGGGTTAGAACAGCTTTGTGGATTCTAACAACATTTCTAATACACTTTCTACACGATAATATTTGTTGATTTCCAAACTGATTTACAAAACTTTTCTTGGAAAACCACTAGTTATAAGTTGGGGACATCCTAGTCTTACACTAGATTCCTGAGAAACAGAGTCTGAGATAAGAATTCATGCTAAAGTTGTTACCCGAAGGGGGACCCTTCTAAGGCCCTGAGAGTGGGCTCTTGTCTAACACTTGGAAATGGATTGTCCAAGGAGACACATGTACTGACAAAGCAAAAGACTTTATTGGAAAGGGGTGCTCAAGCAGAGAAACATCAAGGTAAGGGAGCCCAGGAGCACTGCTCTGCCATGTGGCTCTCAGTCTCAGGTTTTCTGGTAATGAGGTTAGCTTTCCGGGTTGTCTCTGGCCAATCATCTTGCTTGTGCCTATATTTGGTCTGACTCAGGGGCCTTCCTGGTGGTACGCGCATCTCTCAGCCAAGATGGATTCCAACATGAGTGTTTCTGGGAGGTTGGCAGGACATATTATGGGCTGGCATCTCCTCCCTCCATTTGGCCCCTCCCGAATTCTCCAGGTTAGTTTTGGCAACAGCACCAGGTTCCTTATCGGGACCTCCTATTGTGAGACAACTCATGCAAGCAGTTATTTTGAGTTTCAGTCAACAGTTCCCTAACAAACTGATTCATTAGGATATGTTGTCAGGAGAAACCAGGAAGGGAATGGGGAAAGTGAACCAAGAAAAAGATGGAGGGGAAGCAAGGGTGTCACCCTTCAGTCAAGGGCTACTCTCAAGAGGGCGAACATCTTCAGGCATGTTGGGTTCTCTGTGGCCTCAGCCCAAACGGGTTTTAAGTAGCCTGAGGAAAGCCCTCTTACAAACAGGTACAAGTTCTAGTTGTTGAGGATGAAAGAATCCAAAGAACTATCATGCAGGGGAATGGTGAAGGACTTGAGAGATATTAGTGGAGTACTGACCATGTATGCTACCTTCCTGCATTATGTACTTTCGTTAGTGTTTCATAGGTGTCTGCCCTTGTTTTCTGAAAGAATGAATGAATTTGACTTCATGGATATAATCCTTGTAAATAAATAAGATTATCTTTTCTCCTTGGTCTCCAATGTGTTCTTTAATTTTAAAATTTCTTTCTCTTCTGTTTCCCTTCTTTTCCTCCTTACATTTTTATAAAAAATGAAATAATAGTTAACATTTATAGAGAGCTTAATATGGCCAGGTACTCATTTGTTTTTGTTTATGGGGTGCTTGGTAAGATCCAGGTATTTTATTTAATCCTCATAAGTGCCCCCCTGAGATTAGTAGTATTGTTATCCCCACTTTTAATTGGGGGGTGGTACACATATTAAATCACAAGCTAATAAGTGAATGTGGATCTATCTGCCTTTTCGTCCTCTCCCCTCTGTTTCTCATCCTCTCTTTTCTACACACACACACACACACACACACACACACACACACACACACACACACACGGTTATTTTCATACCCATTCATTTTAATGGGATTCATTTGCAGATATCAAGTCCCAGAGAGTTTATCAAGGAGGGAATAAGTAAGCCTCCTTGGTTAAAATAACGCTGTGCAGTAGGACAGAAAATAAACTGTCACGGCAAACTAACCATCTTTACTTTCACAACATACAAAGGAGCCACCTAAGTGTAGACTTGAGCCTGCCAGAAGTTGCCAGAAGCTTTAACAGGAGTCAGGTGTCAGTGAATTTCACCCACTGCTCACCTGAACCCCAGGGAGGCCCAAAACATGGGGTGAGGAAGCCAGGCATCCTCCCTCTGGTCATTCCCCAGCCTCCTCTCTATGGTCCAGTCAACTTAGATATTTGTCCAGAAAGTGAAGATGTTTAGTTTGCCATGACATCTTATTTTCTGTTTCACTGCACAATGCTATTTTCACCAGGGCATCCAAGCTCTCCGATAAACATTGAGAACATTTGAGCCAGCTTGACAGTGAAAAGACTCTGTGCACTCCGAGTTTTATATATTTATTTATTTCACTTTATTCCATGTTTAGTATGACTGAGTAACCAGTTCAATAAAAAAAAAAGTGGGGTGGGAAACCAGTGTGGATTGTATAATAAAGCAGCACTGGTTACTGCAGACTGTATCCCAACAGTTCCAATATTCCTTTCAAAGAACAGTTTCTTAACAAAGATAGACTAAGCCTGATGGTCAGCTGATATTTCCTCCCAATTCACATTATGGCTCTGAATAGGGACAAGCAAGGGTGTCCCTCTTCAAAGAGTCAGAAGGCGCATGCCTCCAAGTATTGCCTTAACCAGGCAATGCGGAAGCAACAGGAAAAGGTCTCAGTAAGGGCTCAGTCCTCACTGGCACAGGAACAAAGACAACAAAAATCTGCAACCAGCCTCCTCCTGTCTTAGGTATGACCACAGGAGCTAGCAATATTTCCAGGAGGGTGCCAAGAGTCAAAGCAAGCCCACTTCACCATCTGCCACGGGTGGTCCCCTTTGGTATCTCCCACTTTCCCTTCCAGTCTTCAAGAGAGCTTCTTTTGCACTTCCTATTTCATTGAGGAGAGATTGGATTTGAATTCTGTTTATCTCCTTGTCTTGCACTCTGGGGACTGGGTAAAGTCAAATTAAAAACCGAGAATTGGCAGGGGCTTGCAAGGTCATTGAGCATAATTCCCATTCAATGCAAAAATTCTTCTCTTGAATACAAAAGATGATAGTGGTCTCACTGCCTTATATTTCAGCCTATGAAATTGTTGAACAGTACTTTCGTATGTAAAGTTTCTAGCCATGTGATTTTATTTGAATTGTCTTTGTCTTAAATATGTCTTCTTACAGTTTTACCCACTTAACACCTGTGGTACAGTCTGTTAATACTACCAGTTCCAAAATGACATGACCATTTTCTTCTGAGGTTTTCAGCACTCCAGTTATGGGCTGAGTTGTGTCCCCTCAAAATTCACATGTTGAAGTCCTAACCTCAGTACCTCAGAATGTGACTGTATTTGGAGATAAGGCCTTTAAAGAAGTGATTAAATTAAAATGAGGTGATTAGGGTGGGCCCTAATCCAACCAGACTGGTGTCCTTATAAGAAGAGGAAAGTTGGACACACAAAAAAGACCCCAGGAGTACATGTACACAGAGAAAAGACTATATGAGGACACAGTGAGAAGGCCTCCATGTGAGCCAAGGAGAGAGGCCTCAGAGGAAACAAAACCTGTGGACACTGATCTTGGACATCTAGCCTCCAGAACTGTGAGAAAATGAACTTCCATTGTTTAAGCCACCCAGTCTGCAGTACTTAGTTATGGTAGTTGTAGCAAATTAATACAACTTCTATGTCAGAATTGAATCTAGATGAAAAGTTCTTCTTGTTGTTTTCTTAATTCTCAGAGATGAGATCATTAAAACAACTAAAAAGGTGTCTCTCTATACTTCCAATACAGTAAGACTTCCATTATGAATGCTATTTCTAATAGATGTGCATAGAGTTGAAGTCTCTGTCTTCTCGTTCATTCATCCATTCATTCATTCATTCATTTGATAAACGGATTATTTATTCAGTACCTGCCATAGACTAGGCCCTGCACTGAGACCTCAAAAATGAATTTTACCAGCCCTTTTCCCTAAATTCACACATGATTACACAGCAGCACTACATTTTAATAAATGCCAATGTGGAAGTATGCGTAGGTAAGAGATAGCATAGGGGTAAGTAACTCTTCCAGGGTAGGGAGAGAGAGAGCAGAGAAGTAAAGAATGTACTAAATAATCCAAGTACAGAAGAATGACTAAGAGTTGGCCAGCTTTCAAGAGGGGGAAGAGCTCTCAGGTGTGTGTGGTGGAAAATTAACTCGGAAAAATCAGGCATGGCCAGATCATAGGGGCTCCTATGAGCCCTGCTCAGGGGCTGAGTTTTATTCCCTAGGTAACAGAGCCTCAGAAGGATTTTCAGGAGGGGAGTGATTTCTTTAAATTGACATATCACCTGTTCATATGATCTTCCAGCATCTCATTCATCATCCATCAGCATGGGTAGCCTGAGGAAAACTCTCAAAATCATATTGCTTCTATCTTCCCTCTTTCAAAAATCATTTCACAGTCATTGTAAAAGAATTCAGGCATTACAGTAATTTACAGAGATAAATATGAGAGAGGTGTTTTGCCCTCTCTCATGACTCATTCTCTTTCAGAGGCAATTTGATGAGCATCCTTCCAGGCCCCTTTGTATCTTTATTATAGACACAGATACGTATCTATACACACTTTTTGAATACCTGAGTGAAGTCATACCACATGACCTGCTTTTTCATATAGCAGTATTCTTGGAGACTTTTCCATACCAATTCATATAGACATCCCTCTTTTTGTCATCAGTATAATATTCCATAATATAGCTATACCACAACTAATTTAACCATGTCTTATAGATAAACATTTAAGTCATTGCCAATATTTTTCTATTAGAAACCATAAAACAATGACTATTTTTGTGTAATTTTTTTTCTTTTTCTTTTTTTTTTTTGCGGTACACGGGCCTCTCACTGCTGTGGCCTCTCCTGTTGCGGAGCACAGGCTCCGGGCGTGCAGGCTCAGTGGCCATGGCTCACGGGCCCAGCCACTCAGCGGCATGTGGGATCTTCCCAGACTGGTGCACGAACCCGCGTCCCCTGCATCAGCAGGCGGACTCTCAACCACTGCGCCACCAGGGAAGCTCTTGTGCAATTTTTATCTCTACTTTGCAGATGAGGAAACTGAAGTTTAGACAGCTTAAGTAAACCATCTAAGTCACATAGACAGGATGTTGCAAACATGGTGGGAACCTAGATCTGACTATTCCCAAGTCCAAAATCTTCATCTTTGCACTGTACTAGCTCCGTGTGTAAACATCTTGAACTGTAGGTTTATAGTCTTTATCAGATTTGGAAACTTTTTTATTCTTTATCTCTTCAACTATTTTTATGGCCTCCCCAATCCTTTTTTCTTTTCTGGGACTCTAATTCCACATTTACCAGGCCACTTGACTTTGACCCACGACTCAATATGCTGTTCTTTTTCTTCAGTCTTTTCTCTCTCTCTACTTCATTTTGAATACTTTCTATTGCTATGTCTTCAAGTTCGCAGTTCATTGTGAGATCCCTTCTGGGTTTCTTTATCTTTCTACTGCCTTTTTTTTCTGGTCCTGCCACGTGGCCTGCAGGATCTTGGTTCCCCTAACCCCACACTCCCCCACCAGCCGCCCCAGCCTTGATATAACATTGGTCACTCTAATCAATGCAAGTAAATCCATAGAAATGACTTCAGATTCCTATTACCAATCAAACTTAGGCCCAAATATTCCTGATACTCCACTAGGGATGCACTCCCTAATCCCACACGCAGTTCAAACCTGCCTGGGCCAGCAACCAATCAGGCCATCAAGGAACACAATTCTTCAATGCATGGTAACCATTATGATTCAGGATAAGAATCACTTGGGGCTCTGACACAACGTCGTGGTCCTCAGCCCTGACTGCACAGCGGCATCCCCTGGAGATGCTTTAAGAAATCCAGCCCCAGCCCAGACCAGCTACAGCAGAGTGTCTGGAGTAGGGCCCAGGCATCAGATTTTACTGAGTTCCTTGGGTGATTCCAGCATGCAGCCAGGGTTCAGAAACTGACACAGAACTTTTGAAGCCCTCCCTTGGAAAATCTGATTCAGGCAGTCTGGGGTGGGACCTGGGAACTTTTTTTTTTTTTTTTTTTTTTGTGGTATGCGGGCCTCTCACTGCTGTGGCCTCTCCCATTGCGGAGCACAGGCTCCGGACACACAGGCTCAGCGGCCATGGCTCACAGGCCCAGCCACTCCATGGCATGTGGGATCTTCCCAGACCGGGGCACGAACCCGTGTCCCCTGCATCGGCAGGTGGACTCCCAACCACTGCGCCACCAGGGAAGCCCGTCTTTGGTTTTTTTTTTCTGTTTTTTATTTTTTACTTTTTATTTTATATTGAAGTATAGTTGATTAACAATATTGTGTTAGTTTCAGGTGTACAGCAAAGTGATTCTGTTACACATATACATGCTTCTATTATTTTTCATATTCTTTTCCCACTTAGGTTGTTACATAATATTGAGCAGAGTTCCCTGTGCTATACAGTAGGTCCCTGTCGTTTATACATTTTAAACATAGCAGAGCGTACATGTTAATCTCCAAATCCCTAACTATCCCTCCTCCTAACCCTTCCACCCTGGTGACCATAAGTTCATCCTCTAAGTCTGTGAATCTGTTGGAACTTGTCTTTTTAACAAGCCACTGAGGAAATTCTTTTTTTCATCCAGCAAGTTTGGGGACATTGCTTTAAAGGACCAGATATGAAGCCATTATGTATCACAGCCCCTGAGTGACCCCATTTGTAGTTCTGTGCTCTCATTCATGAGTAACTATATCTTTTTAAAGTTTATTTATTTATTTATTTTATTTATTATTATTATTACTATTTGCGATACGCGGGCCTCTCACTGTTGTGGCCTCTCCCATTGCGGAGCACAGGCTCCAGACGCGCAGGCTCAGTGGCCATGGCTCACGGGCCCAGCCGCTCTGCAGCATGTGGGATCCTCCCGGACCAGGGCACGAACCCGTGTCCCCTGCATCGGCAGGCGGACACTCAACCACTGCGCCACCAGGGAAGCCCTAAAAGTCTTTTTAAAAAACAAAAGTCATAGACCTTTGAATTTGCTATATTAGAGTAGACTTAAAAGAAACTTGGTTAAACTTGGTTATCTGGATATGTTTTATCTACCTGGTCACTGTAACAACCAAAGTCACTCACCCACATTTCCAAACAACCCCTGGGGGAAAATGTACTTTCGTCGCTGAGAATCCCTTGGCTTACCGTCCAGCTACAAAATCTCTACCAAGCAGATACCTACTTTAGAGACAAAAAGCTCACCATTTCCATAGGTCATTAGATTCTTGGACAGTTCTGGATAATAGAAAACTGCAAGATCTAATTTTTCCTCTTTATAGAAGATGGGAGAAACTGTGATCAACATACAATCTCCCAGCAGCTCTGCCCCTCTTGGTTGTCCCTTGGTTGTCAGCACTGGGTTAGTCTGCTAGGGCTGCCCTAACAAAATACTACAGACTGGGTGGCTTAAACAACAGAAATTTATTTGCCCACCGTTCTGGAGGCTGGAAGTCCAAGATTAAGGTGTTGGCAGGTCTGGTTTCTCCTGGGGCTCTCTCTTTGTCTCGCAGATGGCTGCCTTCTGGCTGTGTCCTCACCTGGCCTTTGTGCAAAGACATCCCTAGGGTCTCTTCCTCTTATAAGGACATCAGTCCTATTGGCTAAGGACCCCACCCATATGACCTAACTTCATTTACCTCTTTACAGGCTTTATCTCCGAACATAGTCCAGTTGGGTTTTAGAGCTTCAATACATGAATGGCGGGGGGGCAGGGTGGACAATGCAGTCCATAGCAGGCACTTTCTTCCATAAGTTCCCTCAGTGCAGGGCTGTATTCGTGTGGGGCAGGCGACCTGCACTCACGCAGAGGAACTGACAGTCTACTATTTGTGTTCAGCCTCAGAGCTCGAGCACACTTCGGGGCTGCCCTCTCCTTGCAGAGTTTTAATTCTTATTTGCTGCCTATAAATTTTACTATATTCACTCCAAATACACCTACGATGCACTCTGCGGATCCCATAGAGAGCCATCTTCAGTTTAAAACAAACAGGATAGGAATATACTGTGGAGCCTTAGTAGCAAACAGGTCCGCAATTTCTAAGTGGAATCTTACTAATCCAATTTTGGTGATCCAACTCTCTTTTATTTTTTTGCTTATTTCCCTTATTTCCTTCAACTCTTTTTTTTTTTCAGAACTGTGTTCCTGAAAATGAGCATTTTGTGAAGCAATAGTTACTCTTGGCGAACTTGGACATAATTCTTCCAGAAACTAATAGTGTTTGTTTGTTGTTGTTTGCTTTCGTTTGCTTGTTTTTTGGTGGTGAAAAGATTAAACACACACATTTTGTTTTACATTTCCAGGTTACTAGGTAAACATAAAATGCTCAAACAAAATGGCAAGTCACTGTATCCAAGATGGGCAAATTATAATGCAGCCAAAAACTAAAATGAAAGAAAGGCCTTTAAGGAAATGGGGGAAACTATTTCAGGTGACAGATTGGAAACTCTCCTCTTTCCACCAGAAAGCCCACGTGGTCTAACACACAGCTCTGAGAATAGGGCATTTCAGGTATACACAGGTAGAGGCTGAACACAGGTAGAGTCATGCTCCCCGGATTCACAGGATTTAGACTGCAACATTAAATAGGATAAGAACAGGCATGGAGGTATTGGGAATCCCCAGCAGTTACTACATCAGCCCTTAGACCAAGAAGCCCCTCAGCATTGATCAGATGAGACAGATAACACAGGATGCAGGAGCAAGGTGACCGTTGAGGCAAAACCAGCTCTGGGACAGTGATGGAACTGGGAGCTCCAGACACATCACACACAGAGAGAAAGTTGCGATGGTTGCAGTGGGTAGGGGGTGGTAATACCTGAGGACCCAGTAATCCATCATTATGTACATATACAACCAACATGAGTGGGCACGTGTCAGGCTGATTGTTCAGAAACTGCATCTTTTCCTTTCATGCTGCACTCGCAGGCCTTCTTGAGTTTTTAGTAAGAATTCCTGCCTTATAAGGACCCTTCCAAAGCTGGCTGAAGAGAAGGTTCTGATGGAAGGCGGGGTGATGGGATGGCAATTAACTATTGCATTAGAATCCAGGGTCCAGGATACAAATATCGGGGATGAAACCCTTTTGCAGAGACGGACCAAATAGGGATGGTTTTTGGGTGGACAGCGTTATACAGACCCCAGAATACAGCGTTTCAACCATTACAAGTCGCCCGGACCACCCACCTTTTCTCTCTTCCTCTTCTTATTCTGTCCCTTTCACTTTTTCCCCAAATGGACTTCTCACTCAGGAAATTCTTACAAACACAGGCACTGGGCTAGTCAAGGTGGGCCCCAAACACATTTTCCCCGTGGACTCGGGTCTGGGTGTGCTCACCCTCTGCAGACAGCCATCTCTGCCCAGGTGTCCTCACAGAGCAGGGGCTTCGGGCCTGAGCAGGGGTAATTACCCCAGCCAGAGGAGAAGCGAAGGTTCCAAGATGGCTTCACAGAGGACAAATTATACGTTCAGCCCAAAGCTGTTTGATTCAAAAGATAAATCAGAGTTACCTGTGGTCACCCCATGCAAAGCACTCCTTGAAAGACACCTCCCACTTCTCAGATGTCAAATGATCCTCTTGTAGATTTATCAAAGCAGCAGGGATTAGCAAAGCCGTCTACCCTTCAGTTCTTCTCTCTCCTTTTTTCCACTTCTTTGTTTGCCTAAATAGTTGTATTAGTGAGTGAGAAGAAAGAATGGGATGTAATTAGTGTTTCTTGTAATAGTTCCTGTTTAGTTTTGTAATCCTTCTGTCAGGTTTATTTTCATGTTAAGCAAAGGAAGTCTCGCTGGAATATTATAATCTCTTCTTAGTGTTAGCAAAAAGCCTTGGTGTTTAAATTAATAAAGAATTGCTCGAGGAAACGAAGGCTTTCCTTGAGAGCATCAGTTTAAAGAACATGTCATTCTTCAGAGCTTGCCTTGCCTCACACTGTTTTGGTTTTGGTTTTCGTTTGTTTGTTTGTTTTTGTTTGGTTTTTTGCTCCACAATGTTTAAGGCTGGAGGTGAGCCCATTTCTAAGAAGCCAGGTAGGGTGTTTAGGTTTGAACTGTATGATCCGCCAAAGGTTACGTCTGCACCCCAGTATTCTGCACCCAGAGGGGCTTACGCTCATGTCCCCTTCTGCCTGCACAGCCCCCTGTAATAGCTCCCTGCATTGCCTGTGGCTACCAGCCCTACTGAGCCCCTCATTTGCTCCAAAGCCCCCAAAGCCCATGACCGGGCCCCCAGTGACTAGGTCCTAAGCCAGTTTTTCTCCCTGACTCCCATCTTCACCTTCACACACACATTCCTGGCAAATTATAGCTCATCCCAGTACCCATCTTGCACTCTCCTATCCCTGTGCCTTTCCCTCTGCCCACACCACCTCGGCAGGGCCAGATGTGCCCATCCTTCAACCAGGGGCTGCCTTCTTCATGAAGTTTCCTCCATCCCTCCCAGCTGCAAGTACTCTCTCTCACCCTTCATATCCCATGGACTCCTTCTCTCTCTGTCTAGAGTAGTAACCAATCTTCACCTGTATTATAGATTTTGAATTCCCTAAATAACGCATGAATATATTCTCCTTTTGAGAAACTGGAACACTACAGATAAATCTTAAGACCTCTTCACCTCCATCCTCAACCTTTTCTCCACTCCCCAGAGACAATCACTCTGAGGAGTTTGATGTGTTTTCCTTCTAGGTTTATATCTACATTTACATATCTATCTATGTCTATATCTATACAGATATGGGTATTACATATCTTGCCTTTTTAACACAGCATTGTTTTTTGAGATCCGCCCCTGTGGATATATAGATTTAAAGATTGGCTTTTCGTTATTCTGTGGAATTTCATCATAGGACAGCTCTTCACATTTTCTTTAGCTTGTCCTCTATTTGTGGACATTCTCTTCTCTCTGCCAGGGGTATTCTCCAGCCAGATGGCCCAGCTAACCCACATCCAGGTGTTGCCTCCACTGTAAAGTCTTTTCTGACATCACCTCTCCCCCTTCCCCCCACCCCTCACCTTGCACTGAGCATCTCTGCCCTCATGCATCGCCACCCCTTCAGTTCCTGATGCTGGGAAGACTGGAACCCAGATTCTTCCCCCTGTCATGTAGAGCTGCCCCTTCCCCAAAAGCTCTGACATTTGATGGCCAAAGCTCTGGAGACTCAGCATCCGTCCTGCACACCAGTCAGTGTGTTCACCTGGCAAGGAAACTTCTCTCTCTCTCTCACTCTCCAAGGAACCAAGGTGCTGAATTTTAAAATAACAGCACTTTCAGAAGTTGGTACGCACCTGTGTGTTTTCATGGGAGCTCCTGGAGAGTGGCCACTCATTGCTGTGCCTCAGGAACCCAGCACAGAGCATGACATGTTGTCCTCAGTAAATAGATGCTGATTCAATGTGTCTTATTTCTCACACATGACTGCAGGTCCCTTGAAGCCAAGATTTGTATCTGTTACTCTCTCAAAAGTCTTTCATGGGGCTTTGCCCATATGTGCTTAATAAATATTAGTAAGTGACAAGACAACAAGTCAATCTGGCCATTTCAGACAAAGAATCGGTCTCTGCAGAGAAATGGGTGGAAGCAGCCTGGAGAATTAGTCAGTCACACTTCAGTAAAACCAAGCCAAAAAAAAAAAAAAAACAATTTCAGAGGAGAAGACAGGGAGACCAGCTATTGACCTTCTCCGTGCAGTGATGGAGGGATGCTGGGGAGAGGCTAACGCCCATCCTGGGCTCCAAACAGCACAAGGTTCTGAACCTGGGCCTGGCACATCTCTCAGTGTTGGGAGCCTCTCTTCCTGATGGGAAGAGGCCAGGAGCTCTAGGCCAGCGGTGAGGTTGATGAAGACACTTAAAAAGAGAGAGGCTGGGCTGAGCCTCTGTTGGTCTGTTCTGTGTCAGCAGAGTCTCACAGTGGTCCTGAGGAGCTCCTTGAGCCTTTCTCTCAGCCCTGCCTTGGCCTTGGCCACCTCACCCTCCTGCAGGGTCTCCAGCACTCGGCCCTGGCTCTTAGAGGACCTCTCCTACATCTCAGGGAGGCAAGTGCTAGCTCTCAGAAGAGCTTTCTAGAAAGGGCCCATTAGGTCTTTATGAGTCTTCTTTACTAGGTTCCCATGTGCCTGGTCTCCAGGGCGGTCCAGCTGCAACCCTTCTCCTCACAACATCCAGAGGTAGCCCCCTGCTTAAAACCTTCAGTGACCCACCCCCCCGCTCCACCCAGTGCCTCCAGGATAAAGTTCTAATTCAAGCTGTCTCTAAGCTGGTTGCTATCTCATCTGGCCACACTCCCTCGTGCTGTCTACAATTCAGTAACTCTAGACTCACAGAGCTCCTTGGAGGCATCGTGTTCACTCTTGACTCAGAGCTATTGCACATGCAGTTCTTACTGCCTGGAACACTCTTCCCCTACACTCCACATGACCTCAAGCCGCTCTCTTCAGGTCTCAGGCCCTCTTGAGCAGGCCTCCCTGGCTGAGTGAGGTCAATCTCTATATGATTCTACACTCCTGGTACATTCCCATTGGAGGCTGATGAGTGTTCTTCCTAGTTTAATAGTGCGCCATAAGCTCTCTAGGGCCAGAGACCATATCTGTCTGGATCACTTTGGTATCCCGGGTGCCTATCACAGTGCTGACACATAGTAAGTGCTCACTAAATAGTCAGTGAAGACATAAATAAAAGAGAACATTCCCCTGCCCTGATCTTGCAGTGCTTCCGGGGATGAGTCCCTCCTGAAGTCTTTTGTTGGTTAAAAATCCCTGGGGGTTTCTGATTTAGAGTCTTTCCCTTGAGGGCTGCACTATGTTTTAAGAAAATGCCTATTTCCAGCTGCACAGTTTAGGTACATAAAATTCGTGCATTGCAATAAATACTTGGCCTCATGAATTTCTAGCCTGTTAAATAACAGAACTTAAAATGCTAGGTAAGCAGGTGAAAGAAGATAGCATCGTAAATACCAGAAAATTACGGGTTGGTGATTTTTTTTCCCCTTTGATCTTGGAACCTTCTACCAGATGAAAGAGTGATTGCCTCAGAGAGAGTCTTGAGTAGAGTTTTTCCTTGCCGGGCTGGCCGCTGACCAGTTTGGAGCAACGAGGCAAGCACGCACTTTGGCAGACACTCACTAAGGTGATGGGTTCCCAGTTCACAACAAATCTCCCTGCTCTAGGAATGTTCCCAGGCAAAGTGGTGGGCAATCAATGACTATATCTGTGCTATGGGAGAGGCACTGGTTAAAGGATAGATCCCTGACTTAAGCAGGGCCAACTGGTCTCTCTTCTGGAATTTGAAACTTGAACCATTTTATATATCCAGCTGCTGGAGTGTTAGAGTAGAGTTAACATAATGGCGGCCCCTAGAAAGGTGGTTCCCGCAGCCTGCTGCTGAGGTCTCCTGAAGTCCTTGCCCTGGCTCTTGCCCTTCCTGAGATTTGAATTAATTCTTTCCTTGATCATGTGAGCCACTCAGGATCCTTTCAATCCATTATGTTTTTGGACACACTCATGTATCCATAAACTTGTCTACCTATTCCAGGTTAAAGGTAGGATTTCATTGCTCAAACGTTCTCTCATTTTCTGAAGGGAGCTGAGCCTGACCTAGAGATGGTGGCACTCAGCTGGATGGGTCAGGGGCCACCTGTCAGGCAAGATTTCCTGGCCCCTGGGCAAGATGGGGGAAGCAACAGGGGCTTGGTTACCTAGAGCTCAATGGGAAGGCTTATTCTACTAAAGAAAGAACGTTTGACCTGCCTTTCTGATGACTATTTGGTTCTAAAGGTAGAGGGAACAATGAATGTAATTACTATTTTGAGTTTGCTAATCAGCATGAGAGAAAAAAATCACTGGTGGTGAGGAAATACCCCATCACGTCAATCACGTGATCCAAAGCAGTGCCCTAGACTTTAGGAAATTAAACATCTGAAAGTTCTAAGGAAAGGTAGCCATGGCTGTAGAGCTATGCTTTGCAAGGATATATGGCTCAAGAGGCTTAAAGACATGAAATTCTAACTATAAAATCACAAATAGCTACAGAGAGAAAGAAAAAGGAAAGATAACTAGAGAAGCAGTGAGGTTTCAGAGGGAACTCCCTGATACGCTCAAATTTTAAATATGAAAGAACATGGTCCCCGCCCTCAAGGACATCACAGTCTGGTGAAGAAGATACACAAAGGGGAAAGTGCTGAGAACCCTGGGAGAGGGACAAGCCACTGGCTACTGGGCGTGGGAGGTGACAGCAGTCCTTTCCAGCTGAAGGAATAATATCTTGTCCTGGTCACTATTTGTTTCATATAGCCTAGGGCAGGGTCCTCATTACATTCTTTATTCTCTCATGTTTGGGGGCACTTAGTAAGTACTCAGTAAATACTCTATTGTCTGACTAGCTGACCCATCATCACACTGGAGATAGCTGGCATTAGTAGAGCATTAAGGCATTTATTTATCGTCTGCTGATGAAAAACACCTGGGGAACGTTAGCTCCTTCCATCCTTCCACTATGTCCACAGGGGTTCAGAGGGAAAGCCAGTGCTGGAAAGGCAGCTGCTTCCTCTGAGGAAAAGAGGCATTATTGAGATGTTGGTTTGAAAGCTCAGTCTTGGTAGGACTGAGGCAAGCCTGACTCTAGCCAGGCTTCTGTTTTACCTGGCTAGTTTATCCTTCGGGTTTACCTTGGCCCTCAACCTGCCCATCAGAAGAGACCATTTTGCACTCCCGTGTGTCGTTTCTACCACTATTTGTCACTTGTTTTCATCCATCATCTGTGACTATAGTTTTTTCATTAGACTTTGAAGTCCTTGAGGTCAGCAACTCTAAGAGTTCCTCAATGTATGTTTGTTAAGTAGGATTCTTGCCGTTTTGAAAAGATGCAAGACGCTTTTTTTATTAGTACTTAGAAAAAGGGCTCATTTTATAAAGCTTCTTCTGCATGCTATAGAAGATGCCTTAGGACCTCACTCTTTGCTCTAACCCCAGCTTGGAAGAAAGTAAAATCTATTTCTTGCTTAGGGTTTTCCATTGCTCTTATTCTGGTCTAGTCCATTACCCAAAAGCTTTCTTGTCAACTGGGTATGAGATTCTTACCATAGAGACAGAAAACATAAAAACTCCAAATAAAAAACTGCAGAATCATCATATTGCTCCACCAACTGATAAACAGTTTAAAAAAAAATGTGGTATATCCAGATAATAGAATATTATTTGGCCGTAAAACTAAAAAATGTACTGATTCAGGCTATAGCATGGATGAACCTTGAAAATGTTCTTGCAAAAGAAATCAAACGCAAAAGGCCATGTATTCTATGATCCTTTTATATGAAATGTCCAGAATTGACAAATCTATAGAGACAGAAAGCAGATTAGTGGTTACCTTGAGTTTCGGGGACTGGGCGGGTCATAGCTAAAGAATATGGGGTTTCTTTTGTGGGTAATGAAAATGTTCTAAAATTTGTTACAGTGATAGTTGCACAACTCTACGAATATACTGAAAACCACTGAATTGTATATTTTAAACGGGGGAATGGTGTGGTATGTGAATTACATCTCAATAAAGCTGTTACCAAAACCATTTTTTTAATATAGTCTTGTTTCAATAACTGAATTTGTTTCCCTTGTTGGCTTTGCCCCTCAGACCAAAAGCTTGGCCAAAAAATGGGCCTCGCCCAGTTCAGCAACCCCAGCTTCAGTTCACACAGGAAGTGTTGCCTTTCTTTTACTCCGTTTAGTAACACAAAGAGTTTTCTGTCTTCACCTGGAAAGAGGCGCAGCAAGGCAGACTGCACCATTTAGGGGATGCTAGGACCCTTCATGAAAAGCCAGGTTCCACCATCCACTCAGGAGGAATTGAAAAGGGCCCCTGCTTAAGCCTAAGCTTAAGCCTAAAATTGGACAGAGCAGAGAGATGAAAAATTAGGAGGTCAAATCTGTGATCCACAGGCCTTGAAAACTCCCAGGTAAAGTTAATCTCATTGCCGTGTGGCGTCCCTTGTTGTTTCTTTCTTTATTAAAGCAGACTTTCTTTCATGTGGTGTTAACTTAAAACGCGACTAACAAAGTAATCGCCACTTCTGTCTTTAATTTGTTTTGTCCTAGACTACAAAAGACAGCTGAGTTTGCCCTCAGATCATAAATCTGGGGCTTACTCCAGCCCAGCCGTGTGTGTGTGGTGAGGGGGGGGGCGGTGTATGTGGGGGTGTCAGTGTGTGTTTTAAATACAGATCACATTTCACTAATTCTGCCCACTTCCTGGAAGCGCCCTGTTAGGTGGTCACAGCGATCAAGCGCCAAGGCTTCCCTCATACTTGTTGGACAGCAGCGTTCAGGCGAGGAGGCGAGAGGTGGTCGGATTCAAGCAACGTGAATAATAAAGGTTTGAAGCTGGGAGGAGAGCACGCAGAAGTGATGCATAATTCAACAGGCAAATTAATCAAGTCCCCTTTTCTATGCCCATTGCAATTACTGGGAACGCGCAGAGTCATCAGCTTTCTCGCCCTCCCTCCGCCCCTTCCCCGGCCCTGGCAGCTCCGGGAGAAGCATCGGGATGCGTCTGGTTGAGTCCCGGCTGCCGCGGGCGGGCATCTCGGGCAGAGCGGACCTGGGAGCTCCAGTCCCTCTGCCTCCGCGAAGCCGCGTTTTCTCCGACTGGTGCGGATCTGGGGAAGCACGAGCAGGGGTTTGGTGTGCAGTAGAGCAGAGAGTGGGGACAATTAGTTTTCTTCACGCTTGGCTGAGCCTCAGTGTAGGGACGGACCGGCTTAGAGGGTGAGGCAGATCGCAGATAATAGAAGCTTCATTTCCAACTGACCCTCGGAGCGTCGTGCCCGGCCCAGGAGGAAGGAACAATGCTGATCCCTGGGAGAAACGCCGGCGCTGAATGCCGAAGGCTCCAACCAAGCAAGGGGGCAAAAACAAAAGCAATAGACAGGGCTTTGCCTTGAAATGGTTTCTCTAGTACCCACCAAAAGAAAAAGAAAAAAGCGGCATTGAGGACAGAAAATAAAGTCTGGTAATGAAACATACATTGCTCACACAAGCAAGAAGCAGACACACACACACACATACACCCATGCACACAGGCCATTGTGCGGGCAAGCTCCTTTTGGCCCTGGGATGCGTCTCTGAGGTGAAAAAAAAAGTGCCTCAAAAAGAAAAGCCCCACTATGTGGCCTTCTAGCTGTAGTATGAGTCACCGAAAATGTCCCATGATGTGAGTGGCTTGAGATTAACGCCAAGCACCAACGGGAGAAGCAAACACAAAAGTTTTCACCATAGAGGGAAGAGCTAAAGCACCCCTAACATTGGTGGTTTTAACCTTCTTATCAGGGTGTCAGTTACTGTGTAATACACTACCCCAAATCTCAGTAGCTTCAAACAACATCTATTTTATCATGTATGTTTCATGTTCTGGGGTCCAAATTTCAGGCAGGGCTCGGTTGGATGATTCACTGGTGCCAGGTAGCATCAGTTGAGGTCACTTGAACATATTCAGCTGGCATGTGGGCTGGGCTGCAGGGTCCAAATGGCTTTACTTCTTGATCTTGTATCTAAGAAGAGATGGCTGGAAGGATGGGCTCAGCTGGGACTGTCCACCAGAGTGTCTACCTGTAGCCTCTCCAGCATGGCAGCTCAGGGCTCCCAGAGAGAATGCTCCCAGAGACAGGAAGTGGAAGTTGCCACTTTCTTCCTCAAGGCCCAGGTCTAGAAACTGGCATAGCATCACTTCCACCATATATATATATATATATAGTGATTAGGTCATGAGGGTGGAGCCCTCATGGTTGGGATTAGTGCCCTTATCAAAAGAGAACCCAAAGAGCTCCTTTGCCCCTTCTGCCATGTGAGGACATGGCTGGGTACCTATGAACAAGGAAGCAGGTCTTCACCAGACATTGAATCTGCCAGCACCTTGATCTTGGACTTCCCAGCCTCCAGAACTATGAGAAACAAATTTCTGTTGTTTATAAGTCACCCAGTCTGTGGTATTTTGTTATAGTAGCCCAAATGGACTAAAACAAACAGTTTTCTCTTCTTATTCTATGTTTTACACTTTGAGGAAAAAGTTCAATACCTCCTGTTTAGAAGACTTGGTTTCATGGGAACTCTTGGGGTTTCTAGGCCCCATTCAGTTGTGGGAGGCTGAGCAGGGACTCGGATGACACAGCCACAGGGGAATGACTAGCAGGAGAGCTGGGAGATTCACCCCTTTTGTTAGTGCTTTGCATCTGTCAAATGCCAATTCAGACTTCCATCAACAGGCATATTTAAAAGGATTCGCGTTAGGGAAATTTGCTATCCATGCATTTTCAATGAGAGCCAATTCTATTAACTCCTCCGAATCCCATGCATTATGGCTGGGCTTTCAGAAGCGAGCCTTGAATAAACTTTTCAGTGATTTCACAACACTTCCATTATGGCTGTTCCATTATGAAGCAGATGAACATTTTCTTGAACAATTAGATGGGGTTGTGTCGAATAAAGAGCGAGGTTTGCCTGAGATCACGGAAACCTATCTGCTTAGGTGATTCATTTTCTTCCAACAAGGCAACCCATAATAAGCTTTTCTTCTGGAGCCTTGTCTTGCTTCCCATTTCAATTAGTGACAATGACTGGAGAATAAGAGGAATATCTTCTTCATGTCCTTGTGCTGCAAACAAGGCTAGCCAATGAAGAACAATGAAGAGCGTGAGGGAGGGGAAGGGACGCAGAGTGGGGGCAGGGGCACATCTGCAAGAAAACCAGCCTGCTTTCCCAGAGAGACTCCCCAGTGCAGGGGTGGGGTCTGCAGGAATCAGGTGGCAGAGCTAAGATGGGGAAGAAAGACTCCAGCAGGGAAGCAGGTCATCGCAGGCAGAGCGGCAGGCGCAACATGACACTAAGCATCACCCTCTCTCTCCACGAGGCCAGTCTTATCCTTGACCCTGGCCCCTGAAATCTGGGGCATATTGAACTGTCACACTTTCTACAAGTCATTTGTACATGATTGTTTCTTGACACAGTTCTGCCCTGTTGCTGTTTTGTCCGTGGTGAGTTTCATCGTTTCCTGCCACCAGGCCTGTCAATGGATGTTCTTTGAGAAACAATGCCAAGGTGAGAGAAATCCAATATCACAAATTCATTCATTCATTTATTCATTCTCTTACTGAATGAGCACTTCCTGGGTGTATATCGTCTACCCTGATTTCCAGGCATCCCAACTACTGGGCTATGACCTAGAGAGGTGAGATTTCTACCTTTTTGTGTCTGCTCTGTCCTCCAGCCCATTTCTCTTGACCCCCATCTCTACATACAGTTCGCTCTGGCAAACACTGACAGCTTGCCTCTCCACTCCAGACCCTGTTTTAGGTACCTGCAATACAACAGGGACCAGAACACAGCTCCGGGGTTAATTTCCTTGGGCCACTGTGACAAAGGGCCACAGACTGGGGCACTTAAAACAACAGAAATTCATTGTCTCACAGGTCTGGAGGCTGAGAAGCCCAAAATCAAGGTGTCAGCAGGGCCATGCTCTCTCCAAAGGCTCTAGGCAAGGAAGGTGGGGATTCTTCCTTGCCTCTTCCAAGTTTCTGTGGTTTACCGGTAATCCTTGATGCTCCTGGACTTGTAGGTGCCTCACTCCACTCTCTGCCTCTGTCATCACTGGGAGTTACCCCTGTGTCTCTTCAGATCATCTTCCTTTTGTGTGTCTGTCTCTGTGTCTCTTCCTATAAGGACACCAGTCCTACTGGATTAAGGACCTGTCCTACTCCACTGTGACCTCACCTTAACTATTTACATCTGCAATAATCCTATTTCCAAAGAGTCATATTCTGAGGTTCCAGGAAGGACACAAGTTTGGCAGGTGATGGGAAGTGGGAGTTGGGGGGAGATGACACTATTCTACCCAGATCACTGCTCTTCTGGAACTCAGAGTCTAGAGGGGAAGCAACACAAGTAAAAAGTCATTGCCGCTTTCAGAGGGAGGTGACATGAGAAAAGTCTGTACAAAGCCCAAAGGGAGACACAGGTAAGTGAGACATCCTCTCTGGAAGTTGGTCTGGAAGGTGGTGTCAACGTAGAGAAGAGAGAGAGGATATTCCCAACCAGCCACCCATCGGCCCTCCAGGTCTCGAGGGCTCAGCCCAGGAGACAGAAATTTTTATTTTCTTTTGTGGAATGCCAAACCTCTGAGCTGGCCCAGGCCACTGGTGGCCTGTCATACCACTTTGTGCCTGAGTCCCATCCTGCCAGATGGCCTCCCCAGCTCCTTTCCCCCAGGACCTGACTCTGGACCCCTTCATGGCAAGAATTAGCAAAGCAGAGGAAATGCAAGGGAAGAAGAAGGTTTCCCCCACCAAGGCCCATTCATTGCAGAGCTTCACAAACCAAAGCAAATGCACCACACAATCACCTGCGGTCCTAGCCTCTCCCTAATCGCCAGCCCCCAGCACCACTGTCCAGCAGTACACGTGGCTCCAGCTTCCCCCAGGGTTCCTCTTCCTCCTCTGGGGTGCAAAGAAGGTGGCAGGAATATAGGTTTTCTCTATCAACAAGAGAAATCAAGAAGCTGATCGAGTTCTTCTATAAAATGAGAAGATTGAGGGGTGGCCTGGGAGAACCTTACAGGCAAAGACAGAGGCACAGCATAACCACTCCCATGACCACCAACCAGCACATATTCCTGCAGTTTAATTTTGATTAGAAAAACCTTCTTAGCTGGAAAGGTACCTCTGGACCTGACTTAAGCCAGCCCTCTCTCTTCAGTGCCCTTTGCTATACAGACGGGAGCCTGCATTACTTTATAAGTCCTTTCAGCAGGGATGTTTTATAATGGGCTTGGTAACTGTTCTGCTGTATCGAAAATGATTAAATATGCTACCAAAGCTAGATCCTGTATTAGAACCTGCACCTAAATGTTGAGGGCGCAGAGTCGTCCAGAGTGGCAGAAGCACGACGAAGCATTGTGTTTAGTGATCAGGATCCAGGCTATTGAACACAGTGTTCAATAAAGTGCCGAATGTGGCTGGTTAGATGCTCAGGCAATGGCCGTCACTCACTGCAGGTGCAAAAGTGTGTCTCTTCCCACGCCCACTCTGGGAATATGCTCTAAACCGTGTAAGAGTCCAAGATGTCACACAAGGACAAGGGCAAGCCTGGGCTGGGAGCAACAGAGAGATGGGCTGCAATGTCTAACCTGAAATCACCTCTTGGATATCCTGCTAACCAGGGGAGGGACTGTCTAGATGCCCACCTTAGTCCTGGTACAAAGGGACCCTTCCTATTAGCTCACACTCATGGAAAGGTGGAACATCTCAACACCTCTTAGAAAAAACATAATACCTGTTCTCCCCCTGCCCAGGGGGTAAAGAGGACTGGGACATCTGAGCTAACACCATTGGGTGTCACATACCAGCATCTTAACCACATGAGACATGTCCGCCTCAGGCACACCTATCCAGAACATCATGAATTACCTGAGTTGTTTTCTGGATTTCTTAGAGCCCTCAGTGATAAACCGGCACCTGCCCCTCAGATCTGGAAACGCAGCTTCCTCCCTCCCAATGGGTATCGTCACCCCTCCCTCAGTGCTACTGTAGCTCCTGATACAGATGCTCTATCTTGATCCCTTGGACTCCAGCTGCTGCTTCTGGATCCAGATTCACGGGGGCGGCTTGTTGCTTCTCTGAGATGAAGTGATACGTGCTTCCCCTTTACACAGAGCCAATTGTCCCTTATTCCACCATTACCGCCTTCTTGCCAGCGCGATGTTGGGACCCTTTTGGGTCCTGTGCCTGTTGTCCTGTGCCCTCTGTGTGAATGTCACAGTGCTAGGACTGCGTGGAATCCCCCACTGATGGTCACAGGCTAAGTGCTAATACAGCACTGAGACACACCACCCTAGTCTCTGAGAGCATCCGTAGCCCGGCAGGGGTCCTGAGTGGTGCTTTTTAAACGCAGGGTCCCCAGCAAGCGCTCAGCCCCCCCATCTGAAGGGAGGCCCATATCCTGCCTGCATGTGCTGGAACCACACATGGGGTCTCAGGGAGTTTTTGGTCTCATCATGTTATGCTGAGAGGCCCCAGTAGCCCACCTATTATAGTCCCTTGGAGAATATTCCTCAGTTTAGCAGTCTATGGGATGGGACTACACTTCCTGCCCCCTTGTCTGCAGCAAAATAGAAAACAGAGGCCCATGGGCAGCCTGGCTCTGGTCTGAAAGAGCAAGACTCCTTGTGAAAACAGTGGTGTAGTTCCTTCTTGTGGGCCTGCATGTTGCTTCCGTCGGGTTAGACGTTTCTTCCGGATAATAGAGAATAATTATAGACTGTTTGATCTCTGTTAATAACCAAGTCCCCAAGACTCTCTTCTGATTGGAATGAATCTGACCAGAGAAGAATTTTTCTCCTAAAATTTATACAATAATAGACACTTTTTCATCCCTGATAAGATGTGCATAGGAGCCGCGTACGACAAAAGAGGTTTTGACTCTCAGGTCGTAGAGACAAAAAGTCAATGCATACTAGTTGTTGTAACCTTCACTGATCTGAGTGTTCAGTCCCTTCCTCCCCTCCCTCCCCCTCCCCCTCCCCCTCCTCCACTGCCTTCTCCTCCTCCCCCCTCTCTTTCTGTCTCTCCTGTATTTGAGAGTAGGTTTCTGCTGCACATATATTCAGCAGGGGCGTCATAATTCCTCCGTTCCTTGGCCCACAGGAATGAACCCACATTTTTATAGCTTCTTCTGCTTCCCTACGTCTGAGGTCATCACACTCCCCTCAGCACCACAGGGTGGTTTTGCCGGGACAATAATACCTAAACCTCCACCCACAGTCATGCTCAGTGATGTAAACTTGGCTACAATGTGCTAGGCAGCTGACTCCTTTCCTCAAGCAAGACCAGCTGAAGTTCTTCTCCTGGGCAGGAGCTGAGGGGTCCCGATGGACAGGAAGTGACGGCCCATGGTCTTTTAAGACTTCCCCTTTCCCCTGAACGTCCACTTGTGCACAGTACATTTTCTACCATCTTTACTTTTGCTCTTTTTTTGACAATGGTGACTCACTGAAAACTACTGTTTTTTTATTAAGCTCCCAATATTGTGACCCCTATGTTTTACAGGATTGAAAAATTGGGATCCTACTGACCGTGGTATAGTGGTGTTTCCCTGTAATGGTTTTCATAGCTTATAGCCCTGCAATGCAGATACATGGCTCCACAAATTAGCCACAATTTGAGCCGTTTTGCAGCGGAGCACTTAGGATTTTCCATTCGATGGTTCTCAGCCTCTCTTCCCAACGCACTTTCTCTCAAGCCTCAAACACCCGGAGTCGGGACCACAGACCCAGAGTTATTTGTTTTTTGATTGCTCTGGAAGAATCTCTGGAAGCCATGAAAGGTGTTGGCCAACTCCCTTCCTGGGCTAATTGCCAGACTCTTGAGTTTCCCAAATGTCATTCCTTCTCTGCGGCTAAGGCCCTACTGACAAAGAATGCAGAATTCACCATCCACTAGACCTCCCATCCAATGCTGCCCTGCAGCATGCAATTCACTGCCGATAAGTGAGGAGCTGTTATCAGCCCACATTCAAAATGCTACTCCATACTTCTCAAATGGATTCTTGATAGCCCCACTTCAGCTCTAGAGACTACAGCTATTAATGTGGGTAGGAAAGGGGTATCAGGCCTCACTGTCAGGAGGAAAGCAAGAGGCTTCTGCTCTCTGCAACTTTCTTAGTACAACCACCCCTCCAACCTTCCAAACCAGCCAAAGGTGGACAGGGGCTGAATGACCATTCTATCCATGTTGGATACTACTGATCACCTCTCACTGAACAGCTCAGGGCCTGGGCCCAGCCCTTCTCTTTCAGTACCCCAGGCTGCCCAGTCCATGTGCCCTCTGGCCGGAGCTCCTCCCTCTGAGCTGGAAACCGCAAGTTAAATTAGGGAGGAACTTGACAAATCACTCATTAAACCCGTTAAACCCCCAAACTCTCCTTAGTTCTCCAGGACAGACACTGAGGCTGAGGTCTTAGCCCAGCTGATTTAAGATGCGGCAGAACAGACATCAGAGAAGAAACAAGTTGAGTCACCAGCACCTTCAGTGGCTGTCATGTCCCCCTGAAGTCTTTACAACACAATATGTCATACAGGGACATGAGTGTCTCCAAGGGGTTCCTAATCTCATCCACCATCTCTGCCCTCATCCCACCCATCCTTCTCTTCCTATACTGGCTCTTCCCAGTCCTAGAACACACTCCTTCTTTCCCACATAGCAACCTGGGACCTTGCTGGTCCCCCTGCCTGGAATAAGTTTGCCCTGGTCTCCCCATTGCTAGTCCTTTTCTTCCAGTCTCAGGCCTCCTCAGAGCATCCCTCTGTGATCTCCCACCTAAAGGAGGCCCTCACCCCCACTTGCTTCCGGTTTCTTCACCCTAATTATTTCCACTCATACACTCACAGGTAGTTATTTAAGTATTTAAGTATTCAATAAGCTGATCTTGGTCTGACCCCTGCCCTGCCCTCACGAGGGTGAGCCCTCATCTGTGTTGTTCGCCACGATCCTCAGACCCTCAAACACTGCTTGTAACATACATAGTGGCACCCCATAAGCGGTTCTTCGATGGATGTTGAAAGAAATGAAGCTTTAGGGATGGTCTCTTTATTCTTGATGTCCTGACAATCTACCAGAGTGTGTCCAGGCTGAGTGTCTTTTAAGGAATTCTGTTTGGTATTAGTAGGGTCTTGGCATCTGAGGTCACTGGTCTTTCTTTAGCTCTGGAAAGATGTTCTAGTCTGATTTATTTGGGTGATCCACCACCAGCCCCCTGCATTCTCTCTTCTCTGCTCTGTCCTCTCGGAATTCCCACTGGACAGATGTTGAGCTTTGTATATCTATGCTTCATGTTTCTTCATTTTCCTTTGTATTTCTGGCTATTCATCCTTATGCACTGCTCTGATCTTCAAACTGCAAATTTTCCCTTCAGCTATGTCTACTCTGTTATTCAGCCCATTTACTGAGAATTTCATTTCAACAACCATATTTTTCATTTCAAAAATTTCTAACTAGTTATTTTACATTAAAAAATTGTTCTTGGGGCTTCCCTGGTGGCAATGTGGTTGAGAGTCCACCTGCCGATGCAGGGGACACGGGTTAGTGCCCCGGTCCGGGAGGATCCCACATGCCGTGGAGCGGCTGGGCCTGTGAGCCATGGCCGCTGAGCCTGCATGTCCAGAGCCTGTGCTCCGCAATGGGAGAGGCCACAGTGGTGAGAGGCCCGCATACCTCAAAAAAAAAAAAATTGTTCTTGGTTTAGAAACAGACTCACAGACATAAAGAACAGACTTGTGATGGCCAAGGAGGAGAGAGGGTGGGGGAGGGATGGATTGGGAGTTTGGGGTGAAAATTATTATATAAGAATAGATAGCCTGTGAGCTACAACTACTGAGCCCATCTGCCACAACTACTGAAGCCTATGTGCCTAAAGCCCGTGCTCCACAACAAGAGAAGCCACCACAATGAGAAGCCCATGCACTGCAACGAAGAGTAGCCCCCGCTCGCCACAACTAGAGAAAGCCCATGTGCAGCAACAAAGACCCAACACAGCCAAAAATAAATAAATAAATAAATTTATTTAAAAAAAGAAAAGAATGGATAAACAACAAGGTCCTATTGTATAGCACAGGGAACTATATTCAATATCATGTGATAAACCATAATGGAAAAGAATATGAAAAAGAATGTATATATATGTGTGTGTGTGTATATATATATATATATATATATATATATGTGTGTGTGTGTGTGTGTGTATAACTGAGTCACTTTTTTGTACAGCAGAAATTAACACAACATTGTAAATCAACTATAGTTTAAAATTAAATATAAATAAATAAAATTTAATATAAATTAATAAATATTTTAAAATGTAAAAATTGTTCTTGTTTTAGCCTTCTTCACAGCAGTTATTACCAACTGACATATTTGTTTGTTTACTTATTTATTATCTCTTGCTCCCATCATTAGAATCTTAATTCTAAAAGAATAGGAATTATTTTGTTCATTGCTGTATTCTCAGTGTACACATAGTGCTTGACACATAACAGTGCTCGAAAAGTACTTGTTGAATAAATTGAAGAAATTAATGGGATATCTTTCTTTTTTTTCCTACAAGTAATAAATTTCATTAGAAGTTGAGTATCTGTTAATGAGCAGGCAGCTATATAACTCACTATAAAGCCACTACAATTCAAACATTGTAGCATTACTACATGGATGAACACATATACAAATTAAACAGAAAAGAATATCCACAAATAGTTCTAAGTATGTCTGGAAAGTTTGATTGTGATAAAGTGAAGTTATAATCTTTAAAATTGATACCAGGAAAATTGTACACCCATTTAAAACTAAAGTCTGTACCTCACTACATACCAAAATAAATTACATCAGTTGTACATGTAAAAAGCTTGAAAGTTGCCACTTTATCCTAACAAGATGCATCTTTTACAACTATTTTCTCCCACTCTGTAGCTTGTCTTTTCATTACCTTGATAGTGATTTTCACAGAGCAGAAATTTTCTATTTTAATGAAGTTTAGCTTACCAATTCTTTCTTTCATGGAATGTGCTTTAGGTGTTATATCTTTAAAGTCATTGCCATACCCAAGGTCATCTAGGATTTCTCCTATGTTATTTTTTAGGAGATTTATAGTTTTGTGTTTTACATTTAGGTCTGTGGTTCATTTTGAGTTGTTTTTTTTTTTTTTTTCCTGAGCAATCTTTTAAATTTTTTTTTTAACATCTTTATTGGGGTATAATTGCTTTACAATGGTGTGTTAGTTTTTGCCCCATAACAAAGTGAATCAGTTATACATATACATATGTTCCCATATCTCTTCCCTCTTGCGTCTCCCTCCCTCCCACCCTCCCTATCCCACCCCTCCAGGCAGTCACAAAGCACCGAGCCGATATCCCTGTGCCATGCGGCTGCTTCCCACTAGCTATCTACCTTACGTTTGTTAGTGTGTATATGTTCATGACTCTCTTTCGCCCTGTCACAGCTCACCCTTCCCCCTCCCCATATCCTCAAGTCCGTTCTCCAGTAGGTCTGTGTCTTTATTCCTGTCTTACCCTTAGGTTCTTCATGACATTATTTTTTTTCTTCTTAAATTCCATATATATGTGTTAGTATACGGTATTTGTCTTTTTCTTTCTGACTTACTTCACTCTGTATGACAGACTCTAGGTCTATCCACCTCATTACAAATAGCTCAATTTCGTTTCTTTTTATGGCTGAGTAATATTCCATTGTATATATGTGCCACATCTTCTTTATCCATTCATCCGATGATGGGCACTTAGGTTGTTTCCATCTCCCGGCTATTGTAAAGATAGCTGCAATGAACATTTTGGTACATGACTCTTTTTGAATTTTGGTTTTCTCAGGGTATATGCCCAGTAGTGGGATTGCTGGGTCATATGGTAGTTCTATTTGTAGTTTTTTAAGGAACCTCCATACTGTTCTCCATAGTGGCTGAACCAATTCACATTCCCACCAGCAGTGCAAGAGTGTTCCCTTTTCTCCACATCCTCTCCAGCATTTATTGTTTCTAGATTTTTTGATGATGGCCATTCTGACTGGTGTGAGATGATATCTCATTGTAGTTTTGATTTGCATTTCTCTAATGATTAATGATGTTGAGCATTCTTTCATGTGTTTGTTGGCAGTCTGTATATCTTCTTTGGAGAAATGTCTATTTAGGTCTTCTGCCCATTTTTGGATTGGGTTGTTTGTTTTTTTGTTATTGAGCTGTATGAGCTGCTTGTAAATTTTGGAGATTAATCCTTTGTCAGTTGCTTCATTTGCAAATATTTTCTCCCATTCTGAGGGTTGTCTTTTGGTCTGCTTTATGGTTTCCTTTGCTGTGCAAAAGCTTTGAAGTTTCATTAGGTCTCATTTGTTTATTTTTGTTTTTATTTCTGTTTCTGTAGGAGGTGGGTCAAAAAGGATCTTGCTGTGATTTATGTCATAGAGTGTTCTGCCTATGTTTTCCTCTAAGAGTTTGATAGTTTCTGGCCTTACACTTAGGTCTTTAATCCATTTTGAGCTTATTTTTGTGTATGGTGTTAGGGAGTGATCTAATCTCATACTTTCACATGTATCTGTCCAGTTTTCCCAGCACTACTTATTGAAGAGGCTGTCCTTTCTCCCCTGTACATTCTTGCCACCTTTATCAAAGATAAGGTGTCCATATGTGTGTGGGTTTATCTCTGGGCTTTCTATCCTGTTCCATTGATCTATCTTTCTGTTTTTGCACCAGTACCATACTGTCTTGATTACTGTAGCTTTGTAGTATAGTCTGAAGTCAGGGAGCCTGATTCCTCCAGCTCCTTTTTTCGTTCTCAAGATTGCTTTGGCTATTCGGGGTCTTTTGTGTTTCCATACAAATTGTGAAATTTTTTGTTCTAGTTCTATGAAAAATGCCAGTGGTAGTTTGATAGGGATTGCACTGAATCTATAGATTGCTTTGGGTAGTAGAGTCATTTTCACAATGTTGATTCTTCCAATCCAAGAACATGGTATATCTCTCCATCTATTTGTATCATCTTTAATTTCTTTCATCAGTGTCTTATAATTTTCTCCATACAGGTCTTTTTTCTCCTTAGGTAGGTTTATTCCTAGATATTTTTTGCTTTTTGTTGCAATGGTAAATGAGAGTGTTTTCTTGATTTCACTTTCAGATTTTTCATCATTATATAGGAATATATAGGAATGCCAGAGATTTCTGTGCATTAATTTTGTATCCTGCTACTTTACCAAATTCATTGATTAGCTGTAGTAGTTTTCTGGTAGCATCTTTAGGATTCTCTATGTATAGTATCATGTCATCTGCAAACAGTGACAGCTTTACTTCTTCTTTTCCGATTTGGATTCCTTTTATTTCCTTTTCTTCTCTGATTGCTGTGGCTAAAACTTCCAAAACTATGTTGAATAAGAGTGGTGAGAGTGGGCAACCTTGTCTTGTTCCTTATCTTACTGGAAATGCTTTCAGTTTTTCACCATTGAGGATTATGTTGGCTGTGGGTTTGTCATATATAGGCTTTATTATGTTGAGGAAAGTTCCCTCTATGCCTACTTTCTGCAGGGTTTTTATCATAAATGGGTGTTGAATTTTGTCAAAAGCTTTCTCTGCATCTATTGAGATGATCATATGGTTTTTCTCCTTTAATTTGTTAATATGGTTTATCACATTGATAGATTTGCATATATTGAAGAATCCTTGCATGCCTGGAATAAACCCCACTTGATCATGGTGTATGATCCTCTTAATGTGCTGTTGGATTCTGTTTGCTAGTATTTTGTTGAGGATTTTTGCATCTATGTTCATCAGTGATATTGGCCTGTAGTTTTCTTTCTTTGTGACATCCTTGTCTGGTTTTGGTATCAAGGTGGTGGTGGCCTCATAGAAGGAATTTGGGAGTGTTCCTCCCTCTGCTATATTTTTGAAGAGTTTGAGAAGGATAGGTGTTAGCTCTTCTCTAAATGTTTGATAGAATTCGCCTGTGAAGCCATCTGGTCCTGGGATTTTGTTTGTTGGAAGATTTTTTGTTGTTGTTGTTGGAAGATTTTTAATCACAGTTTCAATTTCAGTGCTTGTGATTGGTCTGTTCATATTTTCTATTTGTTCCTGATTCAGTCTTGGCAGGTTGTGCATTTCTAAGAATTGGTCCATTTCTTCCATATTGTCCATTTTATTGGCATAGAGTTGCTTGTAGTAATCTCTCATGATCTTTTTTATTTCTGCAGTGTCAGTTGTTACTTCTCCTTTTTCATTTCTAATTCTATTGATTTGAGTCTTCTCCCTTTTTTTCTTGATGAGTCTGGCTAGTGGTTTATCTATTTTGTTTATCTTCTCAAAGAACGAGCTTTTAGTTTTATTGATCTTTGCTATTGTTTCCTTCATTTCTTTTTCATTTATTTCTGATCTGATTTTTATGATTTCTTTCCTTCTGCTAGCTTTGGAGTTTTTTTTGTTCTTCTTTCTCTAATTGCTTGAGGTGCAAGGTTAGGTTGTTTATTCGAGATGTTTCCTGCTTCTTAAGGTGGGCTTGTATTGCTATAAACTTCCCCCTTAGAACTGCTTTTGCTGCATCCCATAGGTTTTGGGTCTTCGTGTCTCCATTGTCATTTGTTTCTAGGTATTTTTTGATTTCCTCTTTGATTTCTTCAGTGATCACTTCATTATTAAGTAGTGTATTGTTTAGCCTCCACGTGTTTGTATTTTTTACAGATCTTTTCCTGTAATTGATATCTAGTCTCATGGCATTGTGGTCGGAAAAGATACTTGATACAATTTCAATTTTATTAAATTTACCAAGGCTTGATTTGTGACCCAAGATATGATCTATCCTGGAGAATGTTCCATGAGCACTTGAGAAAAATGTGTATTCTGTTGTTTTTGGATGGAGTGTCCTATAAATATCAATTAAGTCCATCTTGTTTAATGTATCATTTAAAGCTTGTGTTTCCTTATTGATTTTCATTTTGGATGATCTGTCCAGGGGTGAAAGTGGGGTGTTAAAGTCCCCTACTATGAATGTGTTACTGTCGATTTCCCCTTTTATGTCTGTTAGCCTTATGTATTGAGGTGCTCCTATGTTGGGTGCATAAATATTTACAATTGTTATATCTTCTTCTTGGATTGATCTCTTGATCATTATGTAGTGTCCTTCTTTGTCTCTTCTAATAGTCCTTATTTTAAAGTCTATTTTTTCTGATATGAGAATTGCTACTCCAGCTTTCTTTTGGTTTCCATTTGCATGGAATATCTTTTTCCATCCCCTTACTTTCAGTCTGTATGTGTCTCTAGGTCTGAAGTTGGTCTCTTGTAGACAGCATATATAAAGGTCTTGTTTTTGTATCCATTCAGTCAATCTGTGTCTTTTGGTGGGAGCATTTAGTCCATTTATATTTAAGGTAATTATCGATATGTATGTTCCTATTCCCATTTTCTAAATTGTTTGGGTTCGTTATTATAGGTCTTTTCCTTCTCTTGTGTTTCTTGTCTAGAGAAGTTCCTTTAGCATTTGTTGTAAAGCTGGTTTGGTGGTGCTGAACTCTCTCAGCTTTTGCTTGTCTGTAAAGGTTTTAATTTCTCCATCAAATCTGAATGAGATCCTTGCTGGGTAGAGTAGTCTTGGTTGCAGGTTTTTCTCCTTCATCACTTTCAGTATGTCCTGCCACTCCCTTCTGGCTTGTAGGGTTTCTGCTGAGAGATCAGCTGTTAACCTTATGAGGATTCCCTTGTGTGTTATTTGTTGCTTTTCCCTTGCTGTTTTTAATATGCTGTCTTTGTATTTAATTTTTGACAGTTTGATTAATATGTGTCTTGGTGTATTTCTCCTTGGATTTATCCTGTATGGGACTCTCTGTGCTTCCTGGACTTGATTAACTATTTTCTTTCCCACATTAGGGAAGTTTTCAACTATAATCTCTTCAAATATTTTCTCAATCCCTTTCTTTTTCTCTTCTTCTTCTGGAACCCCTATAATTCGAATGTTGGTGTGTTTAATGTTGTCCCAGAGGTCTCTGAGAGTGTCCTCAGTTCTTTTCATTCTTTTTTCTTTGTTCTGCTCTGCAGTAGTTATTTCCACTCTTTTATCTTCCAGGTCACTTAACCGTTCTTCTGTCTCGGTTATTCTGCTACTGATCCCTTCTAGAGTACTTTTAATTTCATTTATTGTGTTGTTCATTGTTGCTTGTTTCATCTTTATTTCTTCTAGATCCTTGTTAACTGTTTCTTGCATTTTGTCTATTCTATTTCCAAGATTTCGGATCATCCTTACTATCATTATTCTGAATTCTTTTTCAGGTAGACTGCCTATTTCCTCTTCATTTGTTAGGTCTGGTTCATTTTTATCTTGCTCCTTTATCTGCTGTGTGTTTTTCTGTCTTCTCATTTTGCTTATCTTACTGTGTTTGGGGTCTCCTTTTTGCAGGCTGCAGGTTCGTAGTTCCTGCTCTTTTTGATGTCTGTCTCCAGTGGCTAAGGTTGGTTCAGTGGGTTGTGTAGGCTTCCTGGTGGAGGGGACTAGTGCCTGTGTTGTGGTGGATGAGGCTGGATCTTGTCTCTCTAGTGGGCAAGTTCACGTCTGGTGGTGTGTTTTGGGGTGTCTGTGGAGTTATTATGATTTTAGGCAGCCTCTTTGCTAATGGGTGGGGTTGTGTTCCTGTTTTGCTAGTTGTTTGGCATAGGTTGTCCAGCACTGTAGCTTGCTGGTCATTGAGTGAAGCTGGGTGCTGGTGTTAAGATGGAGGTCTCTGGGAGATTTTCGCCGTTTGATATTATGTGGAGCTGGGAGGTCTCTTGTTGACCAGTGTCCTGAAGTTGGCTCTCCTACCTCAGAGGCAGAACCCTGACTCCTGGCTGGAGCACCAAGAGCCTTTTATCCACACATGGCTCAGAATAAAAGGGAGAAAAAGTAGAGAGAATTAGTAGAAGTATGAAGAAAGAAAGAAAGGAAGAAAGAAAGAAAGAAAGAAAGAAAGAAAAAGAAAGAAAGAAGCAAAGAAGGCAAGAAAGAAGCAAAGAAGGCAAGAAGGAAAGAAAGGAGGGAGGGAGGGAGGAAGGAAGGAAGGAAGGAGGGAAAGAAGGAAAAAAGACAGAAAGAAAGAAGATACAGTAAAATAAAATAAAGTATAATAAAGTTATTGAATTAAAAAACACTTATTTAGGGAAAAAAAAGGGACAGATAGAACCTTAGGACAAATGATGGAAGCAAAGCTATACAGACAAAATCTTACACAGAAGCATACACATACACCCTCACAAAAAGAGGTAAAGGGGAAAAAATCATAAATCTTGCTCTCAGAGACCACCCCCTCAATTTGGGATGATTCGTTGTCTAAAGGAGGGAAGGAAGGAAGGAAGGAAGGAAAGAAAGAAAGAAAGAAAGAAAGAAAGAAAGAAAGAAAGAAAGAAAGAAAGAAAGAAAGAAAGAAGGTAAAGTATAATAAAGTTATTAAAATTAATTATTAAGAAAAAAAATTAAAAAAAAAAACCATGGACGGATAGAACCCTAGGACAAATGGTGGTAGCAAAACTATACAGACAAGATCTCTCACAGAAGCATATACATTCACAAAAAGAGGAAAAGGGGAAAAAATCATAGATCTTGCTCTCGAAGCCCACCTCCTCAATTTGGGATGACTCGTTGTCTATTCATGTATTCCACAGATGCAGGTACATCAAGTTGATTGTGGAGCTTTAATCCGCTGTTTCTGAGGCTACTGGGAGAGATTTCCCTTTCCCTTCTTTGTTCTCACGGCTCACAGGGGCTCAGCTTTGGATTTGGCCCTGCCTCTGCGTTTAGGTCGCTGGAGGGCGTCTGTTTTTTGCTCAGACAGGACTGGGTTAAAGGAGCCGCTGATTCGGGGGCTCTGGCGCACTCAGGCCGGGGGGGGGGGTGGGGAGGGAGGGACACTGCGTGCGGGGCGGGCCTGCGGCGGCAGAGGCCAGCGTGACGTTGCACCAGCCTGAGGCTCACCGTGGGTTCTCCCGGGGAAGTTGTCCCTGGATCCCGGGAACCTGGCAGTGGCGGGCTGCACAGGCTCCACGGAAGAGGGGTGTGGATAGTGACCTGTGCTCGCACACAGGCCCCTTGGTGGCGGCAGCAGCAGCCTTAGCGTCTCCCGTCCCTCTCTGGGGTCCGCGCTTTTAGCCGCGGCTCGCGCCCGTCTCTGGAGCTCCTTTAAGCAGCGCTCTTACACCCCTCTCCTCGCGCACCAGGAAACATAGAGGGAAGAAAAAGTCTCTTGCCTCTTCGGCAGGTGCAGACTTTTTCCCGGCCTCCCTCCCGGCTAGCCGTGGTGCACTAACCCCTGCAGGCTGTGTTCACGTAGCCAACCCCAGTCCTCTCCCGGCGCTCCGACCGAAGCCCGAGCCTCAGCTCGCAGCCCCGCCCGCCCTGGCGGGTGAGCAGACAAGCCTCTCGGGCTGGTGAGTGCCGGTTGGCACCAATCCTCTGTGCGGGAATCTCCCTGCTTTGCCTGCCGCACCCCTGTTGCTGTGCTCTCCTCTGTGGCTCCGAAGCTCCCCCCTCCCACTCCCGTAGTCTCCGCCCGCGAAGGGGCTTCCTAGTATGTGGAAACTTTTCCTCCTTCACAGCTCCCTCCCACTGGTGCAGGTGCCGTCCCTATTCTCTTGTCTCTGTTTTTTCTTTTGCCCTACCCAGGTACGTGGGGAGTTTCTTGCGTTTTGGGAGGTCTGAGGTCTTCTGCCAGCCTTCAGTAGGTGTTCTGTAGGAGTTGTTCCACGTGTAGATGTATTTCTGGTGTATCTGTGGGGAAGAAGGTGATCTCTGCGTCTTACTCTTCCGCCATCTTCCCATCCTACCGAGTTTTTTTTTTTTTAATTGAAGAATTTTTATTTTGGTAAAAGATACACATTTTGCCACCTAATAGTTCTGACATTTGTAAGTGTATCCCTATAAAACAGTTCTTTTCTTTTTTTTAATTTTTGAATTTTATTTTTTATACAGCAGGTTCTTATTAGTCATCAATTTTATACACATCAGTGTACACATGTCAATCCCAATCGTCCAGTTCATCACACCACCACCCCCACACCCCACCACTTTGCCCCCTTGGCGTCCATATGTTTGTTCTCTACATCTGTGTCTCAATTTCTGCCCTGCAAACTGGTTCATCTGTACCATTTTTCCAGGTTCCACATATATGCGTTAATATACAATATTTGTTTTTCTCTTTCTGACTTACTTCACTCTGTATGACAGTCTCTACATCCAACCACGTCTCAACAAATGCCCAATTTCGTTCCTTTTTATGGCTGAGTAATATTCCATTGTATATATGTACCACATCTTTATCCATTCGTCTGTCAATGGGCATTTAGGTTGTTTCCATGACCTGACTATTGTAAATAGTGCTGCAATGAACATTGGGGTGCATGTGTAGTTTTGAATTATGGTTTTCTCTGGGTATATGCCCAGTGGTGGGATTGATGGATCATCTGCTAATTCTATTTTTAGTTTTTTAAGGCACCTCCGTACTGTTCTCCATAGTGGCTGTATCAATTTACATTCCCACCAACAGTGCAAGAGAGTTCCCTTTTCTCCACACCCTCTCCAGCATTTGTTGTTTGTAGATTTCCTGATGATGCCCATTCTAACTAGTGTGAGGTGATACTTCCTTGTAGCTTTGATTTGCATTTCTCTAATAATTAGTGATGTTGAGCAGCTTTTCATGTGCTTCTTGGCCATCTGTATGTCTTCTTTGGAGAAATGTCTGTTTAGATCTTCTGCCCATTTTTGGATTGGTTGTTTGTTTTTTAATGTTGAGCTGCATGAGCTGTTTATATATTTTGGAGATTAATCCTTTGTCCATTGATTCATTTGCAAATATTTTCTCTCATTCTGAGGGTTGTCTTTTCATCTTGTTTGTAGTTTCCTTTGCTGTGTGAAAACTTGTAAGTTTCATTAGGTCTCATTTGTTTATTTTTGTTTTTATTTCCATTACTCTAGGAGGTGGATCAAAAAAGAACTTGCTGTGATTTATGTCAAAGAGGGTTCTTCCCATGTTTTCCTCTAAGAGTTTTATCGTGCCCGGTCTTACATTTAGGTCTTTAATCCATTTTGAGCTTATTTTTGTGTATGGTGTTAGGGAGTTTTCTAATTTCTAATTCTTTTACATGTAGCTGTCCAGTTTTCCCAGCACCACTTATGGAAGAAACTGTCTTTTCTCCATTGTATATCCTTGCCTCCTTTGTCATATATTAGTTGACCATAGGTGTATGGGTTTATCTCTGGGCTTTCTATCCTGTTCCATTGATCTATATTTCTGTTTTTGTGCCAGTACTATACTGTCTTGATTACTGTAGCTTTATAGTATAGTCTAAAGTCAAGGAGTCTGATTCCTCCAGCTCCGTTTTTTCCCTCAAGACTGCTTTGGCTATTCGGGGTCTTTTGTGTCTCCATACAAATTTTAAGATTTTTTGTTCTAGTTCCATAAAAAATGCCATTGGTTATTTGCTAGAGATTGCATTGAATCTGTAGATCGCTTTGGGTAGTATAGTCATTTTCACAATATTGATTCTTCCAATCCAAGAACATGGTATATCTCTCCATCTGTTTGTATCATCTTTAATTTCTTTCATCAGTGTCTCATAGTTTTCTGCATACAGGTGTTTTTTCTCCCTAGGTAGGTTTATTCCTAGGTATTTTATTCTTTTTGTTGCAATGGTAAATGGGAGTGTTTCCTTGATTTCTCTTTCATATTTTTCAGCATTAGTATATACGAATGCAAGAGACTTCTGTACATTAATTTTATATCCTGTAACTTTAACCAAATTCATTGATTAGCTCTAGTAGTTTTCTGGTGGCATCTTTAGGATTCTCTATGTATAGTATCATGTCATCTGCAAACAGTTACAGTTTTCCTTCTTCTATTCCAATTTGTATTCCTTTTTATTTCTTTTTCTTCTCTGATTGTCGTGACTAGGAATTCCAAAACTATGTTGAATAATAGTGGCGGGAGTGGACAACCTTGCCTTCTTACTGATCTTAGAGGAAATGATTTCAGTTTTTCACCATTGAGAATGATGTTTGCTGTGGGTTTGTCATATATGGCCTTTATTATGTTGAGGTAGGTTCCCTCTATGCCCACTTTCTGGAGATTGTTTATCATAAATAGGTGTTGAATTTTGTCAAAAGCTTTTTCTGCATCTATTGAGATGATCATGTTGTTTTTACTCTTCAATTTGTTAATATGGTGTATCACATTGATTGTTTTGCATGTATTGAAGAATCCTTGCATTCCTGCAATAAATCCCACTTGATCATGTTGTATGATCCTTTTAATGTGATGTTGGATTTTTTCCTAGTATTTTGTTGGGATTTTTGCATCTATATTCATCAGTGATCTTAGTCTGTAATTTTCTTTTTTTGTAGTATCTTTGTCTCGTTTTGGTATCAGGGTGATGGTGGCCTCATAGAATGAGTTCAGGAGTGTTCCTTCCTCTACAATTTTTTGGAAGAGTTTGAGAAGGATGGGTGTTAGCTCTTCTCTAAATGTTTGATAGAATTCACCTGTGAAGACATCTGGTCCTGGACTTTGTTTGTTGGAAGATTTTTAATCACAGGTTCAATTTCATTACTCATGATTGGTCTGTTCATATTTTCTATTTCTTCCTGGTTCGGTCTTGGAAGGTTATACCTTTCTAAGAATTTGTCCACTTCTTCCAGGTTGTCCATTTTATTGGCATACAGCTGCTTGTAGTAGTCTCTTAGGATGCTTTGTATTTCTGCTGTGTCTGTTGTAACTTCTCCTTTTTCATTTCTAATATTATTGACTTGAGTCCTCTCTCTCTTTTTCTTGATGAGTCTGGCTAATGGTTTATCAATTTTGTTTATCGTCTCAAAGAACCAGCTTTTAGTTTTTTTTATCTTTTCTATTGTTTTCTTTGTTTCTATTTCATTTATTTCTGCTCTGATCTTTATGATTTCTTTCCTTCTGCTAACTTTGGGTTTTGTTTGTTCTTCTTTCTCTAGTGCCTTTAGGTGTAAACTTAGATTGTTTATTTGAGATTTTTCTTGTTTCTTGAAGTAAGCTTGTATAGCTATAAACTTCCCTCTTAGAACTGCTTTTGCTGCATCCCATAGTTTTTGGATCATCGTGTTTTCATTTATTTCTAGGTATTTTTTGATGTCTTCTTTGATTTCTTCAGTGATCGCTTGGTTATTTAGTAATGTATTGTTTAGCCTCCATGTGTTTGTGTTTTTTACAGTTTTTTCCCTTTAATTCATTTCTAATCTCATAGTGTTGTGGTCAGAAAAGATGCAGGATATGATTTCAATTTTCTTAAATTTACTGAGGCTTCATTTGTTACCCAAGATGTGATTTATCCTGGATAATGTTCCATGTGCACTTGAGAAGAAAGTGTAATCTGCTGTTTTTAGGTGGAATGTCCTTTAAATATCAATTAAATCTATCTGGTCTATTGTGTCATTTAAAGCTTCTGTTTCCTTATTTATTTTCATTTTGGATGATCTGTCCATTGTTGTAAGTGAAGTGTTAAAGTCCTCCACTACTATTGTGTTACTGTTAATTTCCTCTTTTATAGCTGTTAGCAGTTGCCTTATGTATTGAAGTGCTCCTATGTTGGGTGCATATATATTTATAATTGCTATATCTTCTTCTTGGATTCATCCCTTGATCATTATGTAGTGTCCTTCCTTGTCTGTTTTAACATTCTTTATTTTAAAGTCTATTTTATCTGATATGAGTATTGCTACTCCAGCTTTCTTTTGATTTTCATTTGCATGGAATATCTTTTTCCATCCCCTCACTTTCAGTCTGTATGTGTCCCTAGGTCTGATGTGGCTCTCTTGTAGACAGCATATATATATAGGTCTTGTTTTTGTATCCATTCAGCAATCCTGTGCCTTTGGTTGGAGCATTTAATCCATTCACATTTAAGGTAATTATCCATATGTATGTTCTTATGAACATTTTCTTAATTGTTTTGGGGTTTTTTTTGTAGGTCCTTTTCTTCTCTTGTGTTTCCCACTTAGAGAAGCTCCTTTAGCATTTGTTGTAGAGCTGGTTTGGTGGTGCTGAATTCTCTTAGCTTTTGCTTTTCTGTAAAGCTTTTGATTTCTCCATGGAATCTGAATGAGATCCTTGCTGGGTAGAGTAATCTTGGTTGTAGGTTCTTCCCTTTCATCACTTTAAGTATATCATGACACTCCCTTCTGGTTTGTAGAGTTTCTGCTGAGAAATCAGCTGTTAACCTTATGGGAGTTCCCTTGTATGTTATTTGTCATTTTTCCCTTGCTGCTTTCAATACTTTTTCTTTGTCTTTAATTTTTGCCAATTTGATTACTATGTGTCTCGGCATGTTTCTCCTTGGGTTTGCCCTGTATGGAACTCTCTGAGCTTCTTGGACTTGGGTGGCTATTTCTTTTCCCATTTTAGGGAAGTTTTCAACTATAATCTCTTCAAATATTTTCTCGGGTCCTTTCTCTCTGTCTTCTCCTTCTGGGACCCCTATAATGTGAATGTTGTTGCCTTTAATGTTGTCCCAGAAGTCTCTTAGGCTGTCTTCATTTCTTTTCATTCTTTTTTCTTTATTCTGTTCTGCAGAGGTGAATTCCACCATTCTGTCTTCCAGGTCACTTATCTGTTCTTCTGCCTCAGTTATTCTGCTATTGATTCCTTCTAGTGTAGTTTTCATTTCAGTTATTGCAGTTTTTATTTCTGTGTGTTTGTTCTTTAATTCTTCTAGGTCTTTGTTAAACTTTCTTGCATCTTCTTGATCTTTGCTTCCATTCTTTTTCTGAGGTCCTGGATCATCTTCACTATCATTATTCTGAATTCTTTTTCTGGAAGGTTGCCTATCTCCACTTCATTTAGTTGTTTTTCTGGGGTTTTATCTTGTTCCTTCATCTGGTACATAGCCCTCTGCCTTTTCATTTTGTCTATCTTTCTGTGAATGTGGTTTTTGTTCCACAGGCTGCAGGATTGTAGTTCTTCTTGCTTCTGCTGTCTGCCCTCTGGTAGATGAGGCTATCTAAGAGGCTTGTGTAAGTTTCCTGATGGGAGGGGCTGGTGGTGGGTAGAGCTGACTGTTGCTCTGGTGGGCAGAGCTCAGTAAAACTTTAATCCACTTGTCTGCTGATGGGTGGGGCTGGGTTCCCTCCCTGTTGGTTGTTTGGCCTAAGGGAACCCAACACTGGACCCACCTGGGCTCTTTGATGGGGTTAATGGTGGACTCTGTGGGGGCTCACACCAAGGAGAACTTCCCAGAACTTCTGCTGCCAGTGTCCTTGTCCCCACGGTGAGCCACAGCCAGCTCCCGCCTCTGCAGGAAACCCGCCAACACTAGCAGGTAGGTCTGGTTCAATCTCCCCTGGGGTAACTGCTCCTTCCCCGTGTCCCGATGCACACACTACTTTGTGTGTGCCCTCCAAGGGTGGAGTCTCTGTTTCCCCCAGTTCTATCAAAGTTCTGCAATCAAATCTCAGTAGCCTTCAAAGTCTGATTCTCTGTGAATTCCTCCTCCCATTGCCAACCCCCAGATTGGGAAGCCTGGCGTGGGGCTCAGAACCTTCACTCCAGTGGGTGGGCTTCTGTGGTATAAGTGTTCTCCAGTCTGTGAGTCACCCACCCAGCAGTTATGGGATTTGATTTTACTGTGATTGCGCCCGTCCTACCATCTCATTGTGGCTTCTCCTTTGTCTTTGGATGTGGGGTATCTTTTTTGGTGAGTTCCAGTGTCTTCCTGTTGATGATTGTCCAGCAGCTAGTTGTGATCCTGGTGTTCTCGCAAGAGGGAGTGAGAGCACGTCCTTCTACTCCACCATTTTCGTTCCAATCCTTAGTATCTTTCTAAAGATAATAATTATACTTTGTTTTAAATATTTTATTATTTCTACTGCTAAATATTCCTTGGGTATTAGTTCTATTATCCACTGATATTTAGTTTTCTTTGTGATGTTGGTTTTTGTATTATGAGGCAGCACAGTCCATACTATTTCATTTCAAAGATAACTGACTTTAGAATCAAACATACCCATCTCTTAACAGCTGTCTGATCTTGGGTTTTGTAAAATGAAGATTTTAATTGCAGTTTTTCATAGGTATAAGCAATTCATGATAGGCTGTGATTAATTAGTAGTTACTATAAGCATTAATGGGATGGTCTCATGAGTCACGGGTATGAAATACACAGTGTGGGGAATATAGTCAATAATTATTTAATATTTTTGTATGGTGATACATAGTAACTAGACCTATCTTGGTGATCATTTTGAAATGTAAAAAATATCAAATCACTATGCTGTGTAATAGGAACTAACATAGTATTACAGGTCAATTATACTTCAGAAATGAACAAACTCATAGAAAAACAGATCAGACTGGTGGTTGCTAGAGGTGGGGGATTGGGAGAGGGAGAATTGGATGAAGGTGGTCAAAAGGTACAAACTTCCAGTTACAAGATAAACAAATACCAGGGATGTAATGTATAACATGATAAATATAATTAACACTGCTCTATGTTACATATGAAAGTTAAGAAAGTAAATTCTAAGAATTCTCATCACATGGAAAATCATATATTTTTCTCTTTCTTTAATTTTGTATCTATATGAGATGATGAATGTTCACTAAACTTATTGTGGTAATCATTTCATGATGTATGTAAGTCAAATCACTATGCTGTACTCCTTAAACATACAGTGCTGAGGAGACCTTCAAGATGGTGGAGGAGTAAGACATAGAGATCACCTTCCTCCCCACAAATACATCAAAAATACATCTACCTGTGGAACAACTCCAACAGAACACCTACTGAACTCTGGGAGAAAACCTCAGACTTCCCAAAAAGCAAGAAACTCCACACGTACCTGGGTAGGGCAAAAGAAAAAAGGAAAAACAGAGCCAAAAGAATAGGGATGGAACTTGCACCTTAGGAGGGAGCTGTGAAGGAGGAAAAGTGTCCACACACTAGGAAGCCCCTTCACTGGTGGAGACAGGGAGTAGTGGTGGGGGAAGATTTGCAGCCATGGAGGAGACCTCAGCAACAAGGGCCAGAGGGCAAAGTGGAGAGATTCCTGCACAGAGGATCAGTGCTGACCAGCACTCACCAGCCTAAGAGGCTGGGCTGCTCACCCACCAGGGCAGGTGGGGGCTGGGAGCTGAGGCTTGGGGTTCAGAGTTCAGATCCCAGGGAGAGGACTGGGGTTGGCTGCGTGAACACAGCCTGAAGGGTCTAGTGTGCCACAGCTAGCCAGGAGGGAGTCCAGCAAAAAGTCTGGACCTGCTTAAGAGGCAAGAGACCATTGTTTCGGGGTGCACAAGGAGAGAGGATTCAGAGCACCACCTAAATGAGCTCCAGAGATGGGCACGAGCCGCAGCTATCAGCGCGGACACCAGAGACAGGCATGAAATGCTAAGGCTACTGCTGCAGCCACCAAGAAGCCTGTGTGCAAGCACAGGTCACTATCCACACCTCCCCTCCTAGGAGCCTGTGCAGCCCACCACTGCAAGGGTCGCATGATCCAGGGACAACTTCCCCGGGAGAACACACAGCATGCCTCAGGCTGTTGCAACGTCATGCTGGCCTCTGCCGCCACAGGCTCGTCCCGCATTCCATACCCCTTCCTCCCCCCGGCCTGAGTGAGCCAGAGACCCCTGATCAGCTGCTACTTTAACCCCGTCCTGTCTTGGTGGGGAACAGACGACCTCAGGTGACCTACATGCGGAGGCAGGGCCAAATCCAAAGCTGAACCCCAGGAGCTGTGCGAACAAAGAAGAGAAAGGGAAATTTCTACGTGCAGCCTCAGGAAGAGTGGATTAAATCTCCATGGTCAACTTGATGTGCCCTGCCTCTATGATATCTGAATAGACAGCAAATCATCCCAAAATTGAGGTGGTGGACTTTGGGAGCAACAGTAGGCTTGGGGTTTTCTTTCTGAATCTAATTTGTTTCTGGTTTTATGTTTATCTCAGTTTTGTATTTCGAGCTTATTATCACTGGTAGATTTGTTTATTGATTTGGTTGCTCTCTTCCTTTATTTATATATATATATATTTTTTTTTTCCTTTTTCTCTTTTTGTGACTGTGTATGTGTATGCTTCTTTGTGTGATTTTGTCTGTATAGCTGTACTTTTACCATTTGCCCTAGGGTTCTCTCTGTCCATTTTTTTGTTTTGTTTTTGGTTTTTTGGTATAGTTATTAGCACTTGTTATTATTGGTGGATTTGTTTATTGGCTTGGTTGCTCTCTTCTTTCTTTTCTTTTTTATTACTTTTAAATTTTTTTATTTTAATAATATATTTTTAAATAACCTTATTTATTTATTTATTCATTCTTTCTTTTTTTTCTCCCTTTTCTTCTGAGCCGTGTGGCTGACAGGGTCTTGGTGCTCTGGCCTCATGTCAGGCCTGAGCCTCTGAGATGAGAGAGCAAAGTTCAGCACATTGGTCCACCAGAGACATCCTGGCCCCATGTAATATCAATAGGAGAGAGCTCTCCCAGAGATCTCCATCTCAACACCAGCACCCAGCTCCACTCAACGACCAGCAAGCTACAGTGCTGGACACCCCATGCCAAACAACTAGCAAGACAGGAACACAATGCATACCATTAGCAGAGAGGCTGCCTAAAATCATAATAAGTTCACACACACCCCAAAACACATAAACAGATGTGGTCCTGCTGAACAGAAAGACAAGATCCAGCCTCATCCACCAGAATAGAGGCACCAGTCCCCTCCCCAGGAAGCCTATACAACCCACTAAACTAACCTTACCCACTGGAGGTAGACACCAAAAACAACAGGAACTATGAACCTGCAGCCTGTGAAAAGGAGACCCCAAACACAGTAAGTTAAGCAAAATGAGAAGACAGAAAAATACACAGCAGATAAAGGAGCAAGGTAAAAACCCACCAGACCAAATAAGTGAAGAGGAAATAAGCAGTCTACCTGAAAAAGAATTCAGAGTAATGATAGTAAAGATGATCCAAAATCTGGGAATAAAATGGAGAAAATAAAAGAAACATTTAACAAGGACCTAGAAGAATTAAAGAGCAAACAAACAATGATGAACAACACAATAAATGAAATTTAAAATTCTCTAGAAGGAATTAAAAGCAGAATAACTGAGGCAGAAGAACGGATAACAGACTGGAAGATAAAATACTGGAAATAACTACCACAGAGCAGAATAAAGAAAAAAGAAAATGGTAATAGGAACATATATATCGATAATTACCTTAAATGTAAATGGATTAAATGCTCCAAAGAAAAGACATAGACTGGCTGAATGGATACAAAAACAAGACCTGTATATATGCTGTCTACAAGAGACCCACTTCAGAATCAGGGACACATACAGACTGAAAGTGAGAGGATGGAAAAATATATTCCATGCAAATGGAAATCAAAAGAAAGCCAGAATAGCAATTCTCATATCAGACAAAATAGACTTTAAAACAAAGACTATTAGAAGAGACAAAGAAGGACACTACATAATGATCAAGGGATCAATCTAAGAAGAAGATATACCTATTGTAAATATTTATGCACCCATACATTGGAGCACCTCAATACATAAGGCAAATGCTAACAGCCATAAAAGGGGAAATTGACAGTATCACAATCATAGTAGGGGACTTTAACACACTACTTTCACCAATGGACAGATAATCCAAAATGAAAATAAATAAGGAAACACAAGCTTTAAATGTTACATTAAACAAGACGGAGTTAATTGATACTTATAGGACATTCCATCCAAAAACAACAGAATACACTTTCTTCTCAAATGCTCATGGAACCTTCTCCAGGATAGATCATATTTTGGATCACAAATCAAGCCTTGGTAAATCTAAGAAAACTGAAATCGTCTCAAGTATCATTTCCAACCACAACACTATGAGACTACATAACAATTACAGGAAAAAATCTGTAAAAAAAATACAAACACATGGAGGCTAAACAATACACTACTTAATAACCAAGAGATCACTGAAGAAATCAAAGAGGAAATCAAAAAATACCTAGAAACAAATGGCAATGAAAACACGACGACCAAAAACCTATGGGATGCAGCAAAAGCAGTTCTAAGACGGAAGTTTATAACAATACAATCCTACCTGAAGAAACAAGAAAAATCTCAAATAAATAACCTAACCTTACACCTAAAGCAATTAGAGAAAGAAGAACAAAAACCCCAAAGTCAGCAGAAGAAGAGAAATCAGAAAAATCAGATCAGAAATCAATGAAAAAGAAATGAAGGAAACAATAGCAAAGATCAGTAAAACTAAAGGCTGGTTCTTTGAGAAGATAAACAAAATTGATAGGCCATTAGCCAGACTCATCAAGAAAAAAAGGGAGAAGACTCAAATCAATAGAATTAGAAATGAAAAAGGAGAAATAACAACTGATACTGCAGAAATACAAAGGATCATGAGAGATTATTACAAGCAACTATATGCCATTAAAATGAACAACCTGGAAGAAATGGACAAATTCTTACAAAAGCACAACTTCCAAGACTGAACCAGGAAGAAATGAAAAATTTAAACAGACCAATCACAGGTACTGAAACTGAAACTGTGATTAAAAATCTTCCAACAAACAACAGCCCAGGACCAGATGGCTTCACAGGTGAATTCCATCCAACATTTAGAGAAGAGCTAACACCTATCCTTCTCAAACTCTTACAAAATATCGCAGAGGGAGGAACACCCCGAAACTCATTCTATGAGGACACCATCACCCTGATACAAAAAACAGACAAAGATGTCACAAAAAAAGAAAACTACAGGCCAATATCACTGTTGAACATAGATGCAAAAAAACTCAACAAAATACTAGCAAACAGAATCCAGCAGCACACTAAAATGATCATACACTATGATCAAGTGGGGTTTACCCCAGGAATGCAAGGATTCTTCAATATACACAAATCAATCAATGTGATAAACCATATTAACAAACTGAAAGAGAAAAACCATATGATCATCTCAATAGGTGCAGAAAAAGCTTTTGAAAAAATTCAATACCTATTTATGATAAAAACCCTCCAGAAAGTAGGCATAGCGGGAACTTACCTCAACATAATAAAGGCCACATATGACAAACCCACTGCCAACATCTTTCTCAATGGTGAAAAACAGAAACCATTTCCACTAAGATCAGTAACAATACAAGGTTGTCCATTCTCACCACTATTATTCAATATAGTAGTGGAAGTTTTAGCCACAGCATTCAGAGAAGAAAAAGAAATAAAAGGAATACAAATCGGAAAAGAAGAATTAAAGTTGTCACTGTTTGCAGGTGACATGATACTACACATAAAGAATCCTAAATATGCTACCAGAAAACTACTACAGCTAATCAATGAATTTGGTAAAGTACCAGGACACAAAATTAATGCACAGAAATCTCTTGCATTCCTATACACTAATGATGAAAAATCTGAAAGAGAAATTAAGGAAACACTCCCATTTACCATTGCAACAAAAAGAATAAAATACCTAGGAATAAACCTACCTAGGGAGAAAAAAGACCTGTATGCAGAAAACTATAAGACACTGATGAAAGAAATTAAAGATGATACAAACAGATGGAGAGATATACCATGTTCTTGGATTGGAAGAATCAATATTGTGAAAATGACTCTACTACCCAAAGCAATCTATAGATTCAGTGCAATCCCTATCAAACTACCAATGACATTTTTCACAAAACTAGAACAAAAAAAATTGCAATTTGTATGGAAACACAAAAACCCCGAATAGCTAAAGCAATCTTGAGAAAGAAAAACAGAGCTGGAGTAATCAGGCTTCCTGACTTCAGACTATACTACAAAGCTACAGTAATCAAGACAGTATGGTACTGGCACAAAAACAGAAATATAGATCAATGGAACAGGATAGAAAGCTCAGAAATTAACCCACACACATATGGTCATCTTATGTTTCATAAAGGAGGCAAGAATATACAGTGGAGAAAAATAGCCTCTTCAATAAGTGGCGCTGGGAAAACTGGACAGCTACATGTAAAAGAATGAATTTAGAAAACTCCCTAACACCATACACAAAAATAAACTCAAAATGGATTAGAGACCTAAATGTAAGACCAGACACTATAAAACTCTTAGAGGAAAACATAGACAGAACACTGTATGATGTAAATCACGGCAAGACCCTTTTTGACCCACCTCCTAGAGAAATGGAAATAAAAACAAAAATAAACAAATGGGACTTAATGAAACTTAATAGCTTTTTACAGCAAAGGAAACCATAAACAAAACGAAAAGACAGCCCTCAGAATGGGAGAAAATATTTGTAAATGAAGCAACTGACAAAGGATTAATCTCCAAAATATACAAGCAGCTCATGCAGCTCAATATCAAAAGAACAACACAATCCAAGAATGGGCAGAAGACCTAAATAGACATTTCTCCAAAGAAGATATACAGATTGTCAACAAACACATGAAAGGATGCTCTACGTCTGCTAATCATTAGAGAAATGCAAATCAAAACTACAGTGAGGTATCACCTCACACAGGTCAGAATGGCCATCATCAAAAAATCTACAAAAAATAAATGCTGGAGAGGGTGTGGAGAAAAGGGAACACTCTTGCACTGTTGGTGGGAATATAAATTGATACAGCCACTATGGAGAACAGTATGGAGGTTCCTTAAAAACCTAAAAAATGAACTACCATATGACCCAGCAATCCCACTACTGGGCATATACCCTGTGAAAACCATAATTCAGAAGGAGCCATGTACCAAAATGTTCATTGCAGCACCGTTTATAATAGCCAGGACATGGAAGCAACCTAAGTGTCCATCGACAGATGCATGGATAAAGAAGATGTGTCACATATATATATAATGGAATATTGCTCAGCCATAAAAAGAAATGAAACTGAGTTATTTGTAGTGAAGTGGATGGACCTAGAGTCTGTCATACCGAGTGAAGTAAGTCAGAAAGAGAAAAACAAATACTGTATGCTAACACATATATATGGAATCTAAAAAAAAATGTTGTGAAGAACCTAGGGACAGCACAGGAATAAGGATGCAGACATAGAGAGTGGACCTGAGGACACAGGGAAGGGGAAGGGGAAGCTGGGACGAAGTGAGAGAGTGGCACTGACATATATACACTACCAAATATAAAATAGATAGCTAGTGGGAAGCAGCTGCATAGCACAGGGAGATCAGCTCGGTGCTTTGTGACCACCTAGAGGGGTGGAATAGGGAGGGTGGGAGGGAGATGCAAGAGGGAGGGCATATGGGGGTATATGTGGACATGTAGCTGATTCACTTTGTTATACAGCAGAAACTAACAGACCATTGTAAAGCAATTATACTACAATAAAGATGTTTAAAAAAAAAGATTTCATAGGTAAGTTTTTAGCCCTCAAGGATATTCTATGATGATAATCCTGGAAATTATGATTGACAGCATTTGGGGAAAAAAAATACAGTGCTGTATGTCAATTATCTCTCAATTAAACTGGAAGAAAATAAATCAATACAACACATACACTTTTAAGCTTGAGCAAGATTTCTGACCACCCTGGATTTTATTTTGAAACTTTGATCCGAAGTATCCTTTTACTTTCCACACTTTTCCCACAAAACTCCTACTTTGGTTAACATTCGCCTTTGATCTATGCTCTGTTTCTGCTACCCTCAAAACTCAAAAAATCTCTTGCCCCTCGGAAGCTGAGAACTCTCTCCTCGTAAGCTAGATGAAAACAGTTCTTTTCCCAAATGAGTTAAGAAACTTTAGTTAATAGTTGCTGAATCTAAGGAAATAAGAAAAAAATCATTTTCCCCCCACAAAACCCACCATAAACAAGGCTTCCCTATGTTCCATACAGCAATGCATTAAGAGGAATTGAATACATGGAAGCTGCTGAAAAAAGAGTCGCTACAGAAAATGTTTTCAAGAGAAGAAATGACAAAACTTATGGGGGCTATTGAGTATGTAAGTCCTTGAACTGAGACTGATTGGAAAAAAATTATGAAAAGATTGTCTGCCTGAATAACAGAGTAACTAGCGACCTTGAACACAGAAGCAGTGTAGAATAGGAGTGAAACAATGACATCTTTTTAGAACAGAGAATAATACTCATAAGAGGCAATTTTGAAATGAAAGACAGTATGTTCTGTAATAGAAATATTGGGGGCCTGAACCACCTTGTAATTCATAGAGAGGGGAACACCGGTGGCCTTCCCTAGAAGCCCGGCTAAGAGAAGGGAGAGGAGCTTGAAATAAGATTATTAATTTCCTTGGAATGAGGCCAGTGTGACATCCTTTTGCAAAGCTTGGCCAGATTCTTACAAGATCACTGTGAACAATGAAATCTAATGAATAAGCAAAGGCACATCTGGTTACACAACAAGATGCTGAATTAAAAAAAAAAAATACCCTGTTATCCTGCCTTCCCTAGACTTTGTAATATTTTCCCTGATTAATAAAGATGTCTTCATCCAATTTCAGGCAAAAGCAATGGAGCATAAAATATCGTAGGCCTTTGATGGTAAAAAGATAAACATTAAGTGACATCCAGAAAAAAATGATAATTTTGTAGGTGTCTACTCAAATATAATTTAGGAACCTACAGTAGACTTTATTGTTTCTGACTACTCAGCATCCCTCCCCTCCTTTGGGGTACCCTGTCCTTCTTCTGGGTACCCACCTCTCCCTTTGGGGAACTGATCCTGCCCCTTTTCACAGGAGCTGGTAGGATTGCCAGGCAAAGACTCCATGCAGCGTTTTCCCACCCTCCTCTCTTTTCTGGGTTGGAGATGATGAGACCTTGTCTTTCTCCATCGATCATAAGTTTTAAGGAAGTGTTTTTAGAACTACTGGTGGAAAAGTTAAGTTTTTGTTGTTACTATTGTTGAAAAAATCTCATTGGCAATTTTGCTTAATGAGTTTTCTTTAAAAAGGAGCCTAATGTGTTAAAAAAAAAAAGAAAAATAAGGCATCAAATCCATGCTTGAGTGTTCATGTATGAAAGACAAAATATTCAGAGGGCTGATGAAAACATATACTGTAGCAAATAGGATTTTTAAAACTTGGGAAACCAGAAAGAAGGAATACGACTAACAAGATAAAATTAAGTACATTGTTCCTTGAAAAGAAGGGACTTGAGCTGTTCATCAAAGGGGAGATTTTTTAAAATTAATTTATTTATTTTTGGCTGCATTGGTTCTTCATTGTTGCACATGGGCTTTCTCTAGTTGCGGTAAGCGGGGGCTACTCTTCACTGAGGTGTGCAGACTTCTCACTGTGGTGGTTTCTCTTATTGCAGAGCACGGGCTCTAGTCTTGGCAGGCTTCAGTAGTTGTGGCGCATGGGCTCAGTAGTTGTGGCTCACGGGCTCTAGCGCTCAAGCTCAGTAGTTGTTGCACATGGGCTCAGTTGCTCTGCGGCATGTGGGATCTTCCTGGACCAGGGCTCGAACCCATGTCCCCCTGCATTGGCAGGAGGATTCTTAACCACTGCACCACCAGGGAAGGCTCATAGGGGAGATTATAATTATCATCTTCCGATATATAAAGGGTTTTCCTGTGGGTAAGACACAAGCCTTTCTCCAGATGATTTTTAGAGTAAACCTGGTGTTGTCTGTTTGTTCTCAGCAGCCCTATCCATGGCTACAGCTTTAACAACCATTGATGATGGCTTTCCTGGTTATCTATTGCTTTGTGCAAACTAACCCAAACTCAATAGATTAAGACAAATATTTTATAATTTTGTGAGTCAGGAATTCAGGCAGGACTCAGCTGGGTCACACTTCTTCTTCACATGATGTCAACAGGGATCACCTGTTTGTAGTTGTTCTGGTCTAAAGTGTTCAAGACAGCTTAACTCATATGCCTGGTGCCTTAGCAGGTGTGGCTTGAAGGCTGGGCTTGGCTGGCCTCGTCTCCTCTCCATGTGATACGAGGGCCTCCCCCTGTGTTTCCTCCAGCATGGCAGTCATCCTTCTTAAGTGACAGCTCGGGACACCGAGAGCAAGTGTCCCAGGAGACAGGGAATAGAAGCTGCCAGTCTCTTAGGCCTGGGCTGTAAATCTATTTAGAGTGTACAACATGATGTTTTGATATATGTATACACTATGAAATTATTACCACAATAAAGCTAACTAACATGTCCATCACCTCACATAGTTATCTTTTTTTTCTTTTGTGGTGAGAATATTTAAGAACGACTCTCTTAGCAAATTTCAAGTATACAATACAGTATTATTAACTATAGTCACCATGTTGTACATTAGATCTCCGGAACTTACTATCCCTCCTCACTGAAATTTTGTACCCTTTTGCCAAGATCTCCCCATTTCCTCCCCTCCCCATTCTACTTTTTGCTTCAATGACTTTTGACTTTTTTAAGTGAGATCATGCAGTATTTGTTTTTCTCTGCCTACTTATTTCACTCAGCATAATGTCATCCAGGCTCATCCGTGTTGTCACAAATGACAAGCTTTCCTTCTTTTTTAAGGCTGAATAATAATCCATTGTATACATATACCACATTTTCTTTATCTATTTATCTGTTGATGGACACAAACAGATTTCATATCTTGGCTGCTGTGAATAGTACTGCAATGAATATGGCAGTGCAGATAGCTCTTCAAAATACTGATTTCATTTCCTTTGGATATATTCCCAGAACTGAGATCACTGGATCACATGGTAGTTCTCTTTTTAACTTTTTGAGGAATCTCCTTATGGTTTTCCAGAATGACTATACTATCTATTATGTTTTATGTTTCAGTCATAATATTTTTCATTTTTATAAGTTAAATTTGGTTCATTTCCTGATCATATTTTCAGGCTTGTCTTTTATCTCTTTACATATGACACATATGGCTATTTTATTCTCTGTCTCTAATAATTCCAATATCTGAAGTCTTTGAGGGTCTGTTTCTATTATCTTGTGTTTCTGCTGGTTCTCATTCATGTTGCCTTGTTTCCCTGTGTGTTTAGTTATTTTCTCTGCAAGTTGCTTTGAAGGTGAGTAAAAGAATAATAGTGCATTATTACTTTCACTTATTTAGATTAAATATTTTGTTAGAATTTTGTCTACCCATTTCACTTATTATTTGTACATGTATATCATATTAATATCTGCTTTATTAATATTAATATCTGTTAATATTAATATCTGTTTTATTAATAACATATTAATATGTTAAAACAGATATTAATATGTTAAAACAGATATATTAATATCTGTTTTATTAATAACATATTAATATCTGTTTTATTTTATGGGACCACTCATAAGTACGATATGTAGTAAACCTTCCTGATTTCCCGTCTTCACTTATTTTTTAGTCTTGTTTTCCTCACTTTTTCTGTGGGACTTTTCTTCTCACCAAAAGATTTATTTTTGCTTTTTTTTTCAGGTATCTAGGGTCATAACCCACCCAGAGTCACTGTAAAATCAATCCTCAGCTTGAGATATTTTGGTCTGCCTAGGAGTTTGAATTTAGGCAAAAATTTTTGGTTACAATTATCAGGGAGATATTTCCCCCTTACTTCCTTGCTAGTTCACTGGTGTCTTTAAAATGTATTTTGATATTTTATCTATCCATTTTAATTGTTTTTAGTGAGAGAGTGGGTCAAGAAACCTAGTCTTCCATATTGACAAGAAAACAAGGAGTCCACTCTCATACACTGATGGAAAGATTGCCAAATAGTACAAGCACATCAAGAAGGAAAATTTGTGGGGAAGGGAGAGGGATGGACTGGAAATTTCGAGTTGGTAGATGCAAACTATTCATCTAGAATGGATAAACAACAAGATCCTACTGTATAGCACAAGGAATTATATCCAATCTCCTGGGATAAACTGTAACAGAAAAGAACATTAAAAAAAGAATGTATATACGTGTTAAACTGAGTAACTTTGCTGTACAGCAGAGATTGGCACAGCATTGTAAATCAACTACACTTCAATTAAAAAATTAATTTAATTTAAAAAAACTACAACAACCAAAAAAAAGAACGAAAATTTGGTAAAAATCTCTCAAAATCAGAAGTGCACCTACTGTTTGTTACCAAGTCCACATTTAGAAATGTTTAACAGATATACTCATCCAAGTGCACAAATATGCATTTCAAAGATATTTACTTAAGTATTGCATGAACTAGCAAAAGACTGTGAAAAAAAACAATTACTAAAACAGAATGATTAAATGAATCTTTACATTTCCAGACATTGGTCTATGAGGCAGCCATTTTTAAATGAGGTCATTCTATACATCCTACTATGTTTTGGATACCAAGATATATTGTTAGGTGAAAGCAGAATGCTGCAAAATAGTGGGATTAGGAAGTTACAGACTGTGTAAAACTGAGTGAGTGGTTGACTGGGTGGAAGGAAGACTTACTTTTCAATGTTACCCTCATACCTTTAGAAATTCAACTTATGTTTATGTATTATATCTTTAAAAAATAAGACATTTAGAAAAAGAAAATATAAAATATCTTCTATTCCTACCACATTATTTTTCCTTAAATCAGGAATGGGCATTAAACTTTTTTAAATTGCTTTTTTTGCATTTGTACTTATGATCATATTTATTCCCATTTAATTCATCATTTAATACTGAATTAATTAATATCTTGGATTATATTATTAAATTTTCTAATATTGAACTATTCTTGCATTTTCTGAATAAAACTATTTGGTAATATTGAATTGTTATTTTAACATACTGTTAGAATTTCATCTAGTCCTTCTTTACTTATGATTTTTACATTTATATTAAAAAATGAAATTAATTTATAGTTTAATGTTGAGAGTACATTTGTATATCTTAGAGTTTGGGTTATCCCTCAAAGAAGAGATCAAGAACACTTCTAATTTTTCCCTGCAGTATGAAATTTTAAATGATATAGAAATTATCTGGATTTTGAAGTTTTTATTCAAACCTGGCTAATAATGTCTGGCACAAGTGTAAGTATAGGTACATCTTTTATTCCCTCTTTAATTCCTTCTAATAGTTGTGTCTTTCAGGGTGTTTTATGTTTGGGGGGGGATAAATTTTGGTAATTTACATTTTTCTAAAAAACATTTGTATTATCCAATATAATATTACATATTTTAGGTACTATTTATTTATTAATTTATAAAATGAACAAGCTTTGAGTGTATAGCTCAATAAATGTATCTGTGTGTATACACTCATGTAACTAACATCCTTATCAAGATAAAGAATGTTTCTATCACTCCAAAAGTCAACAGGCTTCCCTTCGTGATTCTATCCCTGAAGTAGACTAGAGTCCATAGCACACCCCTCAATCAAAGCCACTGGTTGTGAGATTTCCCTGTAAAAAGGGCCAAACTTCCCCTGAGTGCCATCAGACCCCAGGGAAGCCTGAGGCTTCACGGTGACCACCTGCCTCACGTTCAGGCTTTGATGAAGTTCTCACGGTCCTTTCCTGTGGCCCTTTCTTGAAGATTCATCTAGCTGCTGCTTGGCATCTAAAATATGACTGGATCTTATGAAAGACCTAACTGCCTGTAGAAAGAATCCGAGGAGATATACAGAGTAAAAAGGTCTTCAGAAATTTCACTGCTTTGTCTGGCTTTGTTTGCTTTGTTTTGCCATTATTGTTGTAACATTTAAAATAAACTATAGACTTCCTTCTTTCTTTGGACCTATTGACAATGTTGAAATGGCTGTAAGAAAAATCCCCCGTTTACTTAGCAAGACTTGTGCCAAGTGAGGCCAGAGATTGAAGGTTACTGGCACCCAATCTAAGTGTGTGTGTGTGTGTGTGTGTGTGTGTGCGCGCGCACGTGCGTTTTGGGAAGTGCATGCAGAGAGGGTAGTGCTGACAGTTTTCTTAGCAATGCCCCCCTACAATGTCCTAGTCCCTCTCGCTCCAAGATTTCAGGTTTTCTGGAACTCACCTGGGGAAATACATCAACTGTTTCTTTTTCACTAGTGCTGATTTACGGGCTTTGTAAGCATGGATTGACTTTTCTATTAGTTTTGTCTAATCTGTTTTCTAATTTTCAGAACTTCCTCAAAGTTTCCAGTCTATGTATGGTCCCCTGAACCATTTCCCATAGCTCACAGGCATTTTGTTTGTTTCTTTGATTTTGGGGTTTTTTCCCCCCTTTGTTCTTGCATTTTAATATCCTTTTAGAATTTTGATAGGGAAGAGAAGAGAGATAACTCTTTTGATTCAATTTACCAACTTGAACCTGGAAGTTTGACATGAATATATTTCAGAAAATAATCTAATAGGGCCCCCCAAACCAAATGTTCCATTAGGAGCAATTAGTTTGATATATTCAGACCTTTCCAGAAAATGCTTAGTTCTTGGTCCTTTTTAACTTAGGGGAGAGAATCAAATTGGATCTCATCTGATCAAAGTAGTAAACCAATTCTTAGAAGAAGTATACGCTAAGATATTTACCATTATTTCTCATACTTTTGGAATCTTTAAGAATTCTCCAAAGGAAGAAGACCTGATTCAAACCTTCATTTTCATCTCCTAAAATTCACCAAAATAAGTAGTCTCTTACCTTGTATCAAGTTTCAAGTTGTCCTTGATTTTCACACCACAAAAGATTAAAGGTAATACCACTAATTATGATATTTAAAAAGAGCCCTTCTTGAGAATGATCTGCCACTGGTTTTGTGCTATGTAAAGACTTTGAGAAATAGCTTTGATAATTTATACTCATTAACAGGAGAATGCAGGAGATTAAAGGTAGCAAGGGTGAATATCCTCTCATTTTTGCAAAACTTGTGCAACGTTTTATTCACCTACTAAAGCCATTATTATGTGATAATAAAAACGGAGGTGTCCTGCATATATGAACTCAGAGAGGGAATAAAGACACAAGGAGCTATTTTCTCTCAAGAGAACTGTAGTGTCATAGATTAAAGGTGGAAAGGCAGCCATCATTTAAAGCAGCTCACATCTCCAAAGGATATTTATTCACAAACTGATTAGAGTTGGAAATGAAAATGATTCAGTTGGTGGGAACATTACAGCAGCCTTTTAAAGTGTGATGGGAAAGATGAAAAGGAGGCTCACTTACACTTTCCTTAGCATGCAGACAGAGATCAAAAAGACCAATGTCCCATAGATAGCTCTAATGAGTCTGCACTTCTATTTAGCTCTTCAGTTATTTCCAGTGACTTGGGAGGCATGTTCCATCTGACAAACCTGACTATCCCATTGCTGGAGACAACATGGCATTTCACGAATCTTTTTTGGGGTGATTTGATTGAGTTTTCAAAAAATGTAATGGAAATTAGTGATATCCACTCAGGAGAACACTTTATCCCTCCCCAAAGACTTGCTTCGTCTCCACTGTTACTCATCCCCCAGTCTTGACCATCATCTTCTGTATCTCATTGTCTCTCTCAACCCCATCAAATCTACCAGCAAAACATGTTGGCTCTATTCTGACTGACCACTTCTCTCCCCCTCCACTTTTTCCACTCAAGTACAACTAATCCATTTCCATTGTTGTCAGACTTTGAATCTCAAACAGAAACTCAGAGCTCAGAGCCAGGCAGCTGTCCAAGTCAAAGGGATAAAACTAGCTAATGTGCTGTTAAATTGAGGGTCAATGAGATTTTGTAGCTTTTGAGTGTAATGAAAAGGAGTAATACATTCAGAAAACAGTCAATCTCAGAAAAAAATACATCAAAATTTCTTTTAAAATAGAAAACACTATTTCTCCAAAATCAGATTACTTTTTATGTTTCATCAAGAAAGTGGAAGATTCAGTGACTCTTTATTTTTTCAGATGCCAAGTTCCCAGCTAAGGTACCATGAGGCTAAATCCTCTGTACATGAGAATGACCTCTTAAAATCGTGCTTTGAATCATTAAAATCACCCTTCATGAGAAATAATAAGTTGGTTCATTCTTATGGAAATTCCCACATTCATGTCTGCATCTTCTGTGGGCTCCACGATTTCCAACATACACCATCATTTTATGTACCATTAAGAGATAAATAAAATGCCTAAGATGAAGTATAAAGCTGAGATATAAATGGACCATGCCCTAGATGCAGGACTAAATAAGAAATATACTTGCCTTCCTTAATCTTGGCACTGGGTTAAGGGAGGAAAAATTTTTTCTGGGAATTTGAACCATAAACTGGTACTCAAGCAAGTTTGTAGTCTCAATTCTCACTATCAGGACTTCCCTGGTGGTGCAGTGGTTAAAAATCCACCTGCCAATGCAGGGGACATGGGTTTGAACTCTGGTCTGGGAAGATCCCACATGCTGCAGAACAACTAAGCCCATGCGCCACAACTACTGAGCCTGCGCTCTAGAGCCCACAAGTCACAGCTACTGAGACCACGTGCCACAACTACTGAAGCTCATGCACCTAGAGCCCATGCTACACAACAAGAGAAGCCACTGCAATGAGAAGCCTGCACACCACAACAAAGAGTAACCCCCACTCACTGCAACTAGAGAAAGCCTGTGCACAGCAACGAAGACCCAACACAGCCAAAAATTAATTAATTAATTTAAATAAATAAATTCTCACGATCAGTGTGTTCCCAAAACCCTCAAGCAGAGAATTTAAAGTAATTACAGGCTGGCATTGCCCCCAGGTGATGAGCACATTCTCTCTAGAAAAACTCTATTTACTTCTAGACTAAAATGCCATCCTGATTTCAGAGATGTTAAACTACTTAAAGATTTGTGTCTTAGACCAAATGAAATCCTTCATTGTCTTGTGAACTTCTGGCCCAGCATGCTTTCTGAGTTTAGTTCCACTCCAACTTGTGTAACTGTGCAAATTTAGTTGTACAGTACCTCAAACCTCAAAAGCTGATAAGTAAGAGGCACAGAGGTACACAAAGAAAATTTTATAATAAAGAGCAAATTAAGCAAACATTTCATCAGGTCTTCAACCTTCTCAAGTTCTCTATCATCCTTTCAACCTTTTTTTTTTTTTTTTTGCATTCATCTGACTTGTCTACTTTATACCTTGGCGCACAAAACAGGAATTTAGAATCATATTTTTAAAACAAAAGTTCCACAGTTTTGGGGGGTGGGGAAGTGAATGGAAATGAAACTGACTGCAAGAGGAGCTCACCAGGAAACTAGTTGTACCTATAGGAAAGGCAGAAAATATAACGTGATTGGAAATACCACCTAACTCCAAGAGAGATGGCAGAATTCCAGGCAAAATTATTCAGGAAGAACCATTCAGTCAGTGCTGGCTTTATATGAGCAAAATGGAAGATATTCCATGTCATATTCCTCTTATCCCTATAATCTTAAGAGGAAACCAAATGAAAGTAAATTTTAGCTTTCCCTGAGGATGGAGTATTATTCTTACCCAAAATTTATATGTTCTGTCCACTACAAAATTATGGTATCTAAAAAACAATCACCTCCTCAAAATCTGGAAGCTCCAATATCATCTCCTGCAGGAAGCCATCAGTGGTCTACCACACACCACCCTGACCACACCTTCATTTGTTATCTCATCAGAACTTATTTTAATTTTTATCAAATTATTTCATTGTTGATAGTAGGTCACTCCATAAATATGTCTCAAGTGACTTCCAGGGAGGTTGGGGAGGGAAGGATTGGGAGTTTGGGATTAGCAGATGCAAAGCATTGTATATAGAATGGATAAACAACAAACTCTTACTGTATAGCACAGGGAGCTATAGTCAATATCCTGTGATAAACCATAATGGAAAAGAATATGAAAAAGAATATTTATATTTATATATATTTGAGTCACTTTGCTATACAGCAGAAATTAAACACAACATTGTAAATCAACTATACTTCAATAACATTTTTTAAAAAGTGGATTCTGGTGTAAATCTTTCATCCTTCCAATCATGGTCTTTAAGAAGAGAGGCCATTTCTAGCACTTTCTTGATTTCTTCCCATTTATTATACAGCTCCAAGCTCATGAAGCCTTAAATAAATGCCCATAGTGCCATATAGATAGTAAGTTTAAACTTGGGGTTTTCACATTTAATTGACAGGAACCATCAAATCAACATACATGAAAGAAGTTTCTTGAATTGGATAATGGTTACGTTGGATAAGGTTTTCCTGAGCAGGATGGTGTATTATATTGTACAATATACAACATTTGCCTGTAACTTTCAGGTAACACCCATGATCTAGATAGAGCTATAAAATCAACCAGAATTAACTAAATGAATTCTCTGCTCTAGTTTGATAGGCTGAGCGATTAGCAAATACTCCATCTAATTAACTGTGTGAAGCAATGCATCCAAATCATATTGTTGGGTTTTTTAAATAAAATAACTAAAATAATTACAAAACTACCTGCCTTATTAGAAAATGGAAACAAGACAGAAATACATAGAAAACCACAGTAAAATGTCATTTTATACCTAGGTTAGCAAACATTTTAAAGTGTGAATAAATTTTGGAGGACCATAGATCAAAAAGAACTCTCACACCCCACTTTAGAAAACAGTTTGGGATTATTTCATATAGTCAAAAATACTCATATTTTTGGCCCAGAAATTTCACTCCTAGATATATATCCAAGAGAAACTCTCACTCATGTGTACTAGAAGACATGTACAAGAATCATCATAATAGCAAAAACCTGGAAACAATCATAGGCCCATCAACAGGAAACTATATGACTCAACTGTGGTATAGTCACAGAATGGAATATTATATAGTGGTCAAAATGAACACATTCTAGCTATATGCCACAATATGGATGAATCTTAGCAATATAACACGTTAAATGAAATAGTAAGACCCATAAGTTTACATATAGCACAATACTCTTAAGTTGTAAACAACTTAAAATATTTATACATTTTTGGAATACATATCATATAAAAATATATTAAAAGCAAAGGGAGGGCTTCCCTGGTGGCACAGTGGTTGAGAGTCCACCCGCCGATGCAGGGGACATGGGTTCGTGCCCCAGTCCGGGAAGATCACACATGCCGCGGAGAGGCTAGGCCCGTGAGCCATGGCCACTGAGCCTGTGCGTCCAGAGCCTGTGCTCTGCAATGGGAGAGGCCACAACAGTGAGAGGCCCGCATACCACAAAAAAAAAATAATAATAATAAGCAAAGGGAATGCTAAACTCAGGATTTGGAATGATGGTTATATCTGTGGGAGGGGGAATACAGGGAGAGGAGGGAGGGAACATGCTGCAGGGGAGCACATAAGTAGATATAAATTATCAATTGAATTCTAAATTTGTGTTGGATTCACTGGTGCTTACTGCATTAGGAATGAATGAATGAAGAGCCATGCATAAAACAATGATAAAACTTTATGACCAAGGATTATGGTTAATCCAATCACAAGGTTCAAGAAAAGAAAACAAAAATTGAAGTACATAAATTAAAAAAGCAAACTCTCCTATATCAAACAGAAGCAGGAAAACGAGAACAACGTGAAGGTATTTAATACAGGGAATTGGCTATACCAGTGGTGGAAGTTCTGAGAAGTCAAACAGCCAGGAGACAATTTAAAGATTAACAACTCCAGGGAGGCTTTGCCACACTTACGCTGCAGGGTCAAAGGAGGTACACTGCCAGAACCAGGGACCCAGGCCACTCCACTGAAACTGAAACCGTGGTGGATTTGGGAAGTGGGAGCTGGACCCATAGAGGAGACCAGTTGACACTAGAGAAATAACCTAATAAAGACAGAGGAGGGGGAAAATACTGATTGTGGCTTTTCCCTTCCTCCTGTCCTTTATTCTCCTGCTAGTACCCAGCTGGACGCCAATGACAAACACGACCTGCTGGGCTCAATCACTGTCAGATGTAAGGCAGAGCAGGGGACAGGGTGAGGAATGGACAGGAGATTAAACAGGCTCAGGACTAACTACTGCTTTTAACAATCCTGCCCCTGCCCCAGCCCAACCTCACTCCCTTTCCCTCAGGTAATCACTTTTTACAGTTTGCTTCATATTCTTCCAGACCTCTGTCTAATCATCTCTATTAATAATTGAGAATTTTACATACATTTTAACACACAAATGGAAACATGCTATATATGCTGTACATATGCTATATGTGTTACCATACATAAAACAGTATATATTTATATACAACACTAAGTATAAATATGTATATATGTGTTATATAATTTGGAACAGAAAAATTATAGAATGCAATCATCATATATTTTCAAGACTTTTTTTTCGATTAGCAATGTGTCTTGAAATTCTTTCCATGTGGTTACTTACAAATTTGCCTCATTTTTTAAATGGTTGCAGATTAGTTCATTGTATGGATGTGTCATAACTTAGTTAACCAGCCTCCAGTAAGTGGATATTTAGAGGGTTTCCAAATGTTTGCTATCATTAGCAATGTGCCAATGGACACATTTTAACTTTGTATACACGTGCATGCATTTCTATAGGATAAGTTCTCAGTAACAGAGTGTAGCTTGTACAAAATATGAAATATGGTTTACCAGGCCAGTAACAGAGATTTTGAATTATACCTGTATTATTAAATTATGTACTCAGTTGCATATTATCTGTCTCCACCCTTAAGAATAAGTGGTGAATATTTTTTTCACTGTGTTATCCCCAGCAGATATATTGCAAAATCTATCATCTGTCATCTTTCTTTCTTTATTTTTTGTATAAGTACAATCATTAAAATCATGTTCATAGCAGTTTTGCTTATGATTTAAATGTGACAGTGGTTTAGTTCTGAATTTTCCCACTTCCCCTAGAGACCAAAAAGAAGAACAAGGAAAATGGGGGAGAAAAACCTCATAAAACACATTTTCAGGGAAACTAAGAGACAGAAGAAACCTGACAATTCCACTTGCATGTAAGTGGTGTCAAAGGCAAAGCTGAACCACAAGCCTCTGTTGGAAGTCGCAGAGGTGACACAAAGAAGAGCAGAAGTATGGAGGGAGCAGAAGAGCTCATAGATCTTAGAAATTTCCAGAAAATATTCCCATCCAGAAGGAGAGGATCTCACTAAAATAAACTTAAATGGACCAAAGACTTGAATATAAAAAATAAGAACACACAAGCTCTAGCTAATAACTATAATCATTTATAAATCCCATATAATAATTTATAAATTCCTTTATAAATCTGGAATGGGGAAGATCTTTTCTAACTTTGACTCAAAATCCAGAAGCCATTTTAAAAGTTTAGTAATTTGATTACATGAAATAAAACAGCTTTTCATAAGTAAAAAGATCCCTGACACACTAGAAGACATATTTATAATTCCTTTTTCAGATAAAGAGCTAATTTTCCAAATACACAAAGAAGTTCTAGAAAAATTAAAAGAAAAATCAGCTCCAAAGCAAATTAAGCACAGAAGTTGGACAGATGGTTCACTGGAAAAGAAATATTAAACATATGAAATGAAATTATCTCACTCAAATTAAAGAAACACAAAGAAAGGCAACATTGAGCTATCCTTCTCACCGACCAGAGTGGCACAGAGAAAAAAAAAAAGAGTTTGGGAATAAACTTTGTCAAGGCTGCAGGAAAATAGGCCCTTTCATTCTTTATTGGAGGTTGTCCCAGTGGAACAATGTTTGAGGGTTCAGGGAAAGTAGAACCCTTTATGCTTCCTGCTTTTTGTGTCCTATCTAAAAATTCCTTGCCCAGCCAAAGATGACTAATAATTTCTCCCATATTTTCTTATAGAAGTGGTATAGTCTTTGGTTTTACCTGTAGGTCTATATGCTGAGTTAATTTTTTTATATGGTGCAAGGTATGAGTTGAAGTTCATATTTTTGCATATGGGTATCCAATTGTTCCTGCACTGTTTGTTGGAAAACCTGTCTTTTCTTCATTTACTTATCTCAACCTCTTTGTTAAAAATCAGTTGTCAATATGTTGTGGGTAGTTCATTTTCATTACTGTATGGTATTCCTGGGCATGAAAATACTTTGCAATTTATTTATTCTTTGGGGTTATTTATAGTTTGGGGCTATTTTGATAAATGTTATGAACATTTGTGTACCTATCTCCTGCCACAAATGCCATTACCTGAGTCATATATGAAACATCTGTATTTTCATCCAACTATATAGAAAAATCCAACATGACATGATTTTTTCAATACCTGCTTAGTCAAATCTTTAGTGATGTTTTCCATGTCTTCAAAAGTATTTGTTAACAAAGGAAAGGGATGTTTTAGTTTGTCACCATATTGTATTAACTATTGTTTTTACCATGGCAGGGAGAATTAAGTGTTTTCCCACTATTTGGCTTTTTGCCTTCACTCCCAAGTAAGAAATTTCAGATGCTTCTAAATAATTTTTTATTATTAAGTTTAATTTAAAATGTTTAAAAAGTGAATCGAATATTTCAAACTTTAAATGCGGTTCGAAACCACTTTAGACATTTCCGGAAAAAATTATAGAGATTTGCCCTCATGCTCTAAATATCTGCATTTTACATTTCACTGAATTTTAGTTCTGGTTAATATCTCAAGGTCAATGTTTAACATGGGTAGAGGTTTTTGATAATGATAGTGGATGTAATTCGTATTTCTAATAGCCTTTAGAATTTGGAGCTTGTATTGGCTTCTCTTCCTTTCATACTTGATTAGATTTTCATTCTTTTGACCTCACATGGTGACTGATGAAGCACTCATTCGAGGGAGCAGGAGAAGGGTCGGCTCAACCATTTTCTTGTTCCCTTATGCTTTCATTGTTAGCAACATCTTCAACCAATATTTCTTATTTAATTAAAATCATATACTATTATCTTTACTTTACTTAACTGGGCACTCGTACACTGCAGTGTGTGGCAATTGCCTGAAAGTGAAGTCATGAGTGAGAGCTCACTCTATAATTTCTACTTTCTTTTTTTTTTAAATTATTTTTTTCTGGAGTACTGTTGCTTTACAACGTTGTGTTAGCTTCTACTGCACAGCAAAATGGATCAGCCATACATATACCTATATCTCCTCCCTGTTGTATTTCCCTCCCATTTCTCCCTTCAGGCCAGGGGAATTCATTATAAGGAATTGGGGTATCCCTATGGCAGACAGCACAGTCTGGTTTCGTTAGGGATAAAACGAAGAAAGCCTCAGGATCTCAAGCCTTGCCACGCCACACCTCTCTCTCCTCCAGTGTCTCTATTTCTCACTCCATATCCCTTTCTCATCCTTCTTCTTTCCTTCTGCTGACTTGTTTTTACTGCTTGACCATGCTGTGACCAAACACAACCCCCTCAGGGCTACTGAATTTTATGTCCTCAGTTCAAGGGGTAAGTTGAGGTTATTTAGAATCCCCATCCAATTCTGCAGGAGCCAAATTCCAAATAGCTGAACTTGGGTCTGAGGCCCTACCCTGGGGCAATCAACTCTGTCCAAGCCCATGCTTATAGGTGGGTGAGACTGATTCTCAGAGAAGGGGATTTGGGGATGGGAAGATATTCTAAAAAGTGACTTTCACAAATAGGCCTAGCTAATATATCCTGATGTAGCTATTTGACTGTAGGAATTGTCTCTTCCATCCTTTGGTTGTATGATTTCTTCTCCCATGGGTGGGGTTAGGACAGAAACAGCAACATTTACTTCTGTGGCTTCCTTTCTCCCCACTCCTGTAGCTGACCGCTGATTGAAATATCTGTTCATCATTAATTGGTGAATGCACTGAATCAGATCACAGTTAATTCAGAGCCTACACCTCCTCGCGGTTACCTTGCAAATCTTTATTCTTGTTCCTCGTGTATTGACTTTACAATTTAACTCTCAGAGGGTAATATCATTTCCCTCACTTTCAAGTTTTGTGGAGAACAGACTACAGAACCAAGTCCTAAACAATTTCTTTTCCCAAATTAGTTTACTGTACACATAAATCCTCAAGAAGGATCAGAGAGATTGAAGTAAGAAAGTGTCACAAAATGATTAAGAATACAGTGAACCTGAAAAACTCCATGTCATCTCTTGAAGGTGAAAAACTAAGCAAAAAAAGAACCATGGGAATGGAAAACTCACTTGAAATAATTGTGATAACCCATACGTCATCTATGCTCAACATTTAGGTATGAGATACATAGAAATAGGTACGGAGATTGTGCTGGAGTTGGAGGTAGAGATGGGATAGACAGCAGAAACTCCGAAAGAGGAGGAGCTGCTGTGTAGGGGTGCCCTCTACACTGGACACCCCACTCCACTCAGAATAACTTGACAACCACAAAAGCTAGATTTTGACCATGCCAGAGGCATCTGACAATCTAGAAAGAGCTAAAGCCCACCAAAACTCCTGCTTTGGTTCCCTATGTTGTATCAAAACCAATAGACCCATGACCTTGCTCAAGTGAAAGAGAATAAGTGATTTTTTCCCTCTTAGAGAATTAAGCTGTAAATGAAAGTGTTTAACTCTACTTCAGCCTAAAATGGGGGTGCGGGGGGGATAAAGAAAAACTATTTTGCCTATAGACAAACAGGAAAGACAGGGAGAGACTTCAAGATTTTGGAGCATTAAAAGTGATGCAGGGCTTCCCTGGTGGCGCAGTGGTTGAGAGTCCGCCTGCCAATGCAGGGGACACGGGTTCGTGCCCCAGTCCGGGAAGATCCCACATGCCGCGGAGCGGCGGGGCCCGTGAGCCATGGCCGCTGAGCCTGCGCATCCGGAGCCTGTGCTCCACAACGGGAGAGGCCACAACAGTGAGAGGCCCGCGTACCGCAAAAAAAAAAAAAAAAAAAAAAAAAAAAAGTGATGCAAAGCCCATTTAATGGACACCCCCAGAACTTTTTTTTCCAAGCACCACAATTGATTGCCATGAGATTATGATGCCATTAAAATTCCCTCTGCCCATAAACTAATGCTGTGGAAAATGCTGACATTTATAGCAGTTCCTACAAGGGACATATTTCAGTGTGAAAGTAAGTCCTAATGTAAGAACTTTATCTCAGTAAAGCAACATCTAGGAAGTGGGGGGGGGAGGAGGAAGAGGGGCCGTCTGGGAGTGCTGGGGGTTTTATTTCTCTCAATAAGGGTGTATGGATGCTAAATTTCAAAGACTTTTTAAAATAAATCTATTGGCCTTTGACAAAATCAATCCAAACCCCATAAACCAAGAAGTCATCCACTTGATATTAATGAGCCCACATTTGCATTTATTTGTTTGTCTCTTACACTAGACAAACCATTAATTTCATGTTTATGCTTCCTTTGAAGTTTGAATGCTCATAGATAGATGGCCTCATCGAATCTCCTGCTGCTACATTAATATTTTGCTATAAATGATAAATTTTATCATTTTCCACAACACCCCTTTTTACTTTAAGAAAGCTGTGAAAATACACGCAATAAGTCTTAAGGTATGAAAGCACAGCATTTTTTTTTTAACACTCTTCAACAGGGATCATTAAAATAGTGATGTCTTTAACATCAGGATAGCTTTGATGGCCTCTAGGATTTGGAAGCCAAGATGATGTATATTTTATCAACTAATCAATCTTTCTTCCATAAAAGATGGTTTAGACGTTGCACATTCCTGTGTTTAATTTGGTCAAAGCACTTGCATTCTGTTTGAGAACTATTCCTCTCCCAGACCTCGTCACTGTCTCCACTGGGTTGGACTCATTCATTGGCCCAATGGCTGACCCCACACACTGGCTTCATTAAAAAACCAATTAAAATATTTACCCTGTACAGGTAGAAATTGCTACTTGTCATGGATCCTCAATGTACCTCAGGAATAGAAAGCTATAACCGCTAAATCTGAGGGTCTGCTGTGCTCTGTGTGTGTACCCCATGCCCTCAGTACACTTCCATGACCTTGATTGTAATTGAAAGAGGCTGTTCAAAAGCTGGGTATCACCTTTTCCCAAGGCAGGGATGGACCAACCTTTTATAAGTACCTTCCTACATTGAATGTAACTTACTACTAGTTCATCCACATCTATGGCCAAACAACCTGCTCTACTGTGAGGATACATTCTGCTGGTGATCGCCAGCCAAGTCAGGGAATAAGCAGCACTCTGAATTTTAGCTGATTGACATCAGGAAAATCCAAATCCTGCTCCAAGAATGGTCCTAGGGTTAAAAAAAAAGCAGCTGACTCAGGCTGGAATCAGAGGCAGGGATAAGGAGGTAGTCACCAGGAGAACCCTGGAGGGGACCTCAGCCCCCTCCAGGCAGGATCTGAGAAGTGGTATTGAGGCTGTGCCCCCTGCCCCATCTCCTCCACCAACTCTCCAGAGTCTTCTGACCAGTCTATGTAGGTTCCTGGGGGAAGTTGCGTATCAAGCCATAAATGCCTACCTTAGTTTAATGACATTGAACAGATTTGCAAGTCTTTCAGAAGGGCTTGTAGTTTGGGGGAGAGTGATTTTTAAAGGGAAGGGGGTAAAGAAATATCCTGAATACGGTTGCCCCCTCAGATGCAGCAGTAAGTAGGGAGTGCCGGGGAGGGCAACCAGAAGGCAGTGGGCCTGGTGGAGTGGAGAGAGGGACCCGGGAAGCTGGGCTGTTGTTCAGTTGGGGCGCCAGTGTACGCACTCACCCGGAGGGGGCGGGGGAGGAGGGGAAGCTGCTAGGTCCTTCTTGGTTGGAGACTGGAAGGCTTCTGGAAAACACAGAGCTCCAGTGGGTTTTCTCTGAATGGGGATTCTTCCTACATGGAGACTAGACCATCTTATACAAAGACATGTCTCCCAGTGTCACTTGCAGAATTGTTGCTTTATTTTTTCCCCTGACGGAATTCTGGAAATTCCTTCTCTTTTTCCCTTTGACAGGTTTGACATTTTCTTTTCTTTACTAAAGCTCTTCACCGAGCCAGCCCTGGTACATGATACCTCAATTGATCTGGCAAGCTGTTTCTTGAAATGTAAAATTTATTATTATTATTATCATTACTATTATTATTATTTCTAAACTGGAATCACAAAGCATAAAGAGAAAATGTCAATAAATCTAAATAAAGCCAAAAAAAAAAAAAAAGGTGGTTCGGTTGGCTACAGCTGACACACACGGGTCCATTTTTGACCGACACCCAGTGCCTAAAGTCTTTTCAGAATTTATCTGCCAATATTTTAGTTTCAAATATGAGCCTAATTTATTGATTTTAAAAGGAGAAGTATTTTGAAAAGTTTGAGGTGGAAAAGTTTACCACCAGCAGGGTGTTCTCACTTGGCAGGGAATAGGAATGACCCAGTGCCAGGTGAGAGGGTCAAAGGGGTTCTAGATGGAATAGATTGACATTAAATGATATACAGTGCTGGGACTTCCCTGGTGGTCCAGTGGGTAGGACTCCGTGCTCCCAATGCAGGGGACCCGGATTCAATCCCTGGTTGGGGAACTATATCCCACATGCATGTCGCAACTAAGAAGCCCACATGCTGCAACGAAGATCCCGCGTGCCGCAACTAACACCCAGGGCAGCCAAAATAAATAAATAAATAAATATTTTTTAAAAAAATGATATACAGTGCTTTCTGTCATGGAGACGGTCACAATCAGTTCAGTTATTCTGTTTGATAATAATGATGATGATAAAGAGTATGAAGATGACGATGATGATGAATACTTGTTGAGCCTTTCCTACATGTCAGACCCTGAGCTATGAGCTCCGCGGCCATCCTCTCAACAATCCTGAAAGGTAGTTGCTACTGTTATTCCCAGCTTATAGAAGAAGGAACTGAAGCTCAAAGGGATAAATAGTTTGTCAAAGGTATAACTTGCTACATGGAATGGTACGTCCCTTTACATTTTTGCCTCTGTGCTGTTATAGTCAGGTCTACCAGGATCTCCCAGGAATGGTCCTATAAGTGGCTGAAACCTTTCATTTAGACCTTTACCAACCCTTTTCATTCTGTTTTCATTAGAGGTAGGAAGGGGATCACAGCCAGGAATCTCCAGGTGATTAACTTTGGTGACGTCACCTATGGTCACAGCTTGAGTCAGGTGCGTGGAAGAGCTGGCACATCTCTAAACCTCCAGTCCACTGAATTTTCTTGGAACATCCTCTCCTTGCACATTTTCCCTTCTTCTGTCCTTCAAGTGGCCTCTTTTCCATTTTTGACAGAGCTCCACAAATCTAGTCTCACCTACAGACTCACCTACCTCTCAGCCCCACCACCTAAGTGTACTTGCCCTTTGCTTACATATAAAGTGTTTGCTACAATTCATGTTTTGCTTTGATGTTTCATTAAAATTAATATGTAGGTTTTTATATATCTTATAAATATACATTCATACCCAGTTCTTCTAGATTAATATTATACTTTCCTTTTGGGAGGAGAATGGGCAGGAATTCTCTTTGACAAGAATCTCCATGTTCAAACTGATTCAGTAAAAGAAACGATTTGCATTAACTAAAAAAAAAATCATGATAATATAAATGTTTATAAATCATTACAATGCCAGGTATTTGATTCAACTTTTCATTTTTTGTTTTTTTTTACTTCTGAGTCAAATCTGTGTGATTAGGGTCTGGAGTGAAATGCTTAACATGCAAACATAAGCTGTGTTATTAGAACAATGTCTTGACCAGGAGTGAGAAAGGCAGCTCATTGGTAAAGTGACTGAGAAATCCTCTTCCATTTGGAAAAAGTGGTCATGGGAATAAGTAGTTTAGGTACTGAAGGACTGTTGTGGTCTACGTGGGATGCAGAGCAAGGGCATGAAAGGGATTAGCCAGCCTTCCTGGCCACAGGGAAAGCTATAAGAACAAGAAGATGAACAGTGTTTTGGGTGAAGGAAAACCATCAATCTCAATAAGAAACTCTGAGAAGATTCATTTAGGAGATTTTAATGCCTATCTGATATGCATCAGCAGCAGTTAAAGTGTATTGAAGCTTACTAGGTGCCAGGTACCTTTTTATTTTATTTTATTTTTATTTATTTATTTACTTATTTTTATTTATTATCTTTGGCTGTGTTGGGTCTTTGTTGCTGTGCACGGGCTTTCTCTAGTTGTGGCAAGCGGGGGTTACTCTTCATTGTGGTGCGCAGGCTTCTCATTGCGGTGGCTTCTCTTGTTGCAGAGCATGGGTTCTAGAGCTCAGGCTCAGTAGTTGTGGTGCACGGGCTTAGTTGCTCCGTGGCACGTGGGATCTTCCAGGACCAGGGCTCGAACCCATGTCCCCTGCATTGGCAGGCGGATTCTTAACCACTGCGCCACCAGGGAAGCCTGCCAGGTACTTTTTTAAGAGCTTCATATTTGATCCCACAACTATCCCTTAAGTAGACACTATCATTATCCCCTTTTTATAGGAAAAGTAAGACCCTACAATGATAACTAATTTGCCTAAGGTACACAGCTACTGAGAGTTGGAGCTGGGATTCAAACCCAGACACTCCAGAAGTCCCCAAACGAGTTAACTTCCAGAAAAAAACTCATTTCAAAACATAGCAGGGAAGGTTTTGTGTTGCTGCCTGATTGAACACAAGCTAAAAGAAAACAGATTATAAGTACAGAATTTAAAATAGACCATTAAAATTTGAAAGAACAGATTTAAATAAACCTGAAGGCATTGGAATTTCCACAAATACTGATGTTTACATGGGTTTGAACTTGTCTCCACAGCAATGGAGTATCTCTGAGAGGAGAGTGTGAGGGTCTGGGAGCTTAGGTTCTTAGCCAGTAGAGGAGGAACTCTTCCAGTTGGGTCCTGCCCTGAGCCATAGACAATTCGTTAGTGAATTAGAAGCCCAAGCCCTTACTGGTCATGACTCTTCATGAGGTCCAAGCCTGAGATGGCCACCTGGCCTCCATTTTCCCTTTCCTCAATGATAATAGGATGAAAGAGATGCAGTAATCAAGAGCTTCTTTAATTTGTTACCTTCGTCCACTCTCTTCTTTTCATACCAGCCATTTCAAGTGCTCCACTGGTTCCTTATTCTGGAACCAAGCCTGAAATTCACTTTAGTCCATTCACTTTGGAATAAAGAAAAGATGGGAAAACAAATTTTATTTTTTTTTTAAAGAAAGAAATGCTAACACACAAGGCTCAGTGGATACAGAGGAGACAAAGTTCTTTTTGTTCTGTAACAATCACCTGGAGAAGCGGGTGCCACCGTGTTGGGCAAGGTTGCCACACAGGGCCCATTGTGTGGGGCATGAATGAGTGTGTCGGCGTCTCCGACAACAGAGCCTGTTCTGTGCTCAGAATGGCGTCCATTGTGCCCATGTTGCTAGAAGGACTCGGGCTCACCAATGGAAAACGCTCATTCTCACCTTCCCCCAACCTCTGCTTTGCCAACCAAATCTACCATTATGGTTATAATGCAGACCTCTAGCATTCAGAGTCCTCTTGCCCTGTGCTTCTGAAACAAAAGCTATTATTCTACACCATGAAAGCATGGACACAGAAATAAAGCAGCCTGGAAGGCTAACCTAAGAGGGGGAGCGTGAGCTCCATTTAAAGTTAAAAACCCAAGGAAAACAAAACACTTCCGACGGAAACTGGGCTTTCATGCCTTTGTGTACACACATATGTGTATTCATCAGAACATTTCATCCAAATGTTCACGGCAAAAGCAAGTGACCTGTCCTTGCTTTTAGAAGCAAAGAGAGGTGGAGAAGAGGGGCAGAGAAGAAGAAATTCTAAGCTTGCTAGATAAAACTTTTTCTAATTAATGGTCTCCAGTACAGACTGGAGAAGGAGGAAAGGTGTCTTTTTATGAAGAAATGTCCGACAGGGAATATAATATGCTTCATGCCTCCGTACAAGTGAAGGATGCAAGCAGAGCATTTATTTCCAGCACCCCACCCTCACTCCTTCTAGGAGAGAAGTAACTGAAAGCAGGTGGAGTTTTGTTTTCATTGAGGGAAATTCAGTGTGCACCAAAGATGTTAAAGGCACTACCAAGTGACTGATGTGTTTGGATTTGTCATCTAACTTTCTGAGAAGTCCAAGGTGCTTTGAAACTTTATGTGTCAGGCGGAAAAAATGCTCAGCATAATCCTTAGGTCTAGAGCAACCTTGTGACATTATAGGAGCCTCAACCTGCCTCTGGGCATCACACATTCTACGCATACAGCCTGGTGATTTAGTTGTGGCCTTTTCTTAAATTCGTCCAGGACACAAGACCTCAGACTTCCCCCAATCGTCCATGGTGGTCCCAAGCTCACCTCAAGTGCTTGGCTCATGCCGTCCCCTCTGCCTGATATCTCTTCTCTCCTTTCCTTACCCTTCTAGTTCTTCATAGCTCAATTTTAACCAACAGCAATGCCCTCCAACTCTGAAGCTGGGTAAAGTGCCCCTTCTCCCACAGACCTCTGCCCTGGTCCTGTCAGAGAATCTTCAGACTGTATTGAAAGTCTTCCCTGTTGCTTTGGGGGCTCCTGGTCTCATGTCATCCCTATAGTCCTAACAACAGAAATAATAGTTGACAAAAAGCCCATGTTTAGTAAACACTGGAAAAGTGAATAACTGATGGCTAGAAAATCTTTCTTATTCCAATTCTAAGTCTCTTTATGCTATCACTTAAAGTCAAGAAAATCAATGCAATGTCTCTTTTTCTTCAGGACCAGGGTGTCCCCTTCCAACGGCTACAGCATGGAGCAGACTGAGGGTCACCCTTTAGCAGCCACAAGCCAGGCTTATTTGTCACAAGAAGGACCCAAAGGAAGGGTCTCTGAAGACCCCCAAGGGTGTTGGCGTGGGGGAAGGCTCTCTTTCTAATCACAAGAGTAAAGCCAGGGGTCATTCATCCTGCTGCTGGCAGTGGGGCGAGGTGGGTACGTGGATCAAGAAATAATCACTAAAACTAAGGTCAGTCCAAAGGAGTGAGTGCTGCAAACTGAGCCCTCTACCATGATGCCAAAGGAGCAGTGACCAAGTTGGCTGTACCTGGGCAGTGAAAAAGAAAGCAGTTTTGAAATACAGTCACCCTGCCCTCCAGTAAATGTAGCCCATTAACGCCAGTATCTTACAAGGTAACTTAGGCAGATACGGAGGAGAAGCTCTCTTTCAGCCAAGGCAGGAATGGAGGAGCCATTGTTTCATGCTCCAGCTTTAAGGAAAAAAAATTACGTAGACCTATATGTTCCCTCTAGTTTCATAGTATAAATACGGTATACAATTCGGTAGAGTCAAACCATCAAGCCCTCACCAGAGTCAGAAATGAAGCATCTACACCAAGGTAATGTGTATTTTATGCATGGAATGTGATACACATAAGTATGTGTGAGAAATAGGGAAAGATTTAGTGTTTTTTTTTCCAAATCAATCCAAAATGCTATCAAAGTTGAGGTGGTGTGTTTAGAATTTTTTTATAATAACAACATCAAGGCATGCCCACTTTGGGGAAGAAAAATTGAGATGGAACACTTCCGTCACAAGAAGTGCCTAAGCAGAGGCAACTCAATGGAGCAAACAAATTTCGTATTAAAAACAACTTTGGCAACTGTAGCAGATGGTTTTCAAAATTAAGGATTAAAAAATGTTTATATAAGTAGAGTCTGAAGACAATTCTATCTTGCTAAATCTTCCAGGAATAATTCATCATCTTCCTCCTGAACTGTTCCTCATTTTGCATTTTCTTATGATATGACCATCCACCACTCAAGTCAGAAACCTGGGAGATGTTCCCTGCTCTCTCAACCTTCACATCCAACCTGTAATCCAAGTCCTGTGAATTTCATCTTCTAAACACTTCACACATTTATTCTCTCTCCTTCATCTTCACTGGCAATGCGTGGCTCTAGATCCTATCTTCTCTCCCCTGCCTCTTCCTGCCTGAAGTATCATTCCTCAACCTTACTCACAATCCCTTCTTCATTCTACACCTAAAATGAATATTCCCAAATGCAAGTCAAAGGCTTTCTTTCGCTTATAATTTTTAAATGTTTTCCCACTGCTTATAGTAATGGCTTTAATTAGATGTATGAAGTAAGAAATTTCCAAGGGTCGTAAGGAAATGGTTTGTAATAGGAATACCAATACTTTACTGCTGGGAACAGATGAGTGATGAACCGATGGCACATAGAAGGACTGCTAAGGTGAGATTACCAACCTGCTGAGATGGAAGACAATGCATTTCAGTGCTATCTGTAGAGTTTATAAAAACTTCTCCAACAGGGCTCAGCATTCTGTCGTTGGAGCTGAGATGGTAACAGATTAAATAGATCCACCATCAAATTAACCTCTCTAAATCACAGCACCAATTGTGTCATCCAATGGTTCACCCACTGCTCACCCAATTCAGGACGCTACACGATATGACTTCAACCTGCCTTTCCATCTTTATCTCCTATACAGCCAACCCTCCAGACAACTAGACTTTTTCCTGTTTCCTGTAACAGCCTTTTATCCACACATTTGCTAACACCATCTGCCAACCTCCCTTTCCTAGTCATTCACATCTGGAGTCCCTGGGACTGACCAATTCTAACCTGTCTCCCCTCTGATTTCCTTCTTGCCAAAGTGTAAAAAAAATGTGTTAAAATAGTGTTTGTGATTGTCATCATGCCTTAATAGATAAAGAAAGAGAATGGGAGGGGAGATATTTTTTGTTTTTTTATGTGGGTCAAGTATTATGAAAAAGAAGCAAAAGTAACACCTTTATACTGGACATCAAGTACTTACACAAGAATATTTTAATTCCGGTGTTTTACCAAACTTACTAAGGAAGATAAAGCAGAGATTTACCCTGGCTTCTACGAGGTGGGCCTTAGGTATATATCAACCAAGGAGAAATGAGTACCAGCTTCTGGAATAAAACCCTGGGAAGAAAACCACTGTGAGACGTATGAGTCCTGGTACCAAAGTGGCACCCCTGCATCCTGCACGCTGCATCCTGCATCCTGTTCTATCAGAAGATGTGCTGATGTCTCTGAAGGTGGAGAGTCCAGCAGCAGTCAAGACCCAGTCTGAGAGATCATCACCATCCTGTCTGTCAACAGCCACACCCATCCTGAACAAGATCCAAGGAAATTAGGGAGTGTGGAAATTGGTGTCTTTGCTTCTTTCTTTTTTGCTGTACCAACAAAGAGGTCTTATTTGGGTTTGGTTTTGTTTATAGTTTCTGATGTTAAGAGTGCTTGATTAGATGGGCCATGTGGGTGGGTTAGGGAGGATTGGAGTACTTGGTTTCCTCCAGCCCCTAACTCCCCTGATAACCCTAGCAGACAGCCTCATTGACTCTACTGCCTCCTCCTTTCAGGGAATTTAGCACTTAGATCACAGAATGTCAGAGTTGCAAACAACCTAACCCAATCCCATTGAATCTGACCTTTCACAGTCTGACCTCTTCTTAGGACAAGACATATTTGAAAATACATTTGTGGGGCTTCCCAGAATCCACCTGCCAATGCAGGGGACATGGGTTCAAGCCCTGGTCCGGGAATATCCCACATGCCATGGAGCAGCTAAGCCCGTGTACCACAACTACTGAGCCTGCGCTCTAGAGTCCACAAGCCACAACTACCGAGCCTGTGTGCCACAGCTACTGAAACCCGCATGCCTAGGGCCCATGCTCTGCAACAAGAGAAGCCACAGCAATGAGAAGCCCACGCACCACAACAAAGAGTAGCCCCCGCTCACCTCAACTAGAGAAACCCATGTGCAGGAACAAAGACCCAATGTAGCCCAAAATAAATAAATTAATTAATTATTTTTAAAAAAGAAGAAAGTGCATTTGAAAAACAATGTTTTCCAATAAGGTTATGGAGTGATATCTGCACATCCCACCTGATTGCCCAGAGCTATAGAGGCTCAGCCAGTCCACAGTCACCTGCTGTATAATACACTGTATTTGGGGTCATTGATTGGAGAGTTAAAGACAACTCTACCTCCAAGGGGCAACAGGAGTGGAGGAATATGGGGGCTCAGAGGACAGGATCCAGTGTGGGCAGGTGAAAAGAGTAGGGTGATACAAACAATGACAGAAGAAAGTACCTGAATGGAGTAGGTCAGGAAAGACTTCCCCGAAAAGGAGGTGCTCCAGCTGAGCCATGAAGGAGGGCCGGATCTTCTGCAAAGATACCCTAAGCCTGGATACAGGCAGAAAATGGCCATGTGTATCTTTTAAGAAGCATCTTCAAGTCTTCCAGAGTGAATTCCTGCTGTTAACAATCAATTTTTTAATTAACTGGGATACTTGCAGATTCTGTGACCTAGAACTGGGGCAGATGGACGGCTCTGTCCCTTGATAAAGAAATATTAGGTTCTCCACAGTTAGTTCCACTCATTGTTGAAATGTCCTTCTCAGTACTATGTTTATCACATCAATTTCCTGCTCGAGAATTTACCAGACTCACAATTGTCCTTTGGGACTAAAGTACCCCAACTTTCAATGTCATCTGCATGAGTACATGCCCAAATTACTTTTTTTTTTTTTGCCAATCAAATCTAATAATATATTTTTTAACATCTTTATTGGAGTATAATTGCTTTACAATGGTGTGTTAGTTTCTGCTGTATAACAAAGTGAATCAGTTATACATATACATATGTCCCCATATCTCTTCCCTTTAACGTCTCCCTCCCTCCCACCCTCCCTATCCCACCCCTCTAGGTGGACACAAAGCACCGAGCTGATCTCCCTGTGCTATGTGGCTGCTTCCCACTAGCTCTTTTACTCCAAACCTCCTCCTTTCATTTCAGCCAAACCTATTGCCTGACTAGCCCCTGCTCCAAAAGTCTTTCTTTCCTCCTTTATAGCTTTGATTAGACAGTCCCCACCATTTGGACAGGAAAGAAAGAAAGGAGGGAAGGAGGAAGAAGGGATAGAGACAGAGGACACGGTGGTAGAGAGAAAGGGAAGATGGAAGAAAGAAAGAGAAAAGAGAATGTCTAAACCTTCCCAGCATGCGTTTCACAGTTCTGCTCCCCACAGCCAGGAGGTAGACCAGTTGTTTGACACACTTCCAGTAAGTCTGAGTTGTTCTTCCCCAGGGTAATTTATCTGGTCTGGTCAATTCTGTCCTATGACTTCCACAGTCAGCTCTACCCTCCAAAAAATGACACGGAAAGAAGACAAGTTAGCTTTTAGCCAGAGATGTAGGGAGCAGGACAGATCCTCTTAGGGTCCCCGTTCTTCATCCAATACTGGGACCTTGAGCATTAGTATTTCATTTTGTTCACTCCTAATCCTCAAAGTACCCACATATGCCAATCTTAGTTATAAACTGAAGCCGAGATGCAACGTACTGGGTTTTAGCAGGATTATCTCCGAAGCAGTGAGTTTTCAAGTGAGTTTCCAAAATCCTGCCCCTGGAGCCTCCTCACGTGTATATACATGATGGCAAAGCACCAAATGAAAATGCAAATAATTCAATCTAAAGCCAAAGCCAATTCCAAAAGATTTGTCTTGACAGAATTAATTGATTTTGCCAAATGCTCTGATGTTCTATAACCATAATTACACTTCACAATTTGTTGCAACACCATCACTTGGAGACAGAAGTGCTGAATTAATTGTACCATTTTTGTGACCTCTAGACTATCTCCATTAAGACCAAGTTAATTTCTCAACATGGGAAGATTCATTTTTCGTACAGAATAATATCAGTAATAAACCCAGAGCATAAGTGAGCAGTGTGCACGGACGGCTGCTATCAAACAGCTATGCGATCACACCCTTAGTTCCGCTTAAATGCAATTTATGTCAAATACGTTAACGGAGGATGTGATGAGTGTTTGATTTGTTTTGGCTTTGTGGGCAAATAGCATAATTTCTCAAGGATTCGTATACGTGTTTGTGACTAGGAAAAACTAATAAGTAGGAGTGTTCATCTGGAGGGTCACTTATGGAGTCTCGATGCATTTCTGGAAGACAGGCGTCTCTGTAGAGACAGCTGGGGGATCTCTTGTCCAAGGCACTCTAGTCGTCAAGAAGGCATTGGGCACATGCTGGTTCTGGGGACATCTCATCATCCTTCAGGAATTTCCCTGAATATGTGCAGAGCAGCTGGACAATCCTGAGACAGTCCAAGTCAACCCCTTGGGCCAATGTTTTGACCCCAATGTGTCTGTGAGGCAGGCAGGACTGCAGCCTGGTAGTCAGTCTGTGAAGGGCACTTTAGTTGATGGTTTGAGCAAAAAGGTTGTTTCAGAACATCATTCTGTTGCAGATTGAGAAGTGACCCGTGTGCTGGCCATTTCTCTGCATTGGATTCAGGATGGCAAAAGTTCTCATTTATGGATAATGCCAATAACCAAGGGAACGGACTTAGAAGTAATTAAGATAATCAATGCTCCATGATTTCTGAGTGACTGACTGATTTCACTTTAAAAGGTGTGTTATTTTTTTCAAAGCTAATACTAAGCTGACTTGGTTTTAAGGTAAGTAAGGAATGGGGGATGCAAAATTTTGAGCAGATCGAAATGATTCATGGCCTCTCCTAAATCAGCTAGAACTAGTTTTTCAGATTGCTGTCTGTTGTTTAGATTTTTTGTCCATTAAAGGTCTTGAGTATGAATGCTAGTTCATTCTAGGACATTACACAGTGATAAATGTATGTTATTTCTACTAATAAATTCTATTTAACTCTAAACAGTGGAGTTAGTTTGTGTCAACAAAATTATTGATGAAAATGATCCATAAGTAATATTATGGCTTTAAAAGTGATTTAGCAAGGAATCAATCATTCAAGTGATACAATATTAAGCATCTGTAAGAAAGTTGAGACAGATTAGCAATCATCATATTTTTTTAACTTATTTCTCCTGAAAATGGGGGAATTAAGCTAAATATGTGTTACATGGCAAAGGTCTGACATTACCACCATGCAGAGGTTTCTGGGCGTGGCAGGGCAGCATCCAGCCCTTGCAACCTATAGGGTGAAGAAATGTTTGGGGGGGGAAAGACGCTGGCACTAGATATCCTCAGAATATGCCCCAAGCCATTAAGTCTCAGGTTTGAAAAACGGCACCTTTTGATGAACTGTGCTCTGAGAAATATCATTATGCTTTTAAAATGTGGAGTTTCATGTGTGATGAGAAAATCTGCATGTATGTACTCAAAAGCCAGAAGGAAATATTGAGACACTCAATGTACCCTAAACTTCTTTGATTACCACAGGTCTTCTTGGGATTTTTGAGGTGATACGGTCCAAACCTGAGATGAAGTTGTTTTTTCAGCCTCCTGGAATGAAATGGTTTATAAGGCAAATTAAGAATGCAGAGAGAAGATTTCAGATGAAATTTTCATATTGAAATAACTTTTAAAATACCCTTCAAACAGTCAGAATCAGTCATTTATAAAAAAGAAATGACAAGCTCGTTACATTTGCATGTCACATATCTGAATCTAAACTGACCCAAACTTCAAGGACAAATGTAGCCAAGAATCCAGAAGTGAACATGAACACATTCCTTCCATCCTTCAGCACCGTGACCAAGCCTCACCTCCACCACCATGTGCGCCCTGCTCCCAGGGAGCCATTGGTCCACACTGACACAGCACTGAGCCGTCACTTAGAGATTACATGTTCATTTCCCTGAATCCACAGTGGACTGGGAGCTCCCGAGAGAAGGGACCATGTCTTTTATCTCTTTGTCTAATTGTGTTCTCCTGACATGAAGAAGGAATCAATAATTGCAGGAACAGAGTAGGTGGAGGAGAAGGAGAAGATGGAGACTAAATAAGAAAGAAAAGTCTTGGGGCTTCCCTGGTGGCACAGTGGTTGAGAGTCCGCCTGCCGATGCAGGGGACATGGGTTCGTGCCCCGGTCCGCGAAGATCCCACATGCCGCGGAGTGGGTAGGCCCGTGAACCATGGTCGCTGAGCCTGCGTATCCGGGGCCTGTGCTCTGCAATGGGAGAGGCCACAACAGTGAGAGGCCCGCGTACCGCAGAAAAAGGAAAGAAAGAAAGAAAGAAAAGTCCATGCAAAGAAAAAGCAGCACCACCTTCAGGTTACCTTTTTTATATGAAAGTAAGTACCTAATCATGGAAAACTATGTGCTAATGTAAGGAGAGAGAGGAGAGCAGAGACAGCAAACAAAAGACTTATACGAAGCAGGTGCTTTTTCCTCTGTGCTCTGGTAATTTAACACAGCAACCCAGAACGACTTGGGTTAAACAATGCATGCATAACCACCACTTAAAAAAGGAAGACACTATTTCCAGCAACCCAAAAGACCGTGTGTCCCTTCCAAAGGACACTTCTCTCCCGCAAGGAAAGTAGAACTGCCCTGACTTTTTTGGGAAATGACTCCCTTGCTTTTCTTTGTAGTTTTTCTACTTCTGCATGCACGCCTAAAGAACATGGTTTAGTTTTGCCGGCCCTCTGAACTTGGTGTACGTGAAATCATACTGCACGTATTCTTTTATCTTGCTCTTTTCATGAACATTTGGTCAGAGGTTAATTCATGACACATATAGCTGTGATTCATTCATTTTCATTATTTATTAATATTCCCTTGTATGTACCACAATGTATCCATTCTAATGTTCCTGGACTGTTTGCATATTATTAAAAACAATGCTGCTTTAAGAAAAAAACAAACAAACAAACAAAAACAATGCATATAGGGCACAGGACTGAGTAGTTACTGGAAATAAGATACAAGGTGGGAGCTTAGTCATAAATGAATATGAGAACCTAGTTTCTTAGATCTGGAATACAAGGATTTGCCTAAGGGAGGATTGGGCCTGGAATCCTAATTGAGGCCAAGTTAATGGCACTAGTTGACAGTCTTGCAGAGGGCAGGAAAACAAGCCAAGAAGGTCACTATACTTACTTTTACTCTCTGTAAATCGTCAATTGTTTTGATATTTGCTAAATGAATTTTTCTTGAAATGGTGGAAAGGCCTGAAATTGTAACACTGCTAATATATCTCAAGATGGGAGGCAAAATGTTACCAGTTGGGTTCTCCAGAAGCTGACACTTGAGATGGAGTTTGAGGTATGAAATGTTTTTGAATCTCAATAAAGGGATTCAAAGGGAGGAAGTAGGATTGGCAGAGGGAGAAGTCAAACTGAAATGCAGCCCTGATAAAACCTTAGCCAACCCAACGGGGAGATCTAGAGCAAATATTCCGGTCATAATTTACCACATCAGGTCAAAGTGGCCAAGGTTTTATACCCCGGTTTTGCTTAGCCACGGGATGTTCCATAAAGGTTTGATCTCAGACAACATGCCTCTCTATAGCAAGATAAATTTTACTTCCTCCTTTCTGATTTGGATGCCTTTTTTTTCTTGCCTGATAGCTCCAGCTAGGACTTCCAACACTATACTGAGTAGGAGAGGTGACAGTATGCACTTTGGCTTGCTCCTATCTTAGAGGAAAAGCTTTTAGCTTTACACTGTTGAGTATGATGTCAACTGAGGGCTTGTCAAATATGCCTTTTATTATGTTGAGGTAAATTCCCTCTATACCTAATTTGCTAAGAATTTTTATCACAACAGGATATTGAATTTTGTCAAATGCCTTTTCTGCCTCTATTGAAATGATCATATGATTTTATCCTTCATTCCGCTAAGATGGTGTATCATGCTTTTTGATTTGCAAATGTGAACTATCCTTGCATCCCAGGGATAAATCTCACTTGATCATGGTATTAATTGTCCTAATGCATCGGTGAGTTGCTACTGCCCTCTAGTGGTTATAAAAAAAAGAGTAGCCCCTGGGATGATTACCTCCAGGGGACATGGAAATACAGTCTTCAGGTCTCTGGACTAGGTAACCAGTGAGCTTTATTGTCGCATACTGTTAGGATGCCACAAAGAAAGGCATACCAAAAAAAAATTTCAGACGTGGGAAAACGTGGGACAAATATCTGGCTAACTTCAAACAGAGAATAAATAAATCTCACAACCTCCATCAAAACTTGGCAATACCTTAAGTATATTAGTGACATAAAATATGTCCAATAAATGGGTAGACTCTATGTTCCTTGTAAGATTTCAGAATCCTCTTTGGTACATCTTAGCATGAGTCAAGATTTTGAATCAGAACTAAAACAGTTTCCAACGTATCCTAACTTGACATTGGCACCTATGTCATCCATTTCTGTAATCCTCAACACCCAGCACATGGTCTCCTACTTAGGAGGCTCTCGATTAAGTTTCATGAAATGGTTAAATGAATCCACACAACTGCATGTGTCAAATGGCTCATTCCACAGACAGAATATTAACAGCTAATATTTAGCAGGCATTTAACTATGTGCTGGGCAGTTATATGCACTTAATATGCAATCACTCGTTCGATTCTTATGACAACCTTATGACATAGATACAATCATTATCATTACCTCTTTACAGTTAGGGGAACCTGCCCAGGCTACTCTAAAGTAGGGTTGAACTCACCCCCCCACCGCCCACACACATGAAGTTAGGCATGACCATATTACTTGCTTGGACCAAAGAAATATGTGTGGAAGCGACATGCCACTTTCAGGCATAAGCCCTAAGAATCAATGCATAATTCACAACAGTCTTTTCCCCCTTCCAAGGTGATCATGGATGCACTTGTCAAGATGAACCTCTGTCAGCCTGGTCCCTGAGTGACTGATGAACAAAAACAGCCCCTGTTGGACATGTAGCATGGACAAGATATAAACCTTCACTGCGTTAAGTCATTGAGATTTGGGGCTTGTTTATTTTTTCAGTATAATCTGACCTATCTTGAATATCATTTACTGAGCATGTAACAAATGCAATCAAGGTGCTAAGCTCTTTACATAGATCATCTCATTGAATTATCAAAACAACCTTGCAAGGTAGATGTTATTATTCCTCTCTTATAGTTGGACATGTAGCCTTGGAGATGTTATACAGTGTGACCTAGTCCTCCAGTTGCTGAGTCACAGAACCAGCAAAGCATGTGCAATCATTTATCACTTGCCAGTTATTACCCCTTCACTACAGAGGAGTGCACAAAACTAATACTACATGTTCTTAATCAAGGAGTTTGCCATCTTACTTGGAAAGGCAAATAAAGATGGCTAGCCATAAAAAAAAAGGAAAACAGTGGTCTGTGATGGCCTGAACGTTCAAAGAAGACTTCATGGGAGGACTGGCGAGGTGATCCACATTGGTGGGGAAAAACATTTACGTGCACAGAACTGAGAGGGGATGTCTCAAGCGGGGCTAACAGCATAAGGGAAATGCGTAATGACAGGAGCAAGGAGCATGTAAGTAGGGAAAAAGATCAGGCGGGCTAGAGCCGAAGGCTCAAGTTGAAGTGGAGCAGCAGATAAAATCAGAGAGGAAGAGTCAAGAGTATGGACATGAGTGTCAGGTGGAGGATTTTATTCATTTATTCATTCATTCGACAAAAAAAATTCTGACCACCTACAGTATACCCAGCACTGTGCCATACACAGTGAGTGTAGTTTATGGTCTAGGGAAAAATTGATATTAATCAAATAATGACAAGGGAAGTAGAAGGTAAAGTAGGAGCAAGGGAAGGGGCCCCCATGAGGAGGGGTCTTGGGAAGTAGTGAGTCAGTGCCCAGCTGGTTCATAGTGTCAGTCAACCAGTGATTGTTGAACTCACAAGAGTGAATAGAGAGGAAAAGATTAGTATTAGATTAATTATGATGGATGACCAGGCAAGATTAAGTGACTTAGGGAACAGAAATGAAAGGCTGGTTATGTGCTACAATAAGAATATTTTATCTGAAGTCACAAGACCTGAGTTCAAGCCTCCATGGTAACATTTAAGATCTATGTGAAGTTGGGAACATTACTTGACTTTTCTGTACCTCAGTTTCTAGCTGTGTGACTTTGGGCAGCTTACTTAATCTCCTTTCCATTTCTTTATCTGTAAACTGAGGGCAATAATCACTACCTCACCCAGTTGCGAGAACTGAATGAGATAACTGAATGAAAATATCTGGCAAGTGTTTAAGTAGTCAATAAATATTAATCATGTCTTTATAAAACTCAGAATTTTAAGGAAAGCTATGCTTTTATATTAAAAATATTTGTGAAGTTATTTAAGGGTAAAAGAAGGGATTTCTATGGCACCAATAGAGAACATGGGAAAGACCCAGGGTATCGCATATACTTAATTTGAAACAAGTGTTGGCATGCTCTTCCCAATATGACAGGACTCTTGGTAGCTGCTCGGCTACACTCTTGGAAACTCTGAGGGTACCGGTTCAGTTGACAGGCTGCTCACTGGACTTTACTAATGTGTTACCCTTCCCAAGGCTGCACCTACTCTAAGTCTGGCACAGGTTGCCAGCAACAAGCTTGAGAAGCGATATGTCCATGGCTGGTGGAGGAGGGAGATGGGATAGAGAATCAGGTAACCTCTGATGAGGAACATTACTGCTGAGGATACACAATAGGTGTCCATACAGACTGAAAGAAATTCCGGAGCTGGTTTCCATTGTCAGTCCCACCCTGGATGAGACTGTGCTAAGGATGCTGAAAGACAAAGACAGCTGAAAGGGAGAGGGAGGAAACACTAGCTCCAAGCATCCTTCCAATCCTGTGGCATTCATCAGAACCATGGACACTTCCACCGTCAATGAGAGAGAGAAATAGGGAAGGTGGTAGCATGAGTCGACCTTCTCAGGCACATCCCTGCTTATCCTTGATACTCTGGGGACTTTACTATGCAGAAGTAGCCCCCACCCTGCCTGGTGCAGCCCAGCCCAGCAGGTGCATGGGTACTGGAGCAAAAAGCTGCTGAATTTCAGCCCCACTTGAACCTGTAACTACGATGTGCCCATCAGCCCCAGTGAAGCCAACTCGCTGGCATCTGAGGGCAAAAAGAATAAAGTGACAGTGCTAAATTCAGTTTTAAGCAAGCATGTTGGCCCTTCTGTTACCCATCGAGGCCCTTGCATGCTGCTGAACCTCATCTTCAAAGAAAGTGATTAGAGACTTCATGTTGGGCAGCTCACACCCTAAATGAGACCACTGCTGGGAAAGGATATTTGGATTAGCTTCATGTCATGAAACTAAGATGGCAATGTCTACCTGCAGACCAGTTGAGAAGGAGTCCTGACAAGGTGTGTGTCCCCATGAGGGAGAAGGGACTGGAAGCTTACTCCCCTGCCCACTAGTGGGTTCCTGAATGTAGTACCCAGGCCTCAGCTTAGGGCCTGACTTGGAGTTTTCCTTCAGAAAATGCCCCTGGAAATGATACTAATAACTATATCTTCCACTTAAAATCACTGTGATAAGCAGTCTACATTATTTCATTTACTTTTCATTGCAATCAGCATCTTCAGATTCCAGATATGAAAACTGAGGTTGTGAAAGGTTAAGTAATTTGTCTAAAGTCAAACAGTTAGTGAGTGATAAAATAATTCTAAACTTATGTTCTTAATTATAGTATCTGACATTGAGCCTGTGCTGAAAATTCCCCATGGTTATGGGTCCAGGAAAGAAATTGTCTTTCCCCAACCAGATATCAGGAAGCACTGAAAGTCTCTGAAGAACATCCTTACCATACAGAGATGCAGGCACAGCATTTTTCAGTAGAGAAGTTTGGAAAATGAGTAAAAAGAAGATGAGGAAGTTCTCCTCTCTGGTTTCATGACTAAGGGCTCTGAAATGGAATTCAAGAAGAAGAGTTAGAATAGTAATAGTAGTAGTAGTAGCAGCAGCAGTAACAATAATAGTAACTAATATTAAGAACCTACTATATGTCAGGCATTCTTCTAAGGTAGTGGAATTAACTAAAGTATATTAGGAATCACAAGACATGTAAACAGATTATGTTATTACATTTACCAATTAAGTGATGGCGATTATAAGTATTTTTAAAAGACCAACTTAAAATAAAACCTCAAGAAAGATGGAAAAATAAAGGAATCAAGAAAGATATATCTTGCAAATATTACCAAAAAGGAAACTAGGCAAGCAATATTAATTGCATAAAAAATTTTAAGATTAATAAAAATAAGGAGCAATACAAGGAATAATAAAAAGAACATTCAAACAAAACATGTGGAATAATAAAGGCTGCAAATATGCACCAAACAACATGGGCTCTGAGGCAGATTGTATTTTCCAAAGTTGGCCACAAAAACATCTCCCATTCCACATGACCTTCTGCATTGTGACCCTGATACTCCCCATGAAGAGATAGAGTCTGATTTCCCTGCCCTTAAATCTGAGTTGGCTTTGATCACTGGGTTGAAACCAATAAGATGAAACAGAACAGATGCCATGAGATTTCTGAGGGGCACTGTCAGAAGAAGGCTTGCAGTTTCTTCCTTGTTCTCTTGAAACCCACTCTCCAGACTCTCCTCCTTGGGGTGCTCCCTCTCAGAACCCAGCTGAATGCCATGCTATGAAAAAGTCAGGTTTGTAAAGGACCATGTGTAGGTGCCTTGGACATTAGCCTCGGCCTTTGAGTCACCACTGCTCAGGCCCTAGACTTCACGTGAAGAACTGTCCAGGTGATCCCAGTGCTTAGCTATTTGAGTCATTTGCTCCACAGGTTGAGGAGAAGAGACAGGCCATCACCAGTATTCCCTGCACAGATTCCTGACTCAGAATTCATGAGCATAATAAAAATATTATGTGTTATGCCACTATTCAGGCTCTGTTTTACAGTGATAGATAAGCAAAATAGGCTCAAAATATAATAAATCAAGTAAAATAAACTGTTTAGGCTCAATATGTATAACATAAAAATTTATAAATTTCAAAGAAAATTTTAAAATTTATAATCATAATAGAAAATGTTAACACAGCTCTATCAAAAAGCAATAGCTCAAACAAATAAAAAATTGTAAGAATAAAGAACAACACAATTAACAACTTGATCTAATAGATATGAGAATTCTAAACCCACAAAATCAATAACATATTCCTTACAAATTTAAATGCAACACTTATTTTTTTCATTACTTTTTAAATTGATTTTGACCTTGCATTAGGTGACAAGAGAAGTCTAAAATAATTTTAAAGAATCAAATCAATACTATACAGAAAACATTTCTTGATATAACACAATTAAATTAGAAATGAACAATAACAAAGAAAAACAAAGTGGGAGGTATCATGCTCCCTGACTTCAGCCTATACCACAAAGCTATAGTAATCAAAACAGTATGTTACCCACACAAAAACAGACATATAAATCAATGGAACAGAACAGAGAGCCCCCAAAATATACCAATGCTATATAGTTAATTATTCTACAACAAAGAAGGCAAGAATATACAATGGGAAAAAGACAGTCTCTTTAATAAGTGGTGCTGGGGAAACTGCACACCTGAATGCAAAAGAATGAAACCAGACCAATTTCTTTAATCATATACAAAAGGAACTCAAAATGAATTACAGACTTAAACATAAGACCAGAAACCATAAACTCCTAGAAGAAAAGAGTCAGTACACTCTTTGACATCAATCTTAGGAATATTTTTTTGGATCTGTCTCCCCAAGCAAAGGCAACAAAGCAAAGTAAATAACTGAGACTACATCCAACTGAAAAGCTTTTGCACAGCAAAGGAAACCATCAACAAAACAAAAAGGCAAACTACTGAATGGGAGACGATATTTGCCAGTGATATATCTGATAAGGGGTTAATATCCAAATTATATAAAGAAATTATATAACTCAATATCAAAACAAAGAGACAAACAATCCAGAGTGGTGGCCAAGGTGGCAGAGTAGGAGGACCCAGAGCTCACCTCCTCTCACAGACGCACCAACACTGCAACTACTTACAGACCAACTATCGATGTGAATGACCTGAAAACTAGCAGAAAAGATTTTCCACAATTAAAGATCTAAAGAAGGAACCACAAGGAGATGAATAGGAGGGGTGGAGATGTGATGTAGTCAAGACCCATACCCCCAGGTAGGGAACCCACAAATGGGAGGATAAGCACCACTGGAAAGGTTTTCCCCAACTAGCGAGGGATCCAAGCCCCATATTGAGGGCCCCAGCTCTCGGGTCCTGCACCAGGAAGACAAGCCCCCAGAACATCTTTCTTTTAAGGTCAGTGGGGCTTGAGTGCGGGAGACACAGAAGGAGGTAGGAAACAGAGACTCTGTTCTTAAAGGGCTCACACAAAATCTCACACACTCTATGTCCCAGTTCAGAGCAAATTTAAAACTTTAGGTACATTCCTTTTAATTACGGAAAAAACTCAAACGAAAGTAGGGAAGAGTATAATGCAACCCTATGTATCCATTATCCAGCTTCAATCATTATTAGCATATGACTATCTCAGAGTAAAAAACATCATATCATTCCATCCATAAATCCTTCAGTGTGTGTCTCTAAAAGATAAGCATCTCTCTCTTATATTAAGCAAACCATAATTCTGTCATCACACCTAAAACAACTAATAGTAATTCCTCATTAATTTTTTATATAGTTAGTTTGAATAAGGATTCTAAACAAGGTCTATGTATCTTTTAATCTATAAGTTCAACTCTCTCTCTCTCTCTCTCTTTCTCACTAATTATTTGTTGAAAAAGTGGTGTTTTTCTTGCAGAATTTCCCATGTTCTGGATTTTATTGATTCTGTCCTCGTGGGGTCAGAATGTTCCTTGTTTTTAACATGGAATATTTAACATGTTCCTTGTTTCCCTGTACTTCCTATAAATTATTAGTTAGATGTTGAGATCTAATTTGGTCAAGGTTTGGATTTTTGACAAGAATACATCATAGGTGGTGGTGTGTACTCCCAGCACATCAACTCAGGAGACTTTAGAAGTCATCAGGGATTATTGCCCACCTTCGTTTGACCATTGAGAGCTGCAAAGTGGTGATCTCCTAGCATATCATTTTTTATTTATTAACTAAAATTATTCTGAAAAGAGCTTTCCTTCATCAACTATTTAGTTACCCCGAGGTATGGTTTGTATCAGAAAAGCAGGATAAATACTGACACTTTCCATTTCTAAAAGGTTTTCAGGACAGTAATTTGATCTCCTAACATCAAAGATTCTATGAAGGATATTTTTAGTATCTTTACGAGTTCATGGATTTTAATATGCATGATGTATTTCAATCCACTGCAGATATTATTCTTTTTGACGGTCATATTGTGCCATCTTTGGCCAATGACAATGAACCCCTTTAATTAGGCTTCAGGGTCCTATTGTTATGACCCTGGTAGTCTTTGATAGCTTCTTTGTTATCTATTGTGACAGATGTTCCAGGCTCATTTTGTACATTTTCTGCCCCAAATCTGGACTCAGCAATTCTTCAAGAAGCTGTGATTCCTTTCTGTGGGAATGATATTTAGAGAAATGTATTTTTTTAATGGACAGATTGGAAATAAATTAGTTATGTGGTCATTTTAAGAAGCTAGAAGCAAAAAGTCCTTTAAAAAATAGTGGAAGAAAATAGTAAAGTTAAGGGCAGAAATTAAGAACTAAAAGATGGTTCCTTGCAAAACTAACAAAAATAGTTTAATAATAACAAAACAGACAAAATTTTAACCAGAATTTTAACAAGACTAAGTAAGAATGAAAAGGCAGAAATAAGCAATATTGTGGAGGAAAAAAAGAAGAAAAAGGTACATCTACAACAGAGTCTAAAAATCATAATTTAATACTATAAATAATTTTCTCTCAATATATTAGTAAGCAGATATATTAGAAAAGTTCCTAGGAAGAATCTAAAAAACAAAGTGAAGACGAATAGGAAACCTGAATAAACCAAAAAACTATGAAAGAAATTGAGTCGAAAAGGGGAAAACTCTTCTTCACTCCCAAAGACCCGGAGCCAGCGGCGTTTGGTCAAAGTATTAAGGAATGTGTAAAGTGAGACTTTTGCTTATCCGTTACCATATCACCAGAAACTAGAAGAGGGCCTGGCACATAGTGAGTACTCAATAAGTATGTACTAAATAAACAATCTTGATCACACATAAACTGTTTCAAAGAATGGAAAAATATGGAATGATGGAAATTAACTGATGGTGTTACCAAGTCCAAGCTCATACTGCTCACCACATGACAGCCCAATAAACCAAGAGACAAGTTGCTGGGGCAAGGAATAGCAACTTTATTCCGAAAGCCATCAGACTGAGAAGATGGTAGTCTAGTGTCCCATCTTACCTGAGTTAGAACTCAGGCATCTTTTATACTAAAAGGGAGGGGTGTGGCTAGTTGTTGCAAACTTCTTGGTGCCAGAATCCATTGGTCCTGCCGCTGTCCATGTAGGTCTGGTCACAATGTTCCTGTAAACCTCCAACAAGACTATCATTATTTTCTGTTCTGCAACTTTTTATCTCTACATGAATGGAAAAGTGTTATACCATTAAAGGTCAAGCCTGGGAAGCATGGCCCCGAGAATGTGCTATTAGGTATATTTCAGGCTACAGGCAACATTACTTTACAAAGGTGCAGAGCCAGCAGACTAAGCACAGGCAACAGAGCACAAAGGTGAGAGCTAAAGGAATAGGTCCAATATGGAGTCAGGCTTGTTCTTCATTGTTACAGTGGGGGAGGACACAGGCTCAGCACTAAAATGAGGGATGGAAGGAAGGAAGGAAGGGAAGAAGGAGGGAGGGAGAGAGAGAGGGAATTATAGATCAATCTCATTTATAAAACTAAATGGAAAAACTTAGGTAAAATATCATTAAATTGAATACAACAGTATCATCTGATAAGATAGGGCATATCCCAGGAATGCAAGGAAGTCTATTCATATAATATACCACAATACCAGATTAAATGAGAAAAACTATGTGATTAGCTTAGTAAATGCAGGAAAAGATTTGATGAAATTTAACACTTAATCAGGATTAAAAGTAACTTCTAATAAAATAATTATTATTCTTTTAGAAAATAATTTATTTAACACGTGATAGGGCATTTATCAAAACCTAACACAAATAATATGCTTAATGGTGAAACATTACAGGTTGTCCCTTTAAAATCAAGAACAAGGCAAAAATGCCTCCATCATCGCTTCTATCCACCATGGTACTGAATACAAGCAATTCAGTTCATACAAACATAGAACTGAAAAGAAGAAATTAATTTGCAAAAGAGAGAATTCGGCAAGCTTGCTAGAGCTAGGAGTTATATACAAAAATCAATTGAAATTCAATGCAATAGTGATAATCAAATAGAAAACATAAGAGGAAAAGATCCCATTCACAGTACCAAAAGATTAAAATCTGTAAGGAGCCTTGGAGTAAATAGATGTGCTTTACGAAAAAATTATAAAGTATTATTGAAGTACATGAAAGGAGACCTGAACAAACAGAGAGATACTCCACGTTCATAGACAGGAAGACTTCATCTCATAAAGATGTCAAGTTTTCCCCAAAGTAACCTATAAATTTTATGTAATTCCAATCAATATCCCAACAGGGGTTTTATTTATGGAATGTGACAAGCTCATCCTTAAATTCACATGTAAGAGTAAAGGGCCAAGAAAATCATTGATTGTTCTGAAGAAGAGGAGCGAGGTGGGTAGGTGTGGAGAGGGTGGGACTGAGAGATGGCAGCGGGGCAAGGCAGGAAGTTACTTGCCCTTCCATTTATCAGACTTTCTATAAAGCTATTGTGATTAAGAAATAGTGTTACTGGTGCCAAGATGGACAAGTGAATCCAGCTCTGCCACTTATTAGCTATGTGACTGGGGCCAAATTCTTAGCCCTCTGAGCAACTTCTTTCATCCTATCTGGAAAGTTAATTTTATATCATCTACATCATAGGTGGGTTATAGAAACTACATAAAATAACAGATTTCATTACTGCCATTGCCTTTCATTTCTTAGGACATAATTTTCCTCACCAGAGCCAAAATTAGGTCAGAGAAACCAGGACTTTGTTACTAAGGAACAAGAATTATAAATAATTTCTTTTAATTGTGTGAGTTTTAAACTTATTACACGTGGCATGCATGCCTTCAACAGCACAGAATTAAACTGAGGCTATTAACTCAGAATATCCAGTTAGAATAGCAGGCCAAGGTCAGCCAGCATGAGGACAGCAACTAACACTTTTTACTGCTTCTCGGAGGCCAAGAACCACTTTTTACAGCTCTGGTCTAAAGTTGGTGAGCAGGGCTCTGGGACACAGTCCTGACTGGAACCTCTAGACCCCAGAGATTCTCACACCTTTTTTTCCACCACTACACACATGATCCATGATGTCCCCTTGAGGGTCAACGCCATGGATGTACTCCGATTATGGGCAGCAGCAAGATAAAATCGACTACGGTTTATGAGTAATGCCTAGCAATTCCTTTCTCTCCTTCTCAAGAAAGTCATTAAAAGCAAATGAGATGGGTTTTAAGGGGAAAACTCTGAAACGGCTCTAATTTTTATGAATTAGACTGCTCAAATGAATTAGATTGCTCAAAACTTTATTACAGAGTCCAAGCTCCCTCTGCTTGCCTCATGACAGGCCAATAAATCGGGGTCAAGGCGTTGAGGCAGGGAAGACGACTTTATCCGGAAAGCCCCGAGAAGATGGCAGACAAGTGTCTCAAAAGAACCATCTTATCAGGTCTGGATGCCAGTTTCTTTTATAGAATCAGAGAGGGAAGTGAAGTAAAAAGGCAGAATAGAGAGGGGGAGGCGGGGAGGAAGTAAAGTAAAAAGGGCCATCAGCTCCTGGAATGGCCAGCCTTGGGGAGGGGATGTGTTAATTTCTTCTTTCTTGCAGCCATTCACAGGTGGGTAGGGTTCCCTGAGGCAGACCATTATGTATGATTATAATAACAAAAGCAACAAAAAGCAAGGGTTAAAGTCAAAGAAACAGATCCAACATGGAGTCAAAATTGGCTCTTCCCTGTTACAGCTTCACACCTTTCTTACAGCAATCATTACTGTCACAAGAGCACAGCTGAGCGCTCTAAACATTTAGCTTCAGGTATCACCTGTCCTAGTGACACTGCCTTCCAATGGCAGGAACAACCTTCTTTTCTCAGTCTTCACAAATCTCCAGGAGGAGCCTGAACTCTCTCTCCCCACCCCCTGGGTGGCGGTGGTCACTTCCAGCAGGTGCCACACATCTCTGTATCGCTTGGGAACTCTCATCACGATGTCTACTTTTCATAAAATGAATTCTGAAGGTTGGAAATCAAAATCCTATCTGGGTTGAGTTTCAGGTTTCCTGGTTCAAAGAGGAAACGGGAATCTTTTGGTTCAGTGGCACTTTTCAAAAGAAGTGTAATTGAAGTCTGAAATGTTGCATAAATGGAAGATATAAGTTTTAATTGAAAAATAATTATAACCACTTAATCATTTTTAAATGAGGGCTGTAATTGCAGTCAGCGCACAATAGCCACATACAGACACTGAGATTTGCGCAATAAAGCAGGGATGGTACAGCTCGATTTGCTAATAGCACTTCCACTTCTCCTCCCTTTGTCTCAAAGATTAATTCAGGCAAGGGCTATTAGTGCTGTTAATTGGTTCTGCAATTTAGACCTTGTGCCTGTGAATGAATGACTGATGTAGTCGCTCAGCCAATAAATGGGAGCACTCTGTCAACGCTCCCCATTGTCCAGCAGGGCACCGTCCTGCTGCCCAGCTTCCCTCCCACCAGCCCTTGGAGACAAAAGAGGCACAGCGCCTATTCTGGGTCACAGCTTCAGCAGGACCTGAGATAGGTCAACAAGATGACTTTGAAATGAGGCTGACTTATTGAGTCTAGTGGACACTCAACTAGCACTCTTCCCCCTCACCGGAGGAAGGGTTTTCTTTTGATTTGAACCCTCCTCTTACTCCATGGGAAGGAATAAGAGGCCCAGTTGTTACGGAGCTTTGGCAAAAGAAAGCGCCAACCGTAACATTAGCTTGAAGATAAATGCACCCCAGAGCTCAGGAAGAAAACATTCTTTAATTGCCGCAGCACCTTCCTGGCATGGGCACGGCACCCCCACGGACGCTTTGGAGAGTTATCAAACCCAGTGGGGGTCCATACCGATTGTGCCAACCCCTGAGGACTTTGGAGCTAATTGCAAGCTGAAACACCACCAAAGAGGCATCCTGATTGAAGACTCACTCACCAGCGTGGTCATTTGCAAAGCCATGCTGGATTTCAGGATTCAGAAAAATTTCCATTGCTCTACGAAAGAGTCCCCCTCTAGGACGGCAGGTCCCTCCCTCGCTGCCACAGATATTCAGATAGATGCCCTTCAGAATGAAGACATTGGGAATGAACGGGCACCTGCCATTTTAGCTCCTGAGAGCAGCCTCAGGCCAGGGATTGGCAAAGAAGATGGTGTGAAATGCCCTGAAGAGGGGAGGGGATTGGAGATGAAAGGGGCTTCTGTGACCCACTTGACATTGAGCGTGGATGTTCCCTGAATTCTGTGCAAATCGTGTACTGAGGTTACACATTCATGCTTCTGCCCCACCCACCCACCCCAAGGGGGGGCAGGGAAGGCTGTGTTTGGTTTGGATCCCATTTACAAAGCGATTCTTCTCTCCAAAATAAAAGTTTAAAATCTCTTCTACCCATACAACAAACTATACTATACGGGCTCAGATGAGAGAGAGAAAGGGAATCAGCAAGCACCAAGAAGCTGTTTCTGGAATAACAAGCTACAAATTTCCAGCCACACACTCATGTTTAAGAGAGTAACTTTTTCCATTCTTTAATAACTGAGCATAATTTTTACTTTGAGCCCCATTTCACTCAACAACCGAAACTCATATCTTCCTCCTATGTTTTCCTGAGGGTTGAATCCAAGCTCCAGAGCTGATTTGGTATCAAGGCATCAGGTAGGCATCGTCTGTAGAGAATTTAAAAGCAATAATAAAGTCTAATCAACGTCAATCTGATTTTTATCATCATCATGTGACAACTCTATAGAATGTCAGTGATAAATTTCTCCCCCCAAAAGTATCTTTTGTTGGTCTAATATCTAAACAATTGCTGTGGATACACTTGAGTACTATATATGTAGGCTCCAAATTAGGATATTTTTATTACTTCTCTTTTAATACACAGTTTCTGCCTGGAAGTTAATTCAGAAAGTTTCCTGCTGCCCAGTTGGCCCCAACACACTCGAACTTAGCTGCACACATTCGTTTTAAGAGTAAATTTTAAGGGTTCAGAATCATTGTGTTTGCTTCAGGCACAGTTTAATATCTCCAACTCCTGTGGTACTTCATATCCCTGCATTTAATCAGTAGATTTGAAATAAGCCATGATAGCATGGTTATTGTAAAGATAAAGAACATATGTTACTTCAATTCTGTCGTTCTCTGAGACCACTTGGAGTTTTTCTTGGTTTAAAATTTAAAGCCGAGTGCAAACTACAGTGTAATTTTTTCTTTCTTTAAAATAATCATAACCTACGTAGAAAGTATTAATTCACTACTTTTCCCCTTTCCTGTATTGTAGTATTTGTTTTATTTTTACTTACTTTTTGTTACCTGACATGATTATATATGTCATGTTTGAGAAAAGAAAACTTTGAGACGTTTGAGAAAAGAAAACTTTCACTGTTTACATTCTTTTCTTTGGCCATTGTTATTATTTGTTTCCTTTCATGATTATACTGAAAATAATTTGGTCCTATAGAGGGAGGAAATGTTGACAAGTGATCCTCTGTGGGTGTCAAATAACAGTGAACACACACCGTAGTTAGAGGGGACATACTGATCACTGAAATGGGACCTTTTCTTGGTCTCTGATTTGTGGACCTTTTGGGTCTAAGGATGATTGGGAAAGCAGGGTCTGCTTGGGATGTCATCCACGAGTAGTGGAGGACTATTCCAAGACTGGGTTTGAGTAGACACCGGGGAAGGAAAATTGTCTTAGGTTTGTAACCTGTGTATTCAGCTCCTTCACTGTATTTTGCGAAACATACTGGAGGGAAGAAAATCCCTGAGCTTTACTCTCATGATCACACTGGGCCCTTACACTGAACTGAAACATGACATACATCTCATGTAAAGATGTGTCTAGCACAGCAAGAACTATGGAGACACACAGGAAAGGTTCCCAGAAACCCGGTCTCTGCCAAAGGGCCAGGAGTGGCCATTCTATTCCTCATCCCAGGTGAAGACTTTCAAAAACCTCCATAGTGAAGAGAAAATTGAAAGTGATGACAGAACCTATCGGTATATGCTTCATCAGTTGGATACATTTATATTTAAGTTAACTGTCCAGCAAAAAATGTTGAGTTCAATCTCATTAACAAACTTCTTTTTGGTCTTAATAAACATCCTCAAAGATTGTTTCAAATAGATCTGGATGGTCTGGCTTTTAGAATCAATGAGTAGGTCCCACAGAGAGGCAGCTCCCTTCCCTACCAAAGACCACATTAGCAACCTTATTTCTGTCTGAGCGAGCTTCACGCTACACTCAAATTCTTCTAAAAAATAAATAAAAATACCATAAAACCTTGAGTTGCACAGAAGATAAGAACCTGAAAAGTACTTTAATCTAAGACAGTAATTGGAGGCATTAATCATATATAATTGGAGGGTAGAGACCTCTGCCCACCAATTTGACATTAATTTCACTGAAAGAAGATATTAAGACACAACCTTGTAATGGAATTATTAATCTGATTAAAACTTTACTCATGAACATGAGCAAGCAAATCGAAAGAGAAGAAATAAAGATGTCCACAAATACAGAAAAAGGTACTTGGCAGACGATAACCAAAGAATTGCAGGTTAAAATGGGGCGTCACTTCCATCTATTCTTTCTTGAAAGTAGTAAAATATTGATAATCCTGTTTTTGAGGGTATGGAAAATTGTCATTTAAATATACTGTTTTTTAGCAGGAGTATAAGCTGATCTAACTTTTTGAGAGGACAATATGATCAAAATTTTAAATGTGTATTTTTTTTTACGCTCATACCAGATATTTCACTTCAGGGAGTTTATCCTAAGGAAATAATGAAACGAGGGGGAAAAGATTAATGTTCTAAGATATCAATATCATTGATGTCATTATAAATAATTATAATTTAAAAATTGGAAACAACTAAATATACATTATATGCGATTGATTATTTTTTAAACTAGCTGAATTTTTTCCTTTTTTTTAACAGAAGTATAATTGATTACAATGTTTCATGTGTATAGCAAAGTGATTAGAAGATATATATAGATATATAGATAAATAGATATACATATATTCTTTTCCATTATAGGTTACTACAAGATATTGAATATAGTTCCCTGTGCTATACAGTAGGTCCTTGTTGGTTATCTATTTTATATATAGTAGTCTATAACTGTTAATCTCAAATTCCAAATTCATCCCTCCCCCCCCTTTCCACTTTGGCAATCATAAATTTGTTTTCTATGTCTGTGAGTCTATTTCTGTTTTATAAATAAGTTCATTTGTATTATTTTTTTAGATTCCATATATAAGTGATATCATATGATATATGTCTTTCTCTGACTGGCTTACTTCACTTAGTATGATAATCTCTAAGTCCACCCACGTTGCTGAAAACGGCATCATTTCATTCTTTTTTATGGCTGAGTAATATTCCATCATACCACATCTTTTATCCATTCATCTGTCAATGGACATTTACATTGCTTCCATGCCTTGGCTCTTGTGAATAGTGCTGCTGTGAACATTGGGGTGCGTGTATCTTTTCAAGTTAGAGTTTTCTCTGGATATATGCCCAGGAGTGAGATTGCTGGATCATGTGAAATAAATTACAGTATACACAAATGATGCAATACTACACAGGGTTTTAAAAGACTGGGGTAAATTTTGATGTAATAGCATAAAAATTATCCCATTATATTAAAAAAAAATGAAAATAAAGAGGTTAAGAGCCGCCTCGTGCCGGGTCCCACGGTCTCAGCTTGAGCCGCAGCCTTCATGCCGTCACCTCAGCCGCTTGCTTCGTGGGTCGGTCCTTCCGGCACACAGGCTCCAGCCGCGCCCGCAGCCGCCCTCCAAGCCCTTCAGGCCGCCCCGGTCTCTTCGCCTGGCCCGACCCAGCCCGTGAAGATGGTGGACCGCGAGCAACTGGTGCAGAAAGCCCAGCTGGTGGAGCAGGCGCAGCGCTACGACGACATGGCCGAGGCCATGAAGAACGTGAGTCCCCCCACCCCCGCCACCCCACCCTTCGCAGACGCGGGTTTTCGCTGGGTCGACTTGGGGACTAGTCGCCCGTCGCTCCTGCAGGTGACAGAGCTGAATAAGCCACTGTCCAATGAAGAAAGAAATCTTCTCTCTGTGGCCTACAAGAATGTAGTTGGGGCACGCCGTTCTTCCTGGAGGGTCATTAGTAGCATTGAGCAGAAGACATCTGCAGATGGTAATGAGAAGAAGATAGAGATGGTCTGTGCTTACCGTGAAAAAATAGAGAAGGAGTTGGAGGCTGTATGTCAGGATGTGCTGAGCCTACTGGATAACTACCTGATCAAGAATTGCAGTGAGACCCCGTATGAGAGCAAAGTGTTTTACCTGAAGATGAAAGGGGACTATTACCACTACCTGGCCAAAGTCGCCACTGGAGAGAAGGGGGTGACCATCGTGGAGTCATCTGAGAAGGCCTACAGCGAAGCCCATGAGATTAGCCAGGAGCACGTGCAGCCCACTCACCCCATTAGATGAGGCCTGGCCCTTAACTACTCCGTTTTCTACTATGAGAGCCAGAACGCCCCAGAGCAAGCCTGCCACTTGGCCAAGACCGCTTTTGATGACGCCATTGCTGAGCTCAATGCTCTCAACAAGACTCCTACAAGGACTCCACGCTCATCATGCAGCTCCTCCACGACAACCTCACGCTCTGGACAAGCGATCAGCAAGACGACGACGGTGGAGAAGGCAACAATTAAGGCCCCCTGGTGGGCTGGCAGCACACGCTGATGCTACTACTGCAGTCTTTATTTTTTTCCCATGAATTGTGGGTCGGGTGGGGGAGGGAAAGGGAGCGATGACCTTCCTAGGGAGAAACCCACGACCTGTCCTGTCTTTGATCGCCTCTTTGACATTTTTGCCAAAATACCACTAGTGGAAAGTCAGGCTAGCTGTGCTGGTATTGGAATAGCAGCCTCACACTGGCATATGGACTGTTCTGTAGACTAATGCAAGTGGAGCTGTCCTTAATTTAACTTATTGCTAGAAAATAGGGTTTTTTTTTAACATCTTTATTGGAGTATAATTGCTTTACAATGGTGTGTTAGTTTCTGCTTTATAACAAAGTGAATCAATTATACATATACATATGTTCCCATATCTCTTCCCTCTTGCATCTTCCTCCCTCCCACCCTCCCTATCCCACCCCTCTAGGTGGTCACAAAGCACCGAGCTGATCTCCCTGTGCTATGCGGCTGCTTCCCACTAGCTATCTACCTTATGTTTGGTAGTGTATATATGCCCATGCCTCTCTCTCGCTTTGTCACAGATCACCCTTCCCCCTCCCCATATCCTCAAGTCCGTTCTCCAGTAGGTCTGTGTCTTTATTCCTATCTTACCCCTAGAAAATAGGGTTTTAAGATGAAAAGAAAACGTAAACGGAATAGCCCCCATTCAATAATTTTTGTGGTTCCAGTAAGGATTTTTATGTACATATGCTCTTGTCTTTTAAGTTCTGGGTACTTTCTAGCTCATCCGTTTTAGCTGTGCATTTTGTTTTTCAGGGTGTACTCTACCAGACATGGAATAGTTAAAATCCCAAACTGATAGACTTAGAACATAAGGTATATTTATCCTTGTGGTTTAGGCCTTGCCAGTTTTCAGAAGTTTCTGATTAGTTGACAGTATTAACACTAAATTGCAGTTTACAGTATTTCTACATTACAGCCATATATGACATCAAGCCATTGATTGTGTGTTTTTTCTTATTTTGGCTTTTACATCCTTATTCAGCCTCATCCAGGTTGGTTTTGCTGTTATCTGTCTCCTAGGCCAAAAGGCTTGCCTGAGGAGAATCAAAGCTACTTTAGGTTTTGTTGAATAGGTGCTTGGCAGGTGGCTGTGGGATTTTTGTCCTTCTTTCTTCTTAACTTAAATCCACCACAAAAATGATTAATCACTTTAATAGAAACGTTAAACACCACAAAAATAGAGGAAAATTCAGGTCTGTATGTCATTTATTGTGCTTATATTTCCAGAGAGATCCTGATTTTTTTCAGCTGCCATAGCTCCTTCCTCAGGGACTGCACTGCTGTCTCACTCCTCACCTGAGTCTTCCCTACTGTACCTTGTGCCCAGGGCATGCGCTCGGGTGGGTTGAAAAGCTGTTGGGTCATAGAAGTTGGCGGTCGTTTTGAGAAAGTTTGTGGTGCAGTGTGTGAAAATTCAGGTGCTAGGAGCTTACTGGTAGAAAAATCCTAAAGGAAGAGCTCTATTCATAAACATTCTGTCCAATTTCAGGAGCCTTGGGTGTCAGTTTTTCCTCCCTGAAAACACTCCTTCCCCAAATAATCGTTGTAGGAAAATAAACTAAAATCATTATCAGATAATAAATACTTAACTCCTATTTGACCAAAACTTTTTCTATGTATTTTTTTTTCTTTTTAATGAAAGCATAGAAGTTGGAAATTGATTTGTACCATCTGTACACGTTTTAGAATTGAAGGAACCCACGATGCTATTTCCACCAGTTTGTTTCAGTTAGCCTTAGGTCCTTGGTTCTCATTTTGGATAAGTGTTAACACACGACCTGTTGCGTGTGCATTCAGCCTTTTTTATAAGGTCAGTAACAGCGTGAACTGCTGAGATAGGTAATGACACCAGACTTGTTTGTTTCTTTGTTTTATTTAGGCAGGGAGAGGAATGAATAGTAATTGAGGAAAACCTGACAGTTGCTTTTGCTAAAACCAAAAGGGAGCTTCCAGTTGTGAAATGCACGTGTTGACCAGGATCTAGGTGACAGTGAAGATAGAAGGGTGTGACTATCCTCTGTAATGTGGCACAGTTACCCAGCATGACTTTCCTTAGAAGGCCCCCTCCATGTGCTAGAGCAGAAGTCCCAACAAACCAAACCTACCAGAAGAACTAACAGAAGAGAGCTTTATAGCTTCTGTGCCCTAACAGGGGCCTGACGTCAATGGCACGGATGGGAACAGATTTGGTGGGGGGGGGGGGGGGAGCGTAAGTGGGGATTTCCTTAATTTATCTTCATGCCCAGTGAGCAGTGTTGGGTCCTTCCTTGTAGCATTTGGAAATGATTTACTGGAACTACAAAACCTATTTTTCTTTTACATTTCAGCTTTAGCTCTGGCTGCTTTTTAGAATAATGCAAGATAAAACCATATCTGAGGGCTAAAAATGGAGGGAATGGGAGACCTGATTTTTTGTTTGCGGTACGTGGGCCTCTCACTGTTGTGGCCTCTCCCGTTGCGGAGCAACAGGCTCCGGACGCACAGGCTCAGCGGCCATGGCTCACGGGCCCAGCCGCTCCGCGGCATGTGGGATCCTCCCGGACCGGGTCACGAACCCGTGTCCCCTGCATCAGCAGGCGGACTCTCAACCACTGCGCCACCAGGGAAGCCCTTAAATATCAAGTCTTGATATTTAAGCAGCTTGAATGGTTTATTTTCTTTTCTTTATTTTTAAAGAAATGCACTTGCCTATGATGCTGTCTCTCCAGTGAAATGATTACTCCTCCATTACCCTATTGATACAATACTGTGCATGCTAGTGTTGTAGTTCTATACAGTAGCTTGAAATTTAGTAACTTATACTGTAGGTGTTATGTATTCCTATGACAAAAAAGAATTAAGTCTTCAAATTTTTTAAAGTTTTTTTAATTTAATTTTTCCTTTTGGGGGTAAAGTTTGCTCTACCGAATAGTGACCGTAACAAATTGATCTGTTTTGGATGTTGCTATAGTGACATGCAGTTATATATTTTGTTTTTAAGGGTGGGGGGGAAGCAAAAGAAACACCAGTGTTAGCTTAATCTTAATGTCTGGTGTTTGTCATGGTGAAATTATAACTATTATAGTGTAGGAGAACAACGAATACATTCTCTGAATGAGCCTTTTTGCTTTTTGTCAAGTTATGCAGTGAACTATTTTTAAGGTCTAATCAGTGATTATTTTTCCAACTCCATGTTTCTCTAAGGAATTATTTCACACACGGACCATTCTTAGCAGTTTTCCTCAGTGATGGAAGATCATGAATGTGACTCATTACGTAGCTGTTGTACATTGAGCAAATAAACTTACAGATCTGAAAAAATAAATAAATAGATAAAGAGGTTAAGAATACTGGGTATGACCAGTACATTGAATAGTTACCAATGCTGACATAATAAAAATGCATTTTTTTGGGGGTCTGGTATTGTCACTCTAAAGTTTGGTCAGTGAGTGTAAATTTCCTCTACAACTAGATGAAAACTGTAGCAAGCCCTTGATTTTTCTGCTCACTCTTGGTTGACGATCCTACAGTCACTTTAAGATACAATTACTGTCTCAAGTGTGAAAAATCAGAATGTTTAATCCATGATATGAATCATAACTGCAAACTTCATTTAGTATCATTTATATATGAGACCTGGTAAGATATTAACCTTTGGGCATTTGTCCTCTAGCTTTGTTTTTGATAGGTTTGCTGTAGAGCAAATCTGTTTCAGACCAAAACCTGCAAAGGTTGTCTTCTTTGTTCTTTCCCACATGGAACTTCTCCTCTTTCCTTCCTCTATGGCACACACCGCCTCCCATGAAGACCTGTCAGCTAAGTCCGGCTCCTTGGGGCTGAGTGAAGTGGGAGACAGGGTGGGGAGTAGGGTGGGAAGAGTGGTGAGGAGATAGAAAAGGCCACATTTGAATTGGCCTAAGGATAAACTCATTGCCCCATCAAAGAAACTGAATCCGAAACCAGGGTGGGGCAATAGGACACCAAAGACAGAATCTAATAAGTCCAAGGGAAGCAAGAAGCGCTGTTGGTTTAGCTGGCCCAGCTCGGACATCCCAATAACAGGAAAGGTGTGGAGTTGTTGGGAGGTGAGAAAGAATGGCCTGTGCAAGAAACAGTAGGAAGGCCAGGGACTTGGGAAAGAGGGGGCATAGGAGGGGGTGGGGAAAGGATGGAGCATGGCTGCCCAGCCCTTACTCTGCCTTATATATCTTACCACCCCCTGGGCAGGGGTCTTATACTGTCTCCTTTAGCAATGGCATGACAGAGGCTCAGAAAAGTTAGGTAAACAGCAAAGCATGAGGTGAAGCCCAGGACCCCTGATTCCAAATCCCCTGTTCCTTCCACATGTCAGTCCCACACGAGCCACGAAACCAGTACCAGGCTGGCTTCTCAGAATCACCTGGAGAACTTCTTTAAAATTCATAATCCATAATCCCTGGTCTCATCCCAGAGCTACTGGAGCAGAATCTCTGGGAGGATCAGGAAATAGGATTTATGCGTAAGTTTGTTCAATGATCCTGTGGTACAGCCAAGTTTGGGAGCTAATCTGTTAGGTGTGTCACGTTACCTCCAACACATCTGCAGGGGGGCAGGCGGGGAATGAACTGTTACTCCCTGAGCACCTACGTCGCTTCATTTTCTTAGGAGCATCTCCTGGACACTAAGTATATCATCACACGTTGTCCTTTCTCGACATGCTTATGAGATTGATAGTATCTCCACACTAGTGAAGAAGCTGGCAACGATTATGGGAAGCGCTGAAAGGGTGCTTGGCTCGTCAGCAGCAGAGCTGGAATACGACCCCAACCTCTAGGACCCCTGGTTCCTAGTTTTCGTACCTTACAAACTGCTAAGGCGGGAAAGACCTTATGATGGTGGGAGAGGGAAGATCAAGATACAGCCGAGGAAAGGGATAATTACGGAGCAACTTAACAGAGAGATCTGCAATAGCGGCCCGGGCTGTGGGAAACCTTGGCTGGGAAAGCGAGTGTAAGGGAAACTGAGGAACAGGTCCAGCTCGTGGATTCGTCCAGGTTTTCCCGAGTCCCTGCCTAGTGAAGACCGGGCAGCTTTGAGAAGCCTTTATTCCAAAGGGCTGGCTCCCTCTTGTGGCCGCTGCCGCTCATCACGGAATGATCTGTGACCAGGCAGCCCTGAAGAGCAGAAGTGGTAACCAGGCTGCACATTGGAATCATTGGAGCTTTTAAAGCTTATGCCCCAGGTCAGTGAAATAGGAATAGCTAGGGAGATTTGGACCTGAGCTGTTCAACACAGTAGCCATTAGCCACACGAGGCTACAGAGCACTTGAAATGTGGCTAATTCAAAATGAGATGTAAGTGTAAAATATACACTGGATATCAAAGGCTTAGCACAAAAAAGAGAATGAGAACTATCTCATTAATAATATTTATATTAATAATATGTTGAAATGGTATTTTGGATATATTGGGTTAAATAAAGTATATTCTTTAAATTAATTCACCTACCTCTTTTTACTTTTTAAAATGTAGCTATTAGAAAATTTTAAATTACATATGTGATTCACATTTGTGGCTCAGATCATACATAAGCTTTCCAGATTTAGGAAATAAAAATACTGGATGCCCAGATTAGTTTGAATTTCAAATAAACACAAATTATTTTAGTATATTTAGTAAATTTTTAGTATAAATATGTCCCATGTGCTATTTGGGACATACTTATTCTAAAAATAAAATTCATTGTTTATCTGAAATTCATTAATTAAACTGGGTGTCCTAAATATTATCTGGCCACACTAACATGTCTATTGGACAGCACTGATCAAGACTCTTTCTACACAGAATGTGGTCTGAAGACAAGAAACATAGATCTAACCTGGGATCTTGTCAGAGATGCTGCATCTTAAGCCTCACCCATAGCTACAGAACCAAAATCTTTCATTTAACAAGATCCCCGGGTTATCTGTGGGAACATCAATAGTTGAGAAGCACTTAGCTTGAGAGCCACCAGCCAAGCAGAGGTGTATAGGAGAAGGAAGATGGGTCTGCCCAGTGCCTTTGACCAAAGCAGACAGTTCTGAATTCCAGACTCTGAACAGATCCACCGCTCTTCTCTATCCCCACAATGACCAACACATAAATGTCAGTTGAGTAAATAAGTTAAGTGGGAACGTGTGAGTGAATGAATGAATGAGTAGAGTATGAATGGATGAACGAATTAATTAATAAATGAATGAATAAATAAATAAGTAGCTGAATGGGTGAATAAAGTATGGGCACGTTTGAGATAGTAAATAAATTCAAGAGCAACTAGAAGGATGATTGAATGGAGGATTTCATAGTGAACTCTGGACTACACAAGGCCCAGGAGAAGGAGGCAGATGGCTCAGAAAGAAAAGTGACCCAAAGGATTGTCCCTTCCTTGGCCCAGGATGAGCCCATGAAAGGAGGAAGGAAGGAAGGAAGGAAGGAAGGGAGGGAGGGAGGACGGGAGGAAAAGAAGGAGGGAGGGAGGATTAAGTGAGTGAGTAGAGAATGAATAAATTCAAGAGCAAATAGAAGGATAATTCAATGGAGAAATACTTAATGGCCTCTGAACTGCACAATACCCAGCTGAAGGAGGCAGTGGCTCAGAAAAAAATGAATTAAATGAATGAATGAATAAAAATAATTGAATGAATGAATGTCTCTCTCTCTCTCTCTCTACCTGTCTAAGCTCTGGCTTTACCCCTTCTATCTTCTTAGGGACCTCAATCTCTCAATTATCCCCTCTCTCTTCTGAACCTTATTCCTCTTCCTCTCTCCTGTTTATCAGCATTTATACACTCTAGCCATGCCTTCTCACCCACCCCCCATATTCCTTCAATCCCATATCCCTTTCTCATCTCTCCTTTCATGGCCAAACTGATGGAAAGAGACATCTACTGCCGTCCCCTCCTCTTCCCCACATCCTATGCACTCCTCCGCTCCCTACATCTGACTTTCTTCCCTCTCACTAGACTTAAATTGCCCTCAAAAGAGAACAGAAGAGAAACGAATGACCTCTTTATCATTCAATCCACTGGACGCCACTCAGTCTCCATTTGCTTGACCTCTGGCAGCATTCGACACTGTCACACTCTCCCTTCTCTTCCAAACACTCTTTTCTCTTGCCTTCCATGACCCACATTCCAACTTCCTTCCACCTCTCTGGTCAACGCTTCCCAGTCTCTTTGCTGATGCCTCTTGCTCTGCCTGTCCTCTAGTGTTGGTAGTATTCCCAAGGTTCTTATCTTTGGCCCTCCATGCTACAGATGCTGTACTCTATTCCCATATGATCTTATTCCTCTAATGACTGTCTCGTCTCTCATCAGGTGCCATCCATATACTGATAACTCATTAATCTATACCTCCAGGTGCCTACATCTAACTATCCAGGGGTCACCTTTGTACATACAACCCACAGATATCTCAAAGTCAATCCCTACCCCAATGAACTTATCTCTCCTTTCTCCAACCTCCGAAGAGGTCCTCCTTCTGCCATGTTTTTACTTTAATAAAAATCTACCATGATACTCTCAGGATCTAAGCTAGAATTAGGGGCTTTCCTTAATACCCTCTTCTCTCTTACTCTCCACAAAATCATTCACCAAAGCCTATCAGCCCTGCCACCTTTGAAACAGGTACTGCATGTTGACTCACTCAATGCCATTCCAATTACTTTCTAGCATGACTTCCTGTACAGAGATTGTACATTTCTCTTGCTTCCTTGCCACTTGGCGGGACCTATGTGATTAAGGTTCTTCTCATTAGATAAAGTTGCATGATGCTTTGATCAAAACTGAGTTATGTAAAAGAGGCAGGGCGTGGGGCATCCATGTTGCCGATGTGGGTAGCAGCAGAGACAGTGTAGTTCTGAGTTTGATAGTGACAGAAGCAGCTGTAGCAGAGGGATTTCTCTACCACCTCCTCTAGCAGTTTTTCTGGAAGCTCAGCCTCGAGTCTATTCCCTGAGTCTTCCTATACATTTTGTGAGCTACTTAATATCTTATAATAAATCCCTTCCTGCTTAAATCATCTGGAATGATTCTGTTTTCTGCAATTAATAACCCAGACTAATACAACCTTTTAAGTAAACCTCAAATCCATCTACTTCTCGCCATTGGCATTGCCACTCCTTCAGTCCAGGCCACCGTAAGTCCAGGCCACCATAAAAGGCTCCCTCAGAAGCTTTCTGGATTACCTGTTGTTAGTAGTTGCCCACTAGTCAATCCCATTCTCCATACGCAACCGAAGTAAGTAAGCAAGATGTAAAGATGAGCTTATCCCTCCCCTCTCAAGCCCTTCATTGGCTTGCCACCACACTTGGGATGGAGTCCAAAATCCTTAAGAGACCTATTAGACCTTTCATGTTTACTCCATGGCCTACAAGCCCTCCATGTCCTGGCTTCTGTCCAACTCCCCAACTCCCTAGCCCCTCTCTCACATTCACCCACAGCCCTCTGTGCTGCAGCCATTCCCAACCCCCTTTAGCACCTGGTCCTCCCATACTTACTTTTCATTCTCAGCCTTTGCACAAACTACTCTGTACCCAAACCACTCTTTACCTCGTTCTTCCCACTTCCCACTTTTATGGCTCACTTCCAATCATCCTCCAGGTCTCTATTAGTCGCCATTTCACTCAGGAAGTTTCCATAAATAAAAAGATTAAAAGAAATTTTCTGGAGTATCACTCTGTACTTCATCTATTTCGTGTTTTTGGTAATTTGATAATTGTCTTAATCCTTCCTCTAGACCATGAGCTCTCTGATGGCCAAAACCACATCTGTATTATTCACCATTGAATCCCTAGCACCTTGCAGAATTATTAGGATGCTTACTAATTTTTAAAATAAATTTATGCTTTAGTAAACATACTTGAACATAAATTGTACCTAATCTCTCAGTGTCTCCAGTTCTTCATTTGTAAAGTTGGGATATTCCTATCTCATAGAGTTGTTATGAAGATTAAATTAGGCAATACCTCTGAAGTTCTTATAATAATGCTTGGTACAGTGTAAGTGCTCAGTAAATGTCGGTGGCCATTATTATTATTTCTCTACATAAGGATGCTCTATGTGAGTTAGTATCATGGAAATTGAGGAAGAAGCTGAATCTGAGATCTGAGTATACATGGTATGGGACAGGAACAGCTGCAGGGGAGCAGGATCCCAGAGGCAAAATTGATACAAGAACATAAGACTGTCAAGAAATTGCAGAAATTGCAGGCAGGGCTTTGGAGACCCAGGAGATGCAGAATGAGTGATAAAACCAGTCTTATTTAGATCGCAAGAGGCTCAGTGCTCCAGGTAACCACAGCATACACACACACATGCATATTCATATCCAGGGAAACAACCAGCCTTCAGGCAAAAAGCAGTTTCATTCTAAAATGAGAAAAAATAAACTTTTTTTTTCTTACTCCATTAACTTCTCCTTACAAAAAAAAATAAAAATTCTACAGAGACAAGATTCTGACTCAGGCATACACCAAAAATATGTACTTTACCCATCAGGATACTTGGATTCTCAGTCTACAAACATCTATATTATGGTTGGTGGTGATACCACATTTTCTCCAAGAATAGTAAGTGAGTACTTTACATTTGTGTGATTATATTGTTAATTCCAGTGGTGCCCAGAACAAAATGCAGCCTGTCTTGAAGGAGTATTAGCGCCTCTATCGCTAGTGAAACAGAAAACTGCTTACAGTTTAAATGTTAGCTTTTTTAAACTTCTAACCATCAAGATTTCAAAAATCAGAGATTCTGGTTTTTCAAAAATCATATTACACGTAAAAAGTAAACACTACTGGGCTTCCCTGGTGGTGTAGTGGTTGAGAATCCGCCTGCCGATGCAGGGGACACGGGTTCGTGCCCGGGTCTGGGAAGATCCCACATGCCGTGGAGCGGCTGGGCCTGTGAGCCATGGCCGCTGAGCCTGCGCGTCCGGAGCCTGTGCTCCGCAACGGGAGAGGCCACAACAGTGAGAGGCCCGCGTATGGCAAAAAAAAAAAAAAAAAAAGTAAACACTACAAATAACCTAAATACTCAACAGCGGGGGAAAGGTTAAACAAACATGGTACATCCACATGATAAAGTATTAAAATTTACACTTACAATAAATTTTTGATAAAGTATGAAAATATTTTTGACAGATATAAAGTTAAATAAAAAAGCTTGAGTAAAAACTATACATGTAGTGTGATCCTTACTATTTAAAAACCATGTATTCAAGGAAAGAAGACTAGAAGGAAATAAAGCCAAAATGTTAACAATAGTACCTTTTAGAGATAGAGTCACAGTTTATTGTTTTATTCTCTGTGCTTTTCTTGGTTTTATTTTTTTGGATTTTTAAATTTTTTTCTTTTTCTTTTTGAAAAAATTTTATTACATTTTATTTTTTTAGAGCAGTCTTAGGTTCACAGAAAAACTGAGGGGAAGGTACAGAGATTCCTCATATAACCTCCCCCCCACACATGGATAGTCTCCCCCATTATCAACATCCCCCACCAGAGTGGTACATTTGTTACAATTGATGAACCTACACTGACACATCATTAGGGTTCACTCTTGGTGTACGTCCCATGGGTTTAGACAAATATAAACTGACAATATAGGATCCTACAGAGTAGTTTCACTGCCTTAAAAATCCTATGCTCCACCTATTCTTCCCTCTTTGGATTTACACATTTTTTTTATTCTGTAACATTTTCTACATTTTATATTACTTTTATAATAATAATAATAATAAAATACTGTCATTTAAAGAAACTCTTTTTTAAAGGAAAATGCACATTGGAGCTTTCATTTTCCCCAACTCAGAAACACTTGGAGAATAGTTTCAGCTCCACTGAATAAAAGCACCAAAAGGTGAACATGCAGTTTCTGTGTGGAGTACCAGGAGAAGTCAGGGTACCTCTGGGCCCAGGCTAATCAAACAGAAACCAGCCAGCCCTCCCACCTTGTTTACTCTCTTGCCTCATTCTCTTTCGGAGAGCAGGAACCACAGAGTACCACTGCTTCCTGATTCTGAGTGTCAGCTCAGATAAGGTGTGTGCCAGTGGTGAATGAAAACTCCTCCGACCATATCACTCTAACCACTTGCCATGTAGGGGGTGTCTTCTCATCTCATTGTATACATTAACTAAAGGTGACTCATTTATATTAAATTTTTTTCATTAAAAATTATCATTTAAATCAAAAGCGGGGGTGGGGAACCTGCCTCAGTTCACGTACATAATCTCTTTAGTTTGGAAAACTGTCACTGTACAGGACCTTTATCAGGAGTGTTCTGAAGCATCACTGCACTCCCTTTTACTAGCCTTCTCTCCTGGGAGGACTAACAGTATACTTACCTTTAGCATATCTCCATTCTTCAAAGTGAAAATTGGATTTCAAGTTCTTAAAAAAGATGATTTCCACAGTACCACATTCCACTGGTTCATCTCACTTTTCTTGATCCTGTCCTTTGACACACAAAAATTTTATTCTAATAAAGTCCAGTTTCTTTGTTTTCTTTTGTTGCATGTGCTTTTGGTGTCATATCTAAGAAACCATTGCTTACTCCAAGATCACAAAGATTTATGTCTATGTTTTCTTCTAAGAGTTTTATAGCTTCAACACTTAACATATAGGTCCATGTTGAGTTAATTTTTGTATGTAGTGTAGGTAAGGGTCGAACTTCATTTTTTTCCATGTGGATATCCAGTTGATCAGCACCATTTGTTGAAGAGATTATTCTTTCCTCTATTGAATTGTCTTGGCACTCTTGTCAAAAACAAGATTTTTGACTTATGACATTATGGTGAGGGTTTATTTCTGGACTCTCAATTCCATTCCATTATTCCTGTACCACACGCTCTTGATTACTGTAGATTTGTAATAAGTTTTGAAATTGGAAAGTGTGAACTCTTCAATTTTGTTCTTTTTCAAGGTTCTTTTGGCTATACCAGATCCTTTGAATTTCCATATGAACTTTAGGATAAGCTTATCATTTTTTATAAAGAAGTCAGCTGGAATTTTTATAGAGATTGCATTGAATTTGAAGATCAGATTGAGGAGTATTGTCACCTTAACAATATTAAGTTTTCCAAGTCATGAACAGGAGTTGTTTTTCCATTTATTTCAATCTTTTTAAATTTATTTCTATAATGTTTTGTAGTTTTCAGAATATAAGTTTTATACTTCTTTCATTAAATTTATTCCTAACCCTTTTGCTCTTTTTTATGCTATTTTAGATGAAATTGTTTTCTTAATGTCCTTTTCAGATTTTTCATTGCAAGAATATAGAAATGCAATTATATATTGACCTTGTAGCCTGTAACCTGCTCAACTCATTATAAGCTCTATTAGCTTTTTAGTGGATTCTTAAGGATTTTCTGTATATGAGATCATGTCATCCGAAAATAGAGATAGTTTCACTTCTTCCTTTTCAATCTGGACATGTTTTATTTCATTTTCTTGACTAATTGCCCAGATTAGAATCTCCAGTAAAATGTTGAATAGAATGATGAGAGTAGACATCCTTGTCTTGCTCCTGATCTTAGCGGGAAATCATTGTCTTTTTAGATATGATGTTAGTTGAGGGTTTAATAGATATTCATTATCAGATTTCAGGTTTAATAGATACTCTTTATCAGATTTAGGATATTTGAAATCACTATTTTTACTGTCTACAAAATTCCTTCAGAATTTCCTTAGTTATAGGTCTGCTAATGAAGAACTTACTCATTTTTTGTTTGTTTGAATGCCTTTTCTTTATCACAAGTCTTGAAAGATGTGTTTGCCAAATATAAAATGGTAGGTTGGCAGCTATCTTCTTTCAGCCCCTTGGAGACATCATTCCACTGTCTTCTGCCTTCCATTGTTGCTGACAGTCTACTGCTGCTCCTTTTAAATTACTCTCTTGTTCATCAGCTGCTATTAAAAAACTCTCCTTATCTTTGATTTTCAGTAACGTCATGATATGTCTAGGAATACATTTCTTCCTATTTATCTTGCTAGGGATTTGGGGATTTCTTGAATCTGTGCAATGGTGTCTTTAATCAGTTCTGAAAAACTCTCAGCAATTATCTCTTCACATACAGCATCTGCTGCATTCTCTCTCTCTTCTCTTTGGATTGCAATTATACATATGTTTATGCCTTATCACTGTATCTTGCAGGATTCTTACCCACTTTTCTTTCTCTCTCTCTCTCTCTCTCTCTCTCTCTCTCTCATCTCTATCTCTAACTCTACCTCTATCTCTGTCATCTCTATCTCTCCCTCATTTTACCTCATACAGTATTGTGAATAATTTCTTTAATGTGTCTATCAGTTCACTAATTCTTTCTTTGACTATGTCTAATCTGCTGTTGTGTTTTGTTTTGCTTTGGTTTTTGGCTGGCTCTTTCTCATGGAGTCTTATTTCTATGTGTGCCTGGTTATCTTTGGCTATATGTTATATATTATATATTTTTTAATTATTTGAAGAAATAATTCAAGGCCCACAGTAAAGAGATGTTCTGCAAGGAAGAATTTGAGTTTGCTTTATGCCAGGTGCCTGAGGTTATTGCCAGTCCAAAACAACCTTAAATCAAACTATCTGAATACCAGGGAATTTTTTTATAGCTTAAGTTCTAAACTTCTGGTACACCCTTATCTTGAGGGTTTAGATTTTTGGATTCCCAGTTAATTGTGGGATAGTCTCTTGAGTCCTCATCTTTAGCTCTCATGGAACTTTGATTTTTCTTCTCCACATATACCTCACTAGGTTGTCAAAACAAAGGTTCTAATTTTGAAAGGTCAGCAAATGCCCTCAATTAAAAGTCACTTCCATGCTCAGTTATTTCCCAGGGTTCTGGTTTTCTTTCACTTTTGGCTGGTGATCCCTTTATTTTTTAAGAACCCTTTTTCCTAATATTTTATTCAGCTTTTTAAATAGTTTCCAGTGGAAGGATTGATCAAATTACATAGCTCACCATTTCTAGAAACAAGGAACCTCTCCACCTGGCATTTCTACCATTTCTACTGCCCATCCTGAGGACAACAGACCAGTTTTCTTACTCTTTTTTAAAGCATCCTTTCCTGAAGACTCAGAGATCCAAATTCTTCTCCCCCTCAGTATCTGCTACCATGTTTTCTCTCCAGAGCTGGATTAGGCTAACCAGGCAACTGATAGTGATGACAGTCCATATGGGATATTACACCATCACTGAATAAATTGGAAATATGATGTCATTTAACTCATGTTTCCTCACACAACTCTATACCTTGTTGGTGAAAAGTTAAATAGTCCCACTGCCTCCAAACTACAATGTGCCCTCCAGTAAAAGTTTTTCAAGTACATCTCTCCAGCACCTCTTTTGCTCTTGACTGTTCCAACCCAAAGCCAGCCTGCTAATGACCACCAAAGGTCTCTGTCACAGAGAACTGAAATTATAAAACTGAATCATGCATAGCATAGTGCCATTTACTGAAATTTATTTTAAACTTTGTAATAAGCCTACCAAGGAGATGTCTGCTTCAGTAAATCATAAAACTATAGGGAAGAATGAGAACTACAAAAACGTTTTATGGAATGTTTTTAGGACAACTTTAATTAACAGAAGTAAATTTTTAATAAATATGTTTTCCTCATCACTTCTAAGTAAGTGTTGAACAAATACATAAAGACTTTTGGTTGGACAGAGGGCTGTAAATTATTATTCTCACTTGATTTCTTCTTCCCCTAGCTTACCTGCTCCCCAAAAGATGCTTACAAGCTAATTTTTAATATTTTTTTTGAAGATTTTAATGTTAATCACTCTGCACAGAGGAATAAATAAAAATAAAGTAAATATAATGGAGTGACAAAAATCTAGAATTTTCCAAATTTCTTGTAGCACTGGTCCTGCACTCTTCTTGACTATTTTCTGAAATACTAACCGAGTTCCATTAGACATCAGTTCTCCACTTTTATTCCTGACTATTAAACTCCACACAACTACTAATTACTTCTTTTACCTTAGAGGAGGGCTAACAGCTATTTGTACCCCTTACCCCAAGCATCAAGATGCAGAATGAAAGATGTCTTCTGGATAGAACAATGTATATTTCCTTGTCTCTATCTGATCACCACAAGCTGTATTTGTCAGGACTCTATCAGTTAAAAGTTAGAAAAACCTAATTCAAATTGGCTTGAGCAGAGGGTGGGATGGTGGGGATGGAGAGATTTGTTGGCTCACATAACTGAAAAGTTTAAGTGTAAACTCTCTTTAGGCAGAGTCTGGTAGAGGGAATCAGACATCATCAAGATCATCAGTATCTCTCACCATCTCTCCTTTCTACTTTTTTCTAAGTTGATTCATTCAAGATTCCAATAAGTGTTTCCAGAATCTTCAAGTGTTCATCAGACTCAATGCCTGCAGTCCCAGTGAAAACAGCCCCTTTTCTTTCCCAACAACCCAACAAAATGCCTAGAATTGAGTCTCACTGACCTGGTTTGTATTTTGTGCTCATTCATAATCCAATCACTGTGACCAAGGAGGTGAAAGGTACTGATTGGCCAGCTTCAGTCACATGTCTACCCCTAGAGAGGAAACCACTCTACTGGAACCTAATGGACTGAAAGTGATAAGAGGTCATTCCTCAAAAGAGCGAGCAAGATGCTCTAACTTAGGGTGATCAGCTGTCCAAATCTTCCCCAAACTGAGGGGTTTCCCAGAACCTGGGACTTTCAGTGATATATCTGGGACACTCCCAAGCAAACCAGGATGACTGGTAACTCCAGTGCTGGTATCAGATGATTCAAAAAGCTATCATTGAGCCACAGTGCCTTGTGACCTATATATCAGCAGCAGTGCAAGGTTCTCCCTGAAGACTTCTGGTTTTTCTTTATTTCAGTTCTCATGGAAGCCCTTCCCACCCAGTCCTCTGTGGTTGAGCACAGCCATCACTCATCACTGTATTACTGTGTGGGGCTGAGTGGCTAAATCGCAGACCCAGCCTCATGCTGCTCACTTAGCTGGGTCTAAATGAGCCTGATCTACCCCACCTAAAGTTTCAAGCTCCCTTTCTGTTGATAGGCTCTGCCTCAAGGGTCATTCAACAGGTTTCTTGACCTCTCTACTTTCCTCCCAGGCCCAAGCTACATATTCTTCTCTCTTCTTTTTGCTTCATTTCACTTTTATTCACTCTTTCCCGCTTCTTTTCTCTTTAATCCTAAGGAACTTGGGCTACTCTCTTTGAGCCCCGTGTCTATTCCTCAGCCTTGTATTAATACTTCTCTCTGCAAAGCCATCATCGCTCTGACTTACCAGTCTCTCTCTCAACTTGCTCACAGCTGATGTGGCCAGTAATTTCCAAATAGGGAAGCACACAGTGCAATGACAGACAAAACAATACACTGGGATACAGGAAGATTATTTCAGAACTTATATTTACAATCACTTTGTATTATCCTCCTTTAATTTCTTGTTAGGCTATGTTTTGCAATGTAATACATAAATATAGTAGCACATATATATCATTTATAAATAATTTTACATATCTGGGAACAAGGACTGAATCTTATTTATTTCCAAATTTCCAGTGCTTAGTGTACACCTGGCTCCGCAATTCCTTTTTAGGCAAATGCATCCATAAATGAATCAAATAGGTCACACAAAATCAATCAGTCAATGATGTTCCTTAGTCTCTGTCTACAGAACATTCTAAATAAGTCCTTGTAAGGTTATAGCCACTGTCTTTAGGAACTTTTCATTGCTTTTCTTCCACGCCTGATGAGAATGATTTTTTAGCAGACACACTGCCCTTCCACCCACCTTAGTCTGTACACCCCCCACCAGATCATCCTGAATCCTCAAGATTTCCCATCTTTGCCCATATATATCTCCTCCCAAAGCTAACAACTCCCTTCAGGATCACCAAAACTCCCACCCTCACCTTCCATTCAATAATCATGCTTCTAGCCCCTATATGCTGGCATTGCTTCCCTTCAAGAAACCTTAGCAGTGAGCATCTCATTGGCTATAGGAAAACACCCAGTCCTCCAGCTCCAGGCTTCTGCAGCCATGCTGCTCCATGGACCATGCTGATCCATGATGATGGTTTTCCCATCTGAAAAGAAACGAGAGGCCTTCCCTGGTGGTGCAGTGGTTGAGAGTCCGCCTGCCGTTGCAGGGGACGTGGGTTCGTGCCCCGGTCCGGGAAGATCCCACATGCCGCGGAGCGGCTGGGCCTGTGAGCCATGGCCGCTGAGCCTGCGCGTCCGGAGCCTGTGCTCCGCAATGGGAGAGGCCACAACAGTGAGAGGCCCGTGTACCGCAAAAAAAAAAGAAAAAGAAAAAGAAAAAAAGAAATGAGGGAAGAAATGAGGACAATGTGGATCATAAATCCAAATATATATATATATGCATATATTTCTGAGATTGTGGTTTTCTAGCTGTGTGTGACTGTCCTTTATTCTGAGATTATGGTTTTTTATATTTTTTATATCAAAATATTTTTCTCTTACGAATGATGGTGATAATAATTAGTTATTGTCTTTACTGGGAAAAATTAAAATTTGCTGGTTTCCTTTGTGTCCTGGAATCTTTTATATGAAAATTTACTCATTCATACAATCCGAAAGACTGGAGATCACCAAACCATTAACAAAAACACAATGTTTTGTTTTATTTGTCTTTTTAGGGGGAGAGAGGAGAAGTTGATTCATGGGGTAAAACACAGAGTCCGGAAGAGGTTACAAACTAAGCTTTGCCATTCAATCATCGTGCCTTAGCACATCTCTTTCCTGATAGCAGCTCTTAGAGCTGGGAGTGAGTTTGAGGAGCCTGGGGCACGAAGCATCAATGAGCATCAATGAGGAAGCGACATAGGTGAGGGCAGGGGAATATGAGGATCATCTGTGACATCATCACACCTGCATGAAGGGCTGATTCTGTCCTAGAACATTTGGCCTAAAAGTGTTTCCTCTATTTCAGGGGACACCTTGACATTGGTTTGTGCTGGCAACAGAAAAACATGGACACTGTGGATGTGTCCATATTCCTGCTGCATTTTGCTTTATCACCAAAGAAGGAAGGTTTGGGTTTCCCAGCTAAAACCCTGCTTGGCAGACAAATAGGGACCTAATTCTTGTCTAGCCTGAAATGATGTATACTGTCCAAATTCTTTTCCAGATATGTTAGGCAAATTTTTTATTAAAAATCCATATGCAATTAGTCACTCCAACTAGGACCCAAAAATATAGCCAGGTCTAGAAAGCTGATGAATGCTGGGCAGTATATTGATTATTCTTGCTTACTGGCTTTAGAATTGAATCTTGAAACTCAAATGGGGTGGAGGACTTGAGTCGTTTATACCCACCACAGTCAAGGGAGTATAATCTTTTTATTCCCACAAGCCACACCAAATGGAAATGAGTCACCGTGTGGCTGAGTCCTGTCCTTGGAACACCCACATTAGGCTGAAACTCAGGGTTCAGCGGTCATTTCTCTGAGTCATAGCTAACTCAGGAGCATAAGCTTATGACAAGGACATGCTGAGTTTCTCCTGCAGAATCTGGGGTAGATATTTTACCTGGAAAGAGTAGACTGGCTCTCTCGGGAAATTTGAGTTTGTGTTTTCAGAGCCTACACTCAGTGCCAGAGATCTCTGCATGTAGTGGTATTCAGCCTGTTATTCTCCAAAATATTCCTTATTTCTCTGGGGGAGAGAGGTCCAGTTTTGGTCAAATGGTGTAAGTAAAACCACACGATGTTAGAGTTAGGACATGAACTTCTTCATATGTTAGCGTATATACTGAGATTGCTTTGCCTCTGATTCCAAGATTTTTTTTTATTTTGTTTGTTTGTTTTACATCTTTATTGGAGTATAATTGCTTTACAATGGTGTGTTAGTTTCTGCTCTATAACAAAGTGAATCAGTTATACATATACATATGTTCCCATATCTCTTCCCTCTTGTGTCTCCCTCCCTCCCACCCTCCCTATCCCACCCCTCTAGGTGGTCACAAAGCACCGAGCTGATCTCCCTGTGCTATGCAGCTGCTTCCCGCTAGCTATCTATTTTACATTTGGTAGTGTATATATGTCCATGCCACTCTCTCACTTTGTCACAGCTTACCCTTCCCCCTCCCCATATCCTCACGTCCATTCTCTAGTAGGTCTGTGTCTTTATTCCTGTCTTACCCCTAGGTTCTTCATGACATTTTTTTTCCCTTAAATTCCATACATATGTGTTAGCATACGGTATTTGTCTTTCTCTTTCTGACTTACTTCACTCTGTATGACAGACTCTAGGTTCATTCCAAGATTTGATGATAAAAAAAATTCCTACAAGTTTTTTAAAGAATCCTTGACCACTGACCACCTGGACAGAAGGTTAGATATAAGGAGTGTTCTCTTGGTCACAGACCTTAAGGTGTACATCTGGCAGCCAGAGGGTCAGAGCTACACGGAGCCAGTCTTGAAGTCACTGAGAATGTTTTGAGTCAGAATTCTCTCTTCCCAATTCAAGACTCACCATCGCCCTGTTACCGAGAGTTTGAAAGTGTTCGGACTTATGTCCTCCCCATGACTGAGCACATCACCGAGATAGTGTCCTTGCTTCTTCTGCTTGTCATGTAACTGAGATTTCCCCTAGGGGCTCCCCTGTCCCTGAAGACCTGAATGCGATTGTTTTGAGCTCTCATGCCACACCTTGAGAAAGGCTACTGCCCACTCCAAGATTTCTCAGAATTCCCAGCGATTTTACCTTTTCACCAGCACTTCTCATTCCAGCTCCCTGCCCCTGTGGAAGTCTTGTTCTCCGCTCTGCACTTCCAGAGCTGTTCTTCTATCTCCACTCAGATATCATCCCAAATATGGAACTCAGCCCTTTTATTAAAAAGAGACTTTATGTTTAAGAGCAGTTTTAGGCTCACAGCAATATGGAGAGAGTTCCCATATAAGCCCTGCCCCCACACAGGCACAGCCTTCCCAACGACCTACATTCAACCCCAGAATGTTACCACTGTTACAATCAATGAACCTACACTGACACATCGTTTTCACCCTAAGTCCATAGTTTATATTAGGGTACACTCTTGATGTTGTACATTCTATGGGTTTTGATAAGTGTATAAAGACAGATACCCACCCCCCATTATAGTATCATACAGAATAGCTTCACTGCCCTAAAAATCTTCTGTGCTCCTCCTATACATCCCTCCTGAGCCCCGAGACCTTGGTAACCACTAATCTTTCTTACTGCCTCCATGGTTTTGCCGTTTCTAGAATGTCATATAGTTGGAATCATACAGTATGTAGCCTTCTCAGGTTGGCTTCTTTCACTTAGTAATGTGCATATAAGGTTTCCTCATGTCTTTTCATGCCTTTATAGCCCATTTCTTTTTAGCACTAGCTAATATTCCATTGTCTGGGTGTGCCACAGTTTATTTGTCCATTCACCTACTGAAGGACATCTTAGTTACCTACAAGTTTTGTCAATTATGATAAAGTTTTTATAAACATCTGTGTGCAGGTTTTTGTGTGGACATAAGTTTTCACCTCACGTGGGTAAATACCAACGGGTGTGATTGGCTGGATCATATGGTAAGAGTATGTTTAGTTTTGTAAGAAACTGCGGAACTGTCTTCCAAATTGGCTGTACCATTTTGCATTATCACCAGCAATAAATGAGAGTTCCTGTTGCTCCACATCCTTGTTAGAATTTGGTGTTAGTGTTTTGGATTTTAGCCATTCTAACAGGTAGGTAGTAGTATCTTGTTGTCGTTTTAATTTGTAATTCCCTAATGACATATGATGTTGAGCATCCTTTCAGATGCTTATTTGCCATCTGTATATTTTCTTTGATGAGGAACTCTTCAGATCTCTTGCCCATTTTTTAATCAGGTTGTTCATTTTCTTCTTGTTGACTTTCAAAAGTTCTTTGTATATTTGGGGTGAGTCTGATTCAAAAATTTTGGGGATAAAAAATAATTTGCAGATATTTTTCTTTCATAAATATGTTCCTTTTGCAAATATTTTCTCTCCATTTGTGGCCTATCTTCTCATTGCCTTGAGGTTGATAGTTATTTTTATTCTCAATTTTTAATGATAGAATTCTTTCACCTCCCGGTTTCTATTGGTGCAATTGATATAATGGCTATAATTCTTTTCTTTCAGATTTTTAAAAGGTTTCTCTCTTTATCTTTGGTATTTTTGCAATAGTATAATACATGCAGCTATTGTTTTATTTTTATTTACCTTTCATGGAACTACTGTACAACCTTAACATGGAAGTAATGCTTTTCACCAGCTATAGAAAATTCTTAGGCAGTAGCTTAGCACATATTGTCTTTCTCTCATTCTCTTTATTCTCTTCTTTCAGTACTCATACGTTGGATGAATGTTGGAACTTCTCATTCTATCCTCCATGCCTCTTACTGCTATTTCCTGTTTTCTACCTCTTTATTTGTGTCTAATTTTGCATACTTTTCTCAGTTCTATCTTTTAGTTTATGAATGTTAACTTTAGGTGTATTTAATCTGCTAATTACCTGTTGTTAGTTTTCGCTGCCACAACAAATTTTCAGAAACTTTGCAGCTTCAAACAACATCCATTTATTATCTCACAATTTCTGTAGGTCACAAGTCTAGCATGGTGTGGTTTGATACTCTGCTTATGGTCTCACCAGGCTTAAATCAAGGTACCAGCCATGGCTGTGGCTCTTCTATGGGGCTTGAGGTCCTCTTCCAAGATCACTGTTGGTTGGAGGAATTCAGTTCTTTGCAGCTGTAGAACTGAGGTCCCTGTTTCCTTGATTTATGACTCCTTTCATCTTCAAATCAACACTGGTGCACTGAATCCTTCTCGTTCTCCTAATCTCTGACTTCCTTTCCGCTGTATTTCTCTCACTATCTGTCCTGCATTCCTCTTTTGCTTCTTAGGGCTCATAGGAATACATTGTGCTTCCTATCCTATAATCTAGGATAATCTCTCTATTTTAAGGTCCTCTGATAAGTAAATTGACATCTGTAAAACTCTTTTTGCCATATGACATAATATAACCATGGTGTAACCTAAAAGGCAGAAATCATCGGGCCAAAAACTGCACCTGTTACACTATCCACTGAGTTTTTTGTTTCACTGACTACATTTTTAATTTCTAGGAATTCTAGGTGGGTGGATAGTGGTTAAATCTTCCTGTTCTTTTTCTCATGGCGTCTTTTAGTTACTTGTGATTTTTGTTCCTTCTTTTATGTCTTTAACCAATATTATCTGGTTTTCTTAGGGGGTCCATTGTAACCGTTTGTTAAGTCTTGTGATCTTAGTTGTAGTCAAGTGATGTGCTGGAGTCAGCTTGTGGGAGCTGATTCATGCATCTCTTCCCAACTTTACATTCAGTGGCCTCACGATGGTAGCTTGAAGTCAGCCATAATGGGAGTAGTTACACCATGCAAATTGGCAAATGCTATAAAGTCAGCGATTTTTTTAAAGAGTTGGTTTACCACTGTTCATAATAGACTTAGAATTTTTGAGTTCAAGTTTGACAGCCTTAAATGTAGAAGTCTATTCAGTCTTCACTGAGGGCTGTGCAGTTGCCTCTGCAAGTCGTTCCTGAAGTTTTTTCAGTCTGGAATCACCTTGTAATGCTATTTTCTTAGTGTGGGAGTTCCAGGACCATGATGTGGGATGTGTCCATTCAAACCCAGTCACATAGGAAACAAAGTCTCATGGTCATATATTCTCAGAGGACTTTTTCTTTTTTTTTTTCCATATGGAGACCAAGTCAGACTAAGCCTAACAAGCTTCTTTGTTTTCTCCCTGGGCCAGGGAGCTGAATTTTCTAGTCCATCCCTTCACTATATAAATTGTTGAATCGATTATTGAAAGAATCTTGTCCAGTAGTTTTCAAACTGTGTCCCCAGATGCCCTGAGGAATTCTAATAAATGACCCAAGCAGCTGCTTCAGGGAGCAAGAGAAAAAGTGGGCAGATTCTTCCCTCCTGCTTCAAAACCAGGGTAGCACACCCCTCTCCTCTCCTTGCACTGCCACACAAGCATACACACACACACACACACACATTTTACCTACACGACATATTAGTCTTCCTGAAAATATCACAGACAACGAAAGGGGTTCCTCTTTTTTTCAATTATAAGATTTCTGAGATATTCCAAACCCTTTACATTATTTTTTCCTGGTACACAACATAGTGATCCAATATTTCTATACATTACAAATACTTTAATAATTTGGGGAAACTGAGGCACAGAGGTATTAGCCAACAATGTATAATATAGTTCTGTGAGTTGGTGAAAGAGTTGAGACTTGAATCCAGGGTCAAAGTAGGTAGAAATGATATTTGGACCAAAAAATTGTAAAACCTCTCTATAACTAGAGATACTTGGTGTGAGAGGCTGGGGTTTAGTTTCTGATCAATGTGAAGAAACAAAATGCAAAAGTGATCAGTCAATTACTAAAGCTTTTAATTCTGCTACTATCAGTTTGCCCTAGTAATATTTGCTATTATTTCTGAGTTCAGAGCTCCACACGTAATACCTAGCATTTCACATGCATTATCACGTTGAAGCTACAAAACAATCCAGGGAGATAATCACTCTTATCATCTCATTTTACAGATGAAGACAACGAGACTCAGAGAGGTTAAGCGATTTAGCTGTTGTCTCACACAGCTAGTGCCATGAGGGTGAACCCAGGCTGCTGACTCCAGAGCCCAGAACCGTCCTGCTTCTTCCCTCTGCCATCTTCCCTCCCCCATGGTCTCTGGGCTGCAGGTGGAGTCAGTGCCACAGAAGCTGCAAACAGCTTGACCACAGTCACTACTCAGTTCCATCACATAACTAGTCGATTATTTGCAGATTCATATTTGACAGTTCACCTATTCACTAGAATGTACTTTAATCAGTGCTCAAGGTGCTTCCTCAGTGGTCACCCGACATGTGCGTATGCAGACAGCCAGATATATTGGGCGGTGGGAGGTACATGTTCCCAGGTGAGGCGAAACAAGCAAGGTTTTGCCTTCTTGTTTCAGCTCATCCTGTAAACAAATGCCTCTCTCGCAGTATTTTAGTGCCATGTTTTTCACGTCTTTGTGCTTTTATTTGGTGATTTCTCTATTTAAAATGACCCCGGGCTTCCCTGGTGGCACAGTGGTTGAGAATCTGCCTGCTAATGCAGGGGACACGGGTTCGAGCCCTGGTCTGGGAGGATCCCACATGCCGTGGAGCAACTAGGCCCGTGAGCCACAAGTGCTGCGCCTGCGCATCTGGAGCCTGTGCTCCGCAGCAGGAGAGGCCGCGATAGTGAGAGGCCCGCGCACCGCAATGAGGAGTGGCCCCCGCTTGCCACAAGTAGAGAAAGCCCTCACATAGAAACGAAGACCCAACACAGCCAAAAATAAATAAATTAAAAAAAATACTACTCATCAATGGCCAATGGATCCATTAAATTGGAGGAAATTCTAACATGAAATTTTAAAAAATAAAAATAAAAATGGCCCCAAGCATAGTGCTTGAAGTGCTGGTTAGTGGTCCTAAGGCAAGAAGGCTGGGATGCGCCTTACAGAGAAAAGGATGCGTTAGATGAGCTACAGGCGTGAGTTCTAGTGCGGATGGCCACGAGCTCAATGTTGATGAATCAACAATGTAAATTAGGTGTCTTTAGGCAGAAACCCATATATAACAAGGTTATGTATTGATCGGTTGATGGAAATGTGACCCTAGGCTCACAGGAACCGAACCCTGTATCCTCTCAGGAGCAATGATTCGGTATTCGCTAATTCAGTGTTCCCGGAAAACTTATAGAACATTAGCGACGTGCTTAAGGGGAATCGGCTGTATTTCATCCTGCCTCATAACCTGCCTTACCTAGGTTTTTAACTAAAGTGGCAGCAGTACCTTGGGAGAGCCACAAGGATGAAGCCCTTTCATCTCCAAGTATTATTTTAATTGAAGTATAGTTGATTTACAATGTTGTGTTAATTACTGCTGTACCACAAAGTGATTCAGTTATATGTGTCTAGCTATCTATACATATATGTGTACATCTCCAAGTGTTTTGACATCTCCAAGTGTTTTGTGACTTAGCCACTAGGAGCCCTGCCTGGCCAGCCTGTGGGTCTTGCAGGCATTGCCCTCTGTTCCTGCTTTACTCTCCACAGACGGGAGCCTGGCTAATCAGAAAACTCCCTCAAAAGGTAAACAGTGAGTAGAGTGTACATATGATGGAAAACAAATGGCTCTTGGTACCATGTTATGGAAATTATCTCACTCAGGTAGATAAAGGAGCAGGGCGAGCCCAGGTGGCACTGTTGAATCCCCTCCTTACATGGCCCATTCGTGACGTGTGTGCCAGCCTCTCTGAGAAAACTCCATCCCTACACTCAGTGCTCTCAGAACTGGACTGGCCCCCTGCTGAGTGGCGCTCTGTGTCAACTCTGCACCCCACCATGTCCGTGACCGCCTGCCAGGGCTTGGGGTTTGTGATTTCACTGCTTGGGGTTGCGGGCATCATTGCCGCCACCTGCATGGACCAGTGGAGCACCCAGGATCTGTACAACAACCCGGTGACAGCTGTATTCAACTACCAAGGGCTGTGGCGCTCCTGTGTCCGAGAGAGCTCTGGGTTCACCGAGTGCCGGGGCTACTTCACCCTGCTGGGGCTGCCAGGTAAGGGCTGGTACCTGGCAGGATGTGGGGGAAGACAGAGGTGGACAGGAGACAGTGGCCTCTGTCTGGCGCACCACAGAAGGACCACGGGGGAGGGAGAAGCAAAAGCCTCCACCACCAAGGTAGGAACAGGAGTGCAGGAAACTTAGGGAGAGGAGCTTCCTAGAGCTGGTAGGGCTCCTGTATCCCTAACCGGATGGTACCCAGTTCTCCCCATTGGGCACATTTTTAAATAACTCCTATGCAAGCAATAGCATTGTCTCAATCACCAACAGGAAGAGGACTCAGGAGGCCCAGATCATAGCCACTTCCTTCCTTTAGCCCTAGAGATCTCCCCTCCCTGAGCTGGGGACTGTGAATCTCCTGAACGGAGTTCCATCTCCAGCCCCCCCGTGCCTGGTCCCAGCTTCCAGGGGACACCTCAGCATGTAGCAGCAACAGAAAGGGAGCAGAGGAAAGGGACAGAGAAAAAGAACTGGGTGCTGCATTTCTCAGGGACGGAGGCGCCAGATGCGCCCCTTCTCTGAGTCTCCCGACCTCCGGAATGTATTGGCCACATGGAACCAGCTTCAGGGCACTCTCTGCACAGAGGACCCTTGTAGAAAGTGCACTCCACTGTGCGGGGCAAAGGGGTGTGGGTGTGATGTCCAGACTGGCATATTAGCCACACAAGGATTTGTTTTCAAGGATTTGTAGATGGGTCATGTTAACTTGAAGAAATTCAAGTCTCAAGAGTAGAGAATGTTAAAAGTATCTTTCACTCAGGTAACAGAGTAAGACAATGAATACACTTGTCATTTTTATTTCTTAGTTCTTTTTTCCTTCCATAAATATACATCAAAGTCTGGAGAGAGGCATTTCCTAAGGTGGACACAGTAAAGAGGGTCAGAAATAGAAACTAGGACTTCTCCTGCAGGAATTCCCCATTTGGCTGCAGGGTCAAGACTTAGACCCACACAGAAGGTAAGAGGTAAAGACTCAGTGACGCAGTGACTCAGTCTTTTATACATTCCACACTTATGGATGGAGAGCTCACTACAACCTCAGGATTCTGTGGGCCTGGCGCCCCCCCCCCCACCAAAATGTGAAAGTGCAGTGTGGGCTGGGTATGACAAGGTGACAAGGAAGGAGGACAGAAGGCCGGTGCTGCAGTAGATGAGATGAAGATGACCTGCTCAGGAAGAGACCCACCGAGAAGGAAATCCCACAAGTGACCCTTGAAAGGTAGTTAAGAGTTAGAGGGGCAGCATCCTAGGAGGAAAAACAGCATGGGAAAAGGCATGGGGGTGCTTCCACCCAAGTCTGACTTGGGAGAAAATGAAGGAATGACCTTGGCTGGAGAAGAGGGTTTTTACGGAGATGATGATGAAGAGCATCGAATGCCAAGCTAAGAGATGAAGGGCCTGGTTACAAACAGGAGAATGTGAACCAGATCCGTGGGTGACCAGCTGCCAATTCAGTGAGGTCTCCCTCCACCAGGGACTGGAGGAAGGCGAGCCACTCCCACATCCCTATGTCCTGCTGACCCCTCCTGAGCTTCGGGGCTAACCATCTGCCCTAGGGATTCTCACTCGCCTCAAATGCAAAACGCCCCAAATCTCTCAGAGGTCTGGTCCATGGACCTGTGTCCATGCAGAGCTAGAGGCCACGAAGGAGAGAGTCAGCCTGAGGCTGACCTCTCGTGCACAGAGCACCCACGTGACATCTGAGGAGTCATACGGCTTCACAAAGGGCAAATAACTATGGCAGACCTGGCACTAGCACTTGAGCCAACAACTGCCTTGCAATATTTTGTGTAATCTCTACAAGCCACCCTGTGAACTTGGTGCTATCGCTACCACCTTTTTAGAAACAAGGAAGCTGAGCTGGGGTAACTTGCCCAAAGTCACATGCAAATGGAGCCAGGGCTCAGACCTGCCTGCACCTAAGCCCCAGCTCGCAGCCCTAACTGGGAGCCCCAAGGCTCTCAGACACAAAGCAGGAATCCCCAGTGCAAAGGCACCTTTCCTATCCTCCCCTCTTGCCTAAGATTGGGGCTGCAGTCTTGGGGAGTGTCCTGGACTAGCAACAGCTGTCAACAACCCCGGTACTTATCTTGCAGGTTAAGAGAGGGAGACTTAGAAGGGCAAAGTGACTTTCCCACGTGCACAGAGCTAAAACTGAGCCAGACAGAAACTGCTCTAGGGCCTTCTCTTAGAAACTTTGTGTGTGTTCATATGTGAAGATCCTGCAAATAGATAGTTCAGAGAAGGATTTTTCAAAGAGAATTTTGTAGGAATCGCTTTTAAAAGAAAGAAATTCTTGCAGCCCCTCAATGTTGATTACAATTATATTCATTTTAGTGTCACTTTAATATAAACACGTATAACAATAGATTTAAATTCCTAATGCATATAAATCTTATACAAGGACCAAAGCCACACTTGCAAATGTAATGTAAATACCACTAAAACACTAATAAACACAAATGTCATCTGGTGTTAGGGATATTGTTGGTTTTCGTTTGGAGTTTAACAAGACAGAGACAGCCTCAAGTCCGATTTTGTATTTCACCTCTGTCAATGTTTTGACTTTAGTATTATTAATGCAGATTCTCTATTCACGTGGGTTTGTTTTACAAAATGGTATTAATAACTTCGAGGTACTCACATGTTACACTTAGGCACCACCCCATCAGAGAATCATCCTCTTGAGTCTGTAGTGATGAGGCATCTGTGACTTGCTGCTTTTTGCAATGGTCTTGTTCATTTGAGGTGAGGTTGGGATGTGGAACTACTGAATGTGGCTCTAAGGCTATCAACACAATTATTTCTGGAATTGGGGTGGAATAGTTCTCTGCTGTGTATTTACCACCACTAACTGTTGCAATCGGGTTTATGCAAAGACAGGACAGAATATTGACCACCAGGGCACAGGTGTCTGAGCTCATGGTGCCAGTGCCACAAGGTAGGGAGAAGTTCCCCTGACTCCATTTCTATTTGAGCTGGAATGAACCCTTTGTTCAAGTAGCAGCTGAGGCTATCACTTCACTGACCCCTGATATAAACATGATCATAAACGCCAAAATGAACCCGAACCGTAAGTGGCTAGCCTGAGGATCTGGAACATACTTGTTTTAACTTCCTTTCCGTTGCCATTGAAATGTAAGCACAGAATATTTTAATTTCCGTGGAGAAGCTACATACTCCCAAGAACGCAAACACAGATACTCAGGCTCAGAGGGGAGAAATCAGGCACAGCCAGACCCTCCAGAGAAATCTGAGCCACAGGACTGGCAGCCAACCTTCCTAGACAAAGTCTTTTCACTAGAACCATCACTGGCAGCCACCCTGTCCTGGGCTGGCCGGGTTTGGACAAGGTCTCCTCTTGGCAGGGATAAGGAAAGAAAGGCAAAGCCTTTGGTCCCCCTACACAGGCAGAAATAATAGGAAATAAACAATAACACAACATAAATATGTTAATTAATTAAAATTTTAAATTAAAAAAATGTTTTTAAAAATTTTAAAACCCAGTAACACAGAAATCGTGGCGCTAGAAAGAACGTTTATTTGTTCAACAAACATTTATTGAGCACCTACTATGTCCCAAGCTGTCTGCACACGGGGAACATAGATATCAAAAGGCTCACAAATCTAGAAAGAGAGACAGAGGATGAACAAACCAGTGCAATGCAAGGTTTCTCAACCTCGGCACTACTGACAGTTTAGGCCATGTAATTCTTTTTTGTAGGGTACTGTTCTGTACATTATAGGCTATTTAGCAGCATCCTTGGCCTCCATCCACTAGATGGGAGTAGCAGCACCTCTCCCTCCCCAGTTGTGACAACAAAGATGTCTCCAGACATTGCCATGTATCCCCTGGGGCAAAAGCAGCCCCAGGTAAGAATCACTGCAATAAAGCATAGTCAGCAGACATGACGGAAGGGACTTCCTAAAGGAACTGACAGCTGAGCTGAGTTACTAACAAGAAGTATGAGTTACCCAGGAAGATAAAGAGGTAAAGAATTTTCCAGAAAGAGAGGAATATCATTGGAAAAGACACAGTGGCATGAGAGAGTGTAGTGTATTAAGAGAATTAAAATAACTTAGACCTCCTTGTGAGGCAACACAACACAATATGTGTTAAACACTTAGGAATAATATCTTTAAATATTAGGCAAGGATCGCTTCTTGGTCTTTTGGCTAAGATCAAGTGTAAATATTAGGCAAGGATAAAGATGAAAAAAGAGGTTTACTAAGAAAATTTTAAATGTCAATTAAATGGAAATATATACTACAGGTTCCTAGATAGGAATATTATAAAGATGTGAATTTGTTCCTAATTAATGTATAATAATAAATAATATAATTAACTAATTACAAAATAATAAAATGTATTAAGACCTTACTCTGTGCTAGGCATTGGCTCAAGAAATTAGCATATGTTCATTTATATTTTAAATATAATTTGCATGGTTGTATAAATTTACATAAATTACCTTACACTTAACTTTAATTTTCACAACAACACTATGAGGTAAGTAGTGGTATTACCTCCATTTTATAGATAAGGAAACTGAAGCACAAAAAGGCTGTAGAATTTGCCCAGTGACACTGTAGTAGTAAGTGGCAGGTGAGAATTCAAACCCAGGAAGAATTTCTGCAGAGCGTAAGCTTGTGTGGATAATATTACAAGAATTCTAATCAAAATGCTGGTAAGAGTTTTCCTTTGGGAACTTGACAAAGTGGTTATCTATAAGAAGAAAGTAGATGAAATTAACTTTTAAATGTTTTTTTTAAGAATAATACAAAAGTAAAGAGCTAACTCGGCCAGATATTCAACCAAATTCTAAAGCTGTGATAACTAAAAGGGTGCTTCGGCCCAAAGATGGACAGAAGGTCAATGGAACAAAGTCTAAAATTAGAAAGACATATACGTGAATTTAATATAGATAGAGGAGGTTTTACAAAGCATGGGGAGAGGGAAGGTTATTCAGTAAGTGCTGTAAAAATTATTGATTAACTTTTTTTGAGGGAAAAAAAGAATCATAGACTATAAACCAAAATAGA